>NC_045428.1:446828447-447138619 GCF_902635505.1 Sarcophilus harrisii | reverse complement strand
CATTGTCTATAAGTTCTCCCAGTTGCCTAAACTGAATCCTCATCCTGAAGCTTCAGCTAAAGTTTTTTCATCCTGTCCTGCATGGAAATAGTTGATCATGTCTTTATGACAGTCCTTACTTATTTAGGCACAGATAAGTTCATGATTCATATTCTCTCTGGCTCAGCCTTTTCTTCTTTAGACAAAATAGTCATTTCTTGTTCTTCAAAGTTTTCCCTCATAAGTGGTGCTGAGTTTGAACTTAGGAAAACCCGAATTTGACACTTAATAATTGCATGCCTTTGTGTAAATCACTTAATCCCTGACAGCTTCACCTTACTTATCTGAAACATGGGATTAATACTAATTAAAGTTCTATATACATTTTAGCTATTGTTGTTGATTTTCTTTGCTTTCCTCTGAACCTCCCTAAGAGGAACTTGAATTCCCTTTTGTTTCGTTTATAGCACCTTCCTGGGAAAGGCTATATTCAGGGCTAGGCCTGTGGCCTTCTCTATGTAGCCTGCTTCTTTGTGCCACAGGAATAGAAAGGACATAGAGTTCTGATTAGGGGAAGAGAAAGGGTGACTGAGCATACACTCATCTGTCTGCTGCAGAAAGGTCTTTTGCCAGTGCTGCCTTTCCAGTCCTGTTCTGGCCTGGCCTAGCTTTAGAAGAATCATTCGAAGAACTTAGGATTTTGAACTGGAAGGACTTTAGACATAGTCTAGTTCAACGCTTTTCTTTTATAGATGAGGAAACTGAGTCCCAGCCAAGCAGAAGAACTTGCCCAATGTCATATAGCTCCTAGCCCTGGACTTAGATTCTGAATCCAGTTCTCTTTCTACTTTATTGTACCGGTGAACCAAAGTTTGGGCCACTAGTTCTGCTTGTCTTCTAAAGTTTGCTCTACACTGTGTTATAATTTTTACCCCCCTCTAGAACCTCCTTCTAGGAAGCTATTCTGGTTGACTCTGGAGCTTAGTAAGCAAAACTTTATCAGAGCTCAGCCTTGCATCTGTTTCTTTCTAGTTTCTAGAATTGCTGACTACTGAAACAGGTATATATGTGTTGGAATCTTTACAAACTGTTAAGTCATTAGAGTTCAGAGGCTTTTCCACTGAAATCCACTGAGGGGCCTGTCAGTCCCATGTTCAGGGCACCAAAATGTGATTGATGTTTTTGTTCTTTAAAATATAATAAAATGATGGTTCTCTCTGGGAGAGCAGGTTTCTCAGGGAGGTTTTCTGGAGGCAGCCTTAGTTTCAGTTACAAGTAATAATCACCCAAAACACAGCCAGGTGATAAAAGTTCAAATCTTTTATTGTCTCCAATATAGCCAGTTAGCTCAGAGGCCTATCTCTCTGCTTGCTTCCAAGAGCTCTTGCAGCTTTGTACTTTGCCTCTGCTTTCTTCAGCCTCCAGCCAGTACCAAGGTGGAAGATGCAATGAATCTCTCTCATCTCGGAGAGCGGGCTTGTGTACACACACATATATATGTATATACACACACACACCCTCACACATATATATAGACCAATCACAGAGTTAATTTCCTCTCTGGCACTTGTCTAGGTCTTCTGCAGCCATATTAACCCCTGGCCAGCACATGGCTATTTAACCTCTACTACTAGAAACCATAGGAATGGGCTGCATCAATGGCCGCTGTTTCCAGTCTCTTCATTCTCCAGTGCAGTGTGCATCCTTGGCTGCTATGTTCTCTGGGCAGGAGGGGGGGGGATGAATATTAAGCATGTCCCTAGAGGAAGGGAGAAAGACATGAGGTACTAGCCAAACTGACCAGGGTCAGAAGGTGAAGGAACTTAGCAAAGAGAGTCAGCTTAATTTGCCCAGAATCTGGGACAATTGAGTCTGTTCTCCCCTCCCATTCTCAACCCTCCTTAATCTCCTGGGATAAAGGTCTCTTCTCTCTGTTCTTATTTTGAAATAGATTGTTCCTCTTGTTCCAATTCCGGAAACATTTCTAGTGCAAAGTCTTAAGGAGAATGATAAAATGATTCCATTTCTAGAACTAGGAAGTTAGACTGTCAGCTTATAATTTATAAACAGCCAATTAACCTCTATATCTGATTGGGCCCTTAGTACCAGGGTTATTGGAGGTGTGGAAGAAGGAGATAAAGTGACGAAGCCTCCTTACAAAGCACTAAGGTTCATGGAGTATAGTTTGGCCTAGTAACATGCTGGCCCTTCTGTGGCATATGCCATAGGGCCTGGGTCCTCCTCTAGGGTAGAACTCATCGAGTCCTAGACAAACTTCCAAACACAATTCTTGGCAGTCCTGTAGGAGCCCTCTGACCCATAGTTGTCTCTTTTCTGGGTTCTTCTTTTCCTTGATGGTCTTTGGGGAGCCTGCTTTCTTTGAGTCAAAATAGAAGTGAAACCTGTGGGTCCTTCAGTTTGCTAGAGCGAATGAGCCTGTTTACTTCCTGTGAGCTAAAAAGCCAGCCTAACAGCCTGTGGCCTATCCTATGCAGCTTTTATTCCTTACCTCCAGCCTGACTGAGAACTCCTTCCTTTTTTTTTTTTTTTCTGAGACAATTGGGGTTGAGTGACTTGTCCAGGATCACACAGCCAGGAAATGTTAAGTGTCTGAGGTCAGATTTGAACTCAGGTCCTCCTGATTTCAGGAGTGATGCTCTATCCACTGCATCACCTAGCTACCCCTCAAGAACTCCTTCCTTGAAAGTCCTTAATCTTCAGTATTTTGACCTCTTCTCTCTCTTCCAATGGTCTGGCTTTTAGAAGCAGAATGCTTTATTTGGAAGACTACTGAATGCATCATGGGCACGAGATCTGGATTCTTGACTTGGCTTTGCAGATAATTTGTTGGGTGTACCTAATGCAAGTCACTTTGTTCCATATTCATTAATGAGAGAATTGAATTACTTTATTTCCAGTTTTTTTATTTCTAGTTTTAGAGTTTTTTAATTCCTAGGAGAGACCAGACATGAGGTCACACAGGAAATTGTAAAGAACAAAAAGGGAATGAAGGAGACTCAGTTACAAAGCATGTATACAAAGTACAGGTCACATTTCAAGTTGTCTTGGATGTCAGGTTCTGTAGCAGGGGTAGTAGGTAATAGGATCATAGGGTCATAGATTTAAAGCTGGAAGGGACCTTAAAGGTTATGCCCAGAAAGGTAAAGTGACTTGCCTAAGATCTAGGGGGAGGAGTACTGGTAAATGTTTAACAACCAGCTCTCTTGGGGGGGGGGGGGACTATACACATGATATGCATTATTAACATTTTATCTATTGCCTTCTAAAATTTAGAGAATTAAAAAAATACATAAATAAGTTCCTGATTTATAACCTTTTTTATTTCTAAGGTGTAAATAGTCACAGTGAAAATTTAACAGTCAGCTACATTTTGACCTGGCAAGGTCACAGAGTAAGTGGCAGAATCATGATTTTAACCAACATACTCTATAATACCAGTATGTTTCTCTAATGCTATCCCTGGGGTGGTTCTTTGGGGAAGATCTAACTCTGAATGGTCTGTAACACTTGGTTGTGACCATTTCTAATAGTTGTCATAAGAGCTACCAGCTTTAAACCGCAGAATCAAGGTCTATAGTTGTCCCTATTGCTCCTGATAGGGTTGGGAGGGTGACGAATCAGAAGGTTGGCACTAATTATAGACTATTTGTCAAAAGTATTCATATTGGCTCTTTGTTCCCAGGAAAGAGGGTATCAATGTTCACAGTACTGAGAAGGGGAACACTCTAGGAAGTTGTCCCCATTACATAGTTGAAAAGAGCTCTGCCTGATCTCCTATGAGAGACTGATGTAGAAGAGAAAACTAAGCTTCTTCAGCCATGCTGAATGAAAGAGATGATCCTTCTGTCCTGAAATCATGCCATATGGAACCAGAATACTAGCATTCATTGGGATATCTGTGCTAGAGCCTCAATTCACCCTGTTTAGGTCTGTGGGGTAAATGAAAAATGTAATAGAATTGGAAATGTAGGAAAAAGGGACAGTCCAAAATTTATACTGAGGAGGGAAAAAATCCTGGTGACTCGGGTTGCAGCAGGAGAAGCTAGGGTGAGGTACTAGTTGGTATTCTACAGTGTAGGAACAGCAGAAATCATATCAGTGCCAGACCTAATAGTACTGGGTTTTGCATTTATGTAGTCTGTTTATACACTATGGAATATTATAATTGTCCTCTTTTGTGTCTCTGTCCACACTTAGAATATAAGATCCGTGAGGGTCTTATCCAAATTTTTGTCTTTCCTTGTACATGGTTGGTATACACAGTAAGTGCTTAATAAATGTTTACTAACAGATGATAATAGATAGTAAAACTCCCAGTATAGCTTATATTAGAGTAGTAACAGCTCAGAAATAGGAATATGTCAAAGGCTCCTTCACTAGAAGTGTCCAGATGAGTACAGATCCAGTTCAGGGTCAGCAGGGACAAATTATGGGGAAATGAATATAATTTAATCTACTGACATGATAATCTTTTGCATAGTACAGTAAAAAGAACACAGGCTCTGGAGTGAGAGAACCTGGATTAAAATTTACTCTTCATACTTATTAATTGGAGAGTGTCCAGAGTAGGGCAACAAGGATAGTGAAAGCCTTCGACCCCATATTTTTTTTTTTATTTAATAGCCTTTTATTTACAGGATATATACATGGGTAACTTTACAGCATTAACAATTGCCAAACCTCTTGTTCCAATTTTTCACCTCTTACCCCCCCACCCCCTCCCCTAGATGGCAGGATGACCAGTAGATGTTAAATATATTAAAATATAAATTAGATACACAATAAGTATACATGACCAAAACGTTATTTTGCTGTACAAAAAGAATCAGACTCTGAAATATTGTACAATTAGCTTGTGAAGGAAATCAAAAATGCAGGTGTGCATAAATATAGGGATTGGGAATTCAATGTAATGGTTTTTAGTCATCTCCCAGAGTTCTTTTTCTGCGCGTAGCTAGTTCAGTTCATTACTGCTCCATTAGAAATGATTTGGTTGATCTCGTTGCTGAGGATGGCCTGGTCCATCAGAACTGGTTTGACCCCATATTATATAAAAATCAATTAAAACCTTTAGTCTGGAGAACAGACAATCTTAAGTATTTGATGTATGTGGAAAAAGGGATCCAAAATTCAATCATATCATAGAATCGATATTTAGAGCCGATAGAATCCTTGAGGACATTGATTGAGTCTAACCTCATTTTGTAGTTGTGGACCTCTGTTTCCTCATTTGTAAAAGAAAGTTCAATTAAATAATTGCTAAAATCCCTTCTAGATCTATTATGAAGCTAATATCATATTTTAAAATAGTCCTCTACTGATCTCCTTCACATTTTTTGTACAAGATTCTCCATCTCCTAACTTTGGACAAGTTCACTGGCATTATCCTATATGTAGATTGCTTCCCTTCATCCTTTCGACTTTCTGGCTTCCCTGGCTTCCTTCAAGTTCCAGCTAAAATCCTGCTTCTACAGAAAGGGTTTCTTCCTTTTAATTCCAGAGCCTTCCCTCTGTTGGTTATTTCCAATTAACCTGCACATAGCTTGAATTTGTACATTTTGCAGGTGTCTTTCATCTCTCTCTTTAGACTGTGAGTTCCTTAAAAGCAGATATGGTTCTTTAATTTTCTTTGCATTGCCAGTGCTTTGCATAGTGTCTGGAACATTTTTAGGCACTTAGCATTTGTATAGTATTATGATGGGTTTTTTCCCTTGGAGATACATTGGCCCCTCACATCCCAATCCCACTGTTTGGAAGTTTTGACTTGCTCTGTTTCCAACTTGGGCTGGCTTGTCTCTTCTTAAGCAGCCTAATGGACACCCCCACACACACTTCTGCTCTTGGAGGGTTACCATTTTGGTGCTAGACTTAGTGCAGACATCCAATAGTTCAGCCTATTGTAGCTCTGAATTCTTTAGTTAAAATGTTCCACTAACATCCCTGTCTCTCCCAGGAGCAGGGATAATAGGCATGTACCACTATACCCAGCTATTTTAATTACAGCATAATCTCTCATTTGATTCTTACATTATCAGCTATAACACTGAGAAGTTATGAAGTATGTCCAAGCTCTTACATCTAGTTCACAGAGATCAAGTGTCTCTTTAAGGTCTTTTGACTTCTTGGACTTTTACCATTGGACAAAATTTTCCTTTGCCTATGTGTCCCGTATAAAAGTCTAGCCAGATATCCCATTAAAATTCCCTTTGGGAGACCAGGTTGGACTTTGGAGGAAGGTGAAGCAGGCAGAGTGAATCCTTCCTTTCCTTGAACTTCTGGAATGGGGGTACCATTGCCATTCTAGTAATTGACCAGGTACCATTTAGTAGGGGCCTAGAACATACTGTCCTCAGTTCAATTTAGCAAATATTTTTTAATATGTGCCTGCTATTATGGTAATACTTCATCTGTCTTTTCACTTTGCCTTTTAATTGGCTATTCCCCATCCCAAGAATTCTCTCCCTTTTGACTTCCTTCAAATTTCAGCTAAAATCCCACCTTCTGAAGGAAGCCTTTCCCAGTCCTTTATGTTAATGCTTTCCCTCTGATGTTATTTCCATTTAATCCTATATGGAGTTTGATTCTGCAAAGTAGTTTGCATGTTCTCTCCTCTTCATTAGAGTGTTAGCTCCTTGAGGACAAGAATTGTAGTTGCTTATTCTTTGTATTCACAGAGCTTAAAGCACTGTTTGGTGCATAGTGGGCACTTAAAAATGTTTGTTGTTTGACTCCCATTTCTATCTTTTCTTCCTGGATAAATATCTAATGAATATCTAATGTCTTTATTCACATTTGTGTCAAAATAACACCTCTGTGTTAAAAAGCCCTCCTACCAAATAAGCACAATCAAGTAAAAGAAATATACATATTGACATGTCTTAATATGATAAAATGTTCAGTTTTGGACCCACTGAATAGTTACAGCTATATATAGACGGAGATGAGGGCAATAACCCATATTTATAAAATCCTATAAAGTTTACCAATTGCTTTCTTCACAACAACGCTGTGGGGTAGGTAGCATAAAAAAGTGCTCCTTGCCCATGATCACACAACTACTGAAGGTTGGAAACAAGATTTAAATGGAAATCACTCCTAAGAATTTCTCACACATCACAAGGTTTTCCAAGGATTTCTCCTCCTTAGATCTTAAAGCAATTGTGGTCATGACCTTTGCTTTCCTTAGTCCCTCTTTTTATTCCAATTTGTGGTCCTTGGTGCTGAGCCCTATCATCCTTCCTGTCCTTCATGCATACTAATTGCATATGCTGAGCACTGTATTGGGAGTTAGGGATGCAAAAAGGTTGGCTATTCAGAGTATAAAAGAGTATTCTTGCTCTGGAGGGATTTAAAATTGAGTGGAGTAAAGAAAGATACCAGTAGGTATTTGAGAAGTAACAGATGAATGAAACTGACACTAATGCTGCTAGAACTTGAGAAGAGCAAATAATTGCTGAAGGAAAACTTCATGGAAAAGGTGGGATTTGAACTAGGTCTTGATAGAACGATAATATAAGGTGGAGGGGAGGGCAGAGGAGAGAGCAGTCTAGAAGGGCAGTGGCCCAGAGACAGAAATGTACAGGTCTCAGTGGGAAACAAAGAGTGGATAGTTTAGTTGGGGAAGGGGGGATGGGTGTTGTGTACAGTAGTAGAAGATAAGGTTGGAGAGGTAGGTAGGAGTCAGATTTGGAGGTCTTAGAATACTTAGCTAAGCTAAGGACCTTGGACTTCATCCCATGGCAACAATAATAATATTAATAATGGTGATGATAACATCTCTAGTATTATTGCAATTGCTTTAAAGTTTACAAAGTACTTTCTTCCTAAGTCTAAGCTAGGGTAGAACAAGATCCCATTTTATAAATGAGGAAACTGATATATAGAGATGTAAAATAATTTGAGCTATTGATTGCTTAGTGAAGTACCACTGAAAAATTTTGTTTTGGAGATGACTATGTAGTAATTTGTAATGTGTTATAAATTCTTTTACCATGGTGTGTGAGATGGTTTGGAGGGAATGAGGCTGGAGACTGGAATACCAGCTAGAAGATTATTTTAGAAGATTAGTTTAGATTAGTGTTTGACACAGTAAGTACTGAATAAATGCTTTGTCTACATAGTATTAATGTGAAATAATAAAGGCCTGGCACCTCATGCAGTAGTACAGGCTTTTTTTTTTTTTTGAGATACCTTTTTCCTTCCTTCAAGTTGGGAGTTCATATTTCTGAACGACTGAGGGAAATGAGTCCTCTTTTGTTGGAATCAGCTCTTCTCTGTGGTATGGGTGAAGAACTAGAGGTTCTCTCCTACTTTTCATATAATCATAAAAGGGACCCTAAGGGGACATCTCTTTGTTCCATATTTCACTCATTTCAGAAAAGCTTGTTATTATTTCTTTCCCCTTCCTTTGTATGGTTCCTATCCTTAAAATGTTCCTTTTCTTGGGTACAGTGTTCCTTTTGGGGGGAAAGGCAGATTGCATCAAAAGGTAGAAGCAGCCTATTTACTGTTTCTCTTCTGTCCCACCTCCTCCCCCACATTGATCTATCCCTGTTAGAAAAGCAGGCAATGACTCAGACCCAGGGAGCTGAATTCCTTTCCCCAAAATGCTACCATGGGACAGGAGGGTGATAATGGTGATAGTGGAAACTCTGGGCATATTTTTTTCCATCCCCAGCCAGAGTAAAAATTTAAAAGAATATAGGGCTATGTGAGATCTGTGAGCCACAGATGGAAAGAGGAAAAGTTTTTGAAGGCAAAGCAAAGCAAAGATAGGCTGGGCTGGGATTAGGCAGGGCTTTGCTACTTTTCTGAACTTTACCATTGCAGGACCCTCTCCCCTTTTAAACCTCAATTTTCTTAGAATTCTTTTCATGAATAGAGAAGAGTAAGGAGACAACAAAATATAATAGAAAGAGTCTCAAAGAATGGATAAAAGAGGAAAAAGCTATGGAGAGTAGTAATGGCAAAAAACAGTCTAAGCTCTGCTATATATAGTAGATCCTATAGCTAGGAGAAATTAGTTCTGTCTCCATGCCTCAGGAGGAGAATCTTCCCTTGACATTTTAGGAGTCTTCCTTCTTTATTCCCAGGCTTAAGCTACAAAATGACCCCTATCTGCTTTTCAAACGGCTCCTATAAAGGTGGATCCAGATAGTCTTTCCTCTATTTTAATGAACTAAAAAGAGAAGTAGTGTAAGGGATGGGCAGGAAGAGTTCTTGGTCTATAGTGATAATAATGAATCAACCCTGCTGAGAGGTTTGGGCATGGAGCAATAGGTGGAAGCTTTCTTGTCTAATATACTCTTTCTCTCCACTGCTAACTCTTAAATTCTATACCTGGGAACAGGAGTGACCTATCTCACCTCTTGCCTTTTTGAATTCCAGCTCATATTCCTAGATCTTTTGATTTGCTTCTGTGAATTTTCAGATCAAGTTTTTCTTTATTGAGCTCTTTCTGGAGAACCATGTTATAAAGCCTAGTTATATCTAGGGAATGGAATTGTGTGTGCATATTATGATTCCTGGCCCTGTGGATCTTGGTGGATTGGTACTGCCAGCTCCAACTGTTTCCTATTGACTAAGATGTCTGTCTCGTTCTGTTACAGGTACCGAGGCTTTATTCTGCTGCTCACCTTCCTCATTTACACCTGTTACCACCTGTCGAGGAAGCCGATCAGTGTTGTCAAGGTGAGGCCAGGGAAAAGCCAGGGTGAGGTCTAGAGTAACTTGAGGGAGGAAGCAGGTCTGTGCTGGGAATACTGTTTCTTGGGTGGCAGGATGTGCTCCCAGATCCTGAAGGACAGGTTCTTACACATTCCCAGGCATCTGGCAGGTGTTTTCTCCTCCAAGTCTCCTTTGGAAGGGAAATAGCTCCCTCCACTCCACCATAACTCCTCTTGTCCACAGCTCCCCTTGCTCCACTTTTTGTGTGCATGAGGAACCAGCCAGGGGTGTAGGGCACAAAAGACCAGAGAGCCTTAGGAGCAGGGAGGGACAGTGAGTTTTGGATAGGAGTTAGACTGGAGAATCTGACCAGGTGGGATCTGATGAAGGAGGCTCAGGGTGCTGTTGCTGCTGAGACTCTCTCTCAGTGGGGATGACTCTCAGGCTAATCCTTTGCTTCTTCAGAGCCAGCTGCATCGAAACTGCACAGGGCTAGAAAACCCCAACAACAATTCCAACAGCACCACATGGTGTAACTGGGCTCCATTTGGTAAGAGCTTGGCCCTTCTCCTTCTGCCTTCTATCCTTAATACTCCCCTAACTTTTGCCTTGAAGAAGAGGAATGGATGGGGGTTGTGATGACTAGTGAAAAACAGAACCCTTGGTAAGGGAACCTCAGTGTTATCCTATATTCCCTCCTACATAGTCATTTACCAGATCTTTGACATAGATCACTTCTCCTTGCTCACAAACTCACTCCAATGGTTTAAGCCCTTATCACCTTTTGACTGAACTACTGCAGTAGTCTTGTAGTCTCCCAACCTCAAGTACTATTTCTGCCCTATCCATCCTTCATATAGTTATTAAACTTATGTTGGTAAAGGGCAAGCACAACCATGTCATTTCCTTACTCAATAAGCTCCAGTGATTCCTTATTTGCTCCAGGATCAAATGTAAATTCCTTTGTTTGGCGTTTAAAGCCCTTCCCAACATTGCCCTGATTTACCTTTACAGTTTTTTATGTATTCCATACTCTAAACACTGCAGTGCAGTTAAGTTGTCTTTCTAGCTGTTACTCATCTTCCATCTCTGTACCTTTATCCATGACTGCAGTGCATACCCTACTCACCATCATTTCTCAGAATTGTTAATTTTCTTCAAGATTCAACTCAAGCGCCACTTTCTTCAGGAAATTTCTAGACCCTCTCTTCTTTTACCTATTATTGCTTTCTTTTCAAAATCACTTTATATTCATTTTGTCTCTACATGCATCTTTGTCTCTTAGAATTTAAATTCTTTGAGGCTAGGGATTTGTCTTTGCCTAGATCTATATGTATCTGGCAATATATAAATATATATTGTTTCTCAATAGTATTTTATTTTTTAGTTACCTGTAAAGATAGTTCTCAACATTAATTTATGTAAGGTTTTGAGTTCCAAATTTTTCCTCTCCTTTCTTATCCCTCGCCAAGATATCAAGCCATGTGATATTATACATGTACAATCATCTTAAACATTTCCATATTAGTCATGGCATATATACTTAATGTTTGATTAATAAATGTGTGGCTGGGAGAGTTGGGAGAAGCTGTCTATCCTGTGGCAATCTGATTGGGGAGGCATTTTTTTCATTTGTTTCCAGATCAGGAAAACTACAAGGAACTGCTGGGAGGTGTGGATGATGCTTTTCTGATTGCCTATGCTGTTGGCATGTTCATCAGGTATTAAGGGAGAGCCGGAGTCCTTCATAGCATAGAATAAATCAGGATAATTTATTTTTCTTTAGTTCAGTATCTTTATCAGTACTAGTGTATTTATTTAAGGATGTGCAAGGAAGATGGGGAAAGAGGTGGCTCAGCTAATGAAGAGACCAATACATACACATCAACCCTTAATATTCCCCACAGACAAAATCCCCTAGATATGGGGCTCTTCCCTACTTTCTCCTAGCTGGCTGCCTATTTATGACTTGTTTTTCTTCTCAAAGCTGCCTTTGATCAATGATTTTTAATCTCTAGTCAAAAAGATGGAGTTGCTTCTTTGCTACCTGAATTGCTCCTTTACAAGGTGCTTTTGATTAATCATTCTTCATCTGGATAAAAATGTTGAGGGGAACCCTTCCTTTGTTACAATCTAGACCTCCAAATTCCTTAGGAAACATTTACTTTAATAGGTGGAGCTGAGGAAGGGACCAGGTATAAGTTGTGGCTTGGGTTGGCAGGGCTAGGTTATGATTGGAATATTTTTGAGATTTAATGATTAATTTTCTTCAGTGGAATTTTTGGGGAGAGACTTTCCATCCGCTATTACCTGTTTGCTGGGATGCTGCTGAGTGGGATTTTTACTGCGCTCTTTGGCCTGGGTTATTACTGGAACATTCACCAATTGTGGTACTATGTACTTGTCCAGGTAAAGATTCCCTTCCCTTTTGCAGATTTATTTTCCTGCCTCAATTCTTCTTCCATCCCTTTTCTCATTCCTTGAAATCCAACCTATCTTCTCTGCCTTTTATTCATTAGTTAGGAGAATATAGGACATTTTGTTTTGTTTTGTTTGTTTTTAGCTTTGTGAAGGATTTGTATATGATATTTGAGTCAGAGGGCTTCATTCCCAAACTTCTTGCTTCCCTTCTTTATTTTCAGCTCCAGACCTTTTAAGTTAATCTGTGTCCATCATACATGTTCCCTTAATTCTTCTCTTCCTGTAGATCTTTAATGGATTGGCACAGACCACAGGCTGGCCATCGGTAGTGACCTGTGTTGGTAACTGGTTTGGGAAAGGAAAGTAAGTATAGGCATGGGGGAAGGGGTAAAAGGGAGGGAGGAATGGGAAAAAGTGGGTGTTTAAAAAGAGAAGGGAGGGGAAAGAGAGAGAGAGAGGGAGAGACAGAGAGGGAAAGACAGAGAAAGACAGAGACAGAAAGAGAGAGCAAGAGAGAGACAGAGAGAAACAGAATACAAGTTGTGAATGGATTTCACTAGTAAAAGATTTTACAGTTGAAGGATGGTAGAAATAATTGCATTGGAACTCCAGGATAGTGGAACTAAATAAGGAGAAAACTCATCTGGAAGGTTTTATGATCCCTCAATTCTCTTCCTATCCTAATGTGACATAGATCACATTCCTTCCTTGCTTACAGCCTTAGTTGCCCCTTTGGTGATGAGGTGCTTTGAGTTCATCAGATGAGCTCATGAAATTCTCAATTAGCTCCTTCACCTAAGGTAAGGCTGCTAACCTTTCTACCTCTTTTCTCTTCCTCTATCTTCATCTCTAGGCGAGGATTTATCATGGGTATCTGGAACTCCCACACATCTGTGGGCAACATCCTGGGCTCCCTGATTGCTGGTATCTGGGTGAATTCAGCTTGGGGCCTGTCCTTCATCGTGCCTGGTATTATCATTGCTGTCATAGGCGTCATCAACTTCCTCTTCCTTATTGAGAGTGAGTGCAGAATTAACTCCCAGGTCTTCTCTTTTTCCAGGATTCTCTAATGAGCATCACACTAGGTGTTTGTTTTTCTAACCAGAAGGTTTTTCTGTACTTAAGGGGCTGAGAAAAAGAGATAATGTTAATTCACATTTGTGTTGTACTTTTAAGTTTATAGTGTTTTCCTCATAGCCATCCTATTATCAGATACATAGTGCTTGCATTATCTCAGTTTTATAGTGATAAAACCAGACTTTAAAAAATCAGTTGTTATTGGTCTGTAGCAAATAGGTAACAGAAACAAGATTTGAAATTGATGTCTCTTGGCTTTAAATTTATCATTACTTTGAAGATCAAATGAAACAGTGTATAAATAAAGCACTTTGCAAGTATTTAAATGCTAGACTTACTATTTCAGGATGTAGTAATTAGAAATGCTTCACTTATCTCTGTTATAAGCAGTCTTGTGATATACATAGGGAAGTTAATATTCTTATTTTACTGGTAAGAAATTGATACCAAAAGATGAAATAATTTGCTTAAAGACATACAACCAACTAAAGATAATAGGGATTGGAATCCAGGCCTCCTGCCTCTTGGGCAGCTAGGTGGTATAATGGATAGAATGTGGGCCCTAATCAGGAAGAGTTGAATTCAGATGCAATCTCAGACACTTGTTGTCAGTATGACCTTGGGTAACCCTGTTTGCCTCAGCTTCCTTATCTGTAAAATGAGCTGGAAGAAGAAAAGGGAAGCCCCTCTAGGATCTTTTCAAAGAATACCCTAAATGGGATCACAAAAAGATATGACTGAAATGACAGAACAACTCTTGCTTCCCAATACATTATTCCTTTCCTTTAAGTTCTACTGCTTTTCCTTTTTTCCTCCTTATTAATAAAGTACTGAGAATCCCCAAATTCTGAACTGCTTTGAGCTCAGTAATAAGAAATGAAAAAATGAGGATACTCTGGAATGATAGGGCCTGACCTCCTGTGAATCTAATCCTCACCTTTTCTTTTAGACCCTGAAGATGTGGATTGTACCCCTCCTCAGCACCATGTGAGTAGGAATCTTCCCAGAAGGTGAAAGGTGACCTTACTCACCTCATTCCTCCCCATTTTTGGTTTCCAGAGAAACTAGCTACTAGAAGCATCAGGCTAGTAAGAAGAAGTTGGGAAATCAGTCAGTTACTTAATGGACCTGATTAGTCCCTGCTTCTCACTTCTTGCTATACATTTGACGATCTAAATCTCCATCAGAAATAGGGCCAGCCATAACCAAGCAGTGAGTTCTATAGGAGAATTCCTTAAAGCCTGTGTATAATCATGAATTTAAGCCTTTGCCCTAAGGCCTATTCTTTTCAGTCAGGGATATCCCATACCCCTCAGGTAATGGTGAGTAAATTTGGATTTCCATTCTGTGGGAGTGGGATTGCCAGAATCTCATCCTCCATTTTAACGGACTTTTCCCAACTGTGTTCAGAATGCACCCGTTGAAGAAGTGGCTACATCTGCAGATTCACATTGTGCTGAGAGGGATTGTGGAATTGAAGATGCTGGATGTTCCAAGGAGTCAAATGAAAAACCTGGAGCCATCAGTTTCCTAGGGGCACTCAGAATCCCGGTGAGTAAGAAAGGATTGGCAGGGTGGAGTGGTGAAGGAGTGGGCCAGTGCTTGAATGGTTACTCCAGAGATTTCTTTCTGGAGGGGTTGAGCAGAACAGAGTGCCCTAGAGATGGTACCCTGAGATCAGTGATGGGGGAGTCCCTTGGCACTATCCCCATCCCTTTATTTTCCTCCAGGGTGTAGTGGAGTTCTCCTTGTGTCTGTTGTTTGCCAAGCTGGTCAGTTATACCTTCTTATTTTGGTTGCCCCTCTACATCGTTAATGTGGGTAAGTACATGTGCTAGGTGGAGAAAGTAGGGAAATGGGTGGAGGGGGGAAGTAAGGAAAGAAATTGTGAAAGAGTACTTGGAAGGCTGAGATGGGAATGAAGGGGTTGGCTCAGCAGAGTAAAGGATCACCCAAGTACTATGCATGTACTTCAGGTCTGGGGACACAAATTTTCTGGAATCTGTCTTGTGAGAAAAGCAAGAGACTTAGAAATTGGATACTAGGGCTTTTAGGCACCCCTATATCCGTAGGTCCATAGAATGCAAATATCTTTCATCATGTCATGTTTCATGTTTTAGACAAAATTGAAGATTACATAATGAACCATGTCCTGAGTATTCCTTTCTGTTGTTCTCTATTGTGACTTCTTAACTTTCTATTTTCATTACCTAACAAGAACCTACTTGAAGGCTACCTGATTCTGTATAGGTGCTGAAATAGAGGCTTTTTGGGGCAAGGCCTTATAACCAACTACCAGAGAAGTTTATAGCTTTCTCTGTCAAAAAGAGAATTCATCAACACTGTGAGGATCATTGTGGTTGTGCTGGCTCTGCTCTGGCACATTGTCCCTAACTTGGGCATTAAGTAGATACTTCTCTCTGTTGGCTGGCTGGACTCAAGATCTGGTATTCAATAGCTGTTTATATCCAGGAGCTATATGTCATTGGGGAAAATTGCCCCCCTCCAAATCTTAAAACCACAGCAAGGGATACCCTTCAGCATCCTTCATCCACTTTGGGCTCCCAATATCTTCCACCACATTTTTCTCTCTACTCCTTCTAATCACTTTAGGGAGAAGGAGTCAAATTCCCTCAGGTCCCCCTTAAACCATTAAACCAACTACTCACCTTAGCATCCAAGCTCTTCCTTACCTGTCTCTTCTATCATAAACAACATTCCCTGTTTTCTCTGGTTCCTATAAAACTGCCTTTTTTATACATTCTAGCAGCTTTGAGCATTGCATATGGGACTTAGTCATGATAAACGTTGAGTTTAGTTTATCCCAAAGTTTATTTAAAGGGCTTTCTTCAAAGATAGCTGCAGAATGTCATGGATGCTATTCCTTAGATTCTCTGTGAATCAATTCCTTCTTTATTCTTTGCTTCCAAATTATGCATTTTAGTTAGCTAGTTCTGCCTACTTTTAAACTTATGGCCAGATTTTTTCTTAGTTCTTTTGTTTTCTCCACAGCTCATTTTGGACCCAAGGAAGCTGGAGATCTTTCTACCCTCTTTGATGTTGGTGGCATAATAGGTCAGGCTCTCTGTGCTTGTTTAAGGCTGAGTCTTTCCCCTTGAATTGAAAGTAGAGTAGTAGGGAGGGGAGGAAGTACATGATCAATAAGGCTTGACCTAATCAAGCAAAATCAGAGGAGAGGACATATATTTCCAAGGATTCCTGCCTGGCCAGGCAGCCTTTGGAAAAAGCTGTTCCTCCTCATCCTTGTTTTTTCATTTATAAGGGGGTATGTAGGGAAGGGTGGAGTGGAAAGAATCCTTTATCCACACCTTAGTTTGGAGGTTGTGGTAATAATGTGAAGGAGTCAAAGAAAGTGGGATGATGGGAAGAGCTCTGGTTTTTATCAGTGATTGCAGAGGGGTGTAAGATGGGGTATGTGTTACAGGTGGCATCCTTGCTGGGATCATCTCTGACTATACCAATGGCAGGGCCACTACCTGCTGTGTCATGCTGATTGTAGCTGCCCCTATGGTTAGTCTCTCATTTGGGAGAGGATGGTTGGCTGTCTCCTTGGGGGATGTTTACAGGGAATAAATGGTTTATCTACAAGAGGGATGACATAGTAGGAAGGGAAATGAGAGCTTAGAGAACTATTTAGCTTAGGGAAAAGAGGGGTGTGTGTGGTGGTGGTGATAGAGAATGGGAATAGATTGTGAAAAAAGAGGCCAGCTGTTGTATTTTCTCGCCTAACTTAGACAAAGCAAAGGAATTTTGGTTTACATTGCAATGGGAAATTTGGGTTAGATAAGAATTTTCAAATAGGGAAATTATAGATTTCAAAGCTAAGTCAGCTTCCTAAGGGAGGTCTTGGAATTTATTGTTGGGGACAGAGATCCCTATCAGTTTTAGGAGGGTAGACAAGATGACTAGGGATTCCAGGATGGAAAAGGGTAATGTAAGATCTATGGACCACAGTCCCTTTAAATATCCCATGAAGATAATCTTTGTATCCCATGCCCTTTTTTCTTCTTTCTTCTTCTTCTAGCTGTTCCTGTACAATTCTGTAGGCCAGAATGGAATTGGCAGTTCTGTAGGTGAGATTGCAACTTGGGTTCTTCTGGATTTCCATGGATGTGCACAGAAGAGGACAAAGGGAGGCAGAAGTTTGGTGCTCTGAATGTTTGAAATGCCCAGGAGTAGACTGGGGTTGGGGATGGAAGGAGGAAGTAGGAAACAATTCAGTTCACAGGAATTCATTGGGGATGGAAAGAAGGGACTAGGAATCTAGGTCTGGTGGGAAACAGTTTAAGATGGGAGAACTTTTCACCTTTACCCTTTGGTGGAGATGACCACTATCTTTTTCTCTACCTTCCTAGTGATGTTGATTATCTGTGGGGCTTTGGTCAATGGGCCCTATGCTCTCATCACCACTGCTGTCTCAGCCGACCTGGTAAGCCCAGCCCATCCAAGAATTGGCATTATACTTCCACTTAGTACAACTCATGGTGTCCCACTCCATGGAGGGTCCCAGTGCCCCACGAGGCCTATATGATTAGGGGAGAGAATTGTTGCAAGATTTGAGTAGGTATTTCTCTTCTGGTCTCATGTCCATTCCCTTTCCCTTTACTCAATGTTAGATAGTTTAGCATGTTGTCTGTGAAACATTTTCCCTTCTGAACTATGTTCCTTTTCTCTCTCCCAAGTTAGGCATCTTCCCAATACCATCACCAAACTTATGAGCTGTGTCCTTTTGCCATTATTGAGTTATCTCTCAGCTAGAGACTGATGCTCTCCTTGGTGAATTTGGATATACTCTGGGCCTGGCTAAATAGCAGTGATGCAAGTTGCTCATGGTAGACCTCTGATTTTACTCTCTCTTATCTCCCCAGGGCACACATAAGAGTCTGAGGGGCAATGCAAAGGCGCTTTCCACTGTGACAGCCATTATTGATGGGACTGGCTCAATAGGTCAGCGTGGTCTGGCTGGGTTCTTGTCCTTCCCACTCCTTATTCTAGGCAGTTGGGCCCTGATCTCTTCCACTGCAGAGATTGGCACCCTGAGCATGGACTGGGTTGTGGGGAGAATGTTATAGCAGAGGAGATTTGACCACCTGAGGTCTGGAACATCTTGCTTTGCTCCTCACACATCTGCGTTATTCTCTAGGTGCTGCTTTAGGGCCTCTGCTAGCTGGACTCATCTCCCCTACAGGCTGGAACAACGTCTTCTATATGCTGATTTCTGCAGATATCTTGGCTTGCCTGGTAAATGACTTTTTTTTGCCTTGAGTGGGTGTGGGGTCCCAATGTTATGGCATCCTGGCCTGGCTGTTTTAGCAAGGTTTCCACAGGGAAGGAATTGGCACTAGGAAATCTGGTACAGTATAGGAGTGGCTGCATTTTGGAAGTTTTTGCATCTTTTTTGGATAGCTCAGAATGGTATCACATTCTTTAAATAATGCACCACTCAAGGTTACTATCCGTCCACCTATAATTAATCAACAAATATTTATGGAATATGTACTCTGCGGAAAGCACCACTAGACCCTATCCTATCTCTTTACCCCAGACCTCTAAAAACGGTTGGTATCTGCCTAGCTCCATAGTTCCCCTTCTATTTTTCTCTCCCCTACAGTTCCTCTCTCGCTTGGTGTACAAAGAAATCCAGGCTTGGAGGGGAAGTGAGAATAGAAACAGAGGGTAAGTTCTCCTGAGATCTAAGGTCCTTGAACTGGAGGGCTTGTTTGGGCATTCAATTTTAGGGGATTTCCCAAACCCCACATTTTGTGGTAATCATAATCTACCTCTGAATCCTGCTGGAGAACCAGAGGCTAATCTCTGACTTTTCTAAAAGTCTTGCTTGAGCCCTGACTCCCTGAAAATTCTTAACCTGGACTCCAGGGAGCCTAGCCTGAAGTCTCCAGCTTCCATGTTTTTTTCCCTACCTCCCTTTCTCCTTACCTCCCTGCCTCCCTTCTTTCCCTCCCCCCCATCCTTCCCTCCCAACATGTTGCTAATCTTTACTAACATCCATTATCTTCCATATGTCTTCATAGCTTTTGTCTGGCCCTAACCCACCCAAGGTAGTGTCCAGTGGGCTGTGGTTTGTATTGTGAGTATTAGTCCCATGACTGATTTGCAATCGGAACCAGGACTGCATGCCAACTCTCCTCACCAGTGTGATTTCTCTTGCTTGTTTCTAAAGGGGTCAGCTCCAAGGACTTGCGATTTAAACAATGTAATGTGCGTGGGGTTTTCCTTATGAAGTGCAGAACCTGGACAGGGGCCTCTGCCTTCTTTGGGGAAGAACAGACCTTAGGGATATTTTTATTTGGGGAGGGGTAGAAGGTTTAGAGTAAAGACTCCTCTTTGCAGTTGTAATGCCATTGCTATGAGGTTCACAGTCCAAAATTATCTAGTACTCTGCTTGAAGGGTGAAGAAAACAATGAAAGTGAATTCTATTCAAGTCCAATGGAGATATTGACCTGGTTCTCCCTCTGCTCTTTTGTTGATGGGCAATGGGTATTTTGGGGAGAAGAAAGGAGGGAGGAAATGGGATGGCATGGGAAGGAGATGGGAAAAGAAAAGAGTTTGGTCAGAAGTTGGGCTGTGTTGGTGGTGGTATGGATAACCTTTTCTGTGGCCTCCTGAGCTCCTCTCTTGGGCCTGGTTTTCTTGCTTGCAGGGATATGGTTGATGCTTTGAACCCAGACTAGATGAGTGAAGGGCTGGGAGGGAGTTTCTTTTGTATTGCATGGGAACCCTGGGGAGCTCTGTTCTAGTGTTGCTTCTCTGGGGAAAGGATAGGAGAGCTCTTTCCCTTCAGGGAATCTGTTTCCCACGTCGGTATGAAAGATTTGGGGGTGGGGGTCAGAGGTTGAGGACTACATAAAATTCATGCTGCCCTCTTTAAAGAGGGATCCAGGAAGCATTTAAGAATACCATTTTGACACAAATTGGGATTATGGGTGAGGACACTCAGAAGAATGAAAAGAGGAGGAATCAGGTATTCTTGGGAACCTAATTGACTCCCTGTAGAAACTTATTTCCAGTCCAATCTATTTTATTTAGAATAGAAGGAAGATTTATAGTTCTTAACCTCACAACTTTATTTATGAAGAGTATAAGGTAGAACTTGAGTGTGTCAAATAGTGTTCTTCTAAGGAGATATGAGTCTATCTGATCCTCTCATGCCTGTCTTATCTCCTTAACCTGAATTTCTATCTTCTTCCTAGATATAAAGAGATATGAGGTCCCCATCTGAAGTAGAGGAGCCAAGGATCTTCGCTGGATCCCCAGAAAAGTCCCCAATGGAGACACCCACAGACATAAAGAGACATTCTGGGCACCCAGAGCTGCCTAGCCCCAGGCCAGCCCAGGGACCTGCTAGAGGTCTTGATAGAATTTTCAGGGGAAAGAGGCTGAACAGCCTCAGGGAATCATAGATTAAAAAAAAAAAAGACACATTTTGAGCAGAAAGTGTATTGTAAGAAGTACAATAGTAGGGCTGGAACTAAGGTGGCATCCCAAGCAATAAGAAAAGAAAGGCATAGCCTTTCTACATCTAATCTAATTTCTTTGCTGAATTGAGTGACCTAAATTTTAGGTGCCAAGATAAAAGGGAAGGATTCTGTGGGGACAAAACATAATAATAGGCCATACTATTCCTCTCTTCTCCCCATTACCATTAATTTTAAAATGATTTTATAATCAATTGTTCCCCTCTGTAACAGAGATAACTTAACATGTTAAGGTGAACAGCTGCAGAGTTTGAAGTCCATTCTTTTTCTCTGCTCTATGAGCTTATCTCTGTATTCCCAAATTTAATATTCCCTCCTCCCCACCCTCCCTGCCAACTTTGACTCTGTAAATGATACCTTATATTCTTTATCTTTGATTAAAATTTTAATATAACGCTTGTATTGATAGTCATGGATTTTTGTCACCTTTTGTGAATGTGATTGAAAGACCTATTTGTGTGCCATGTATGTATATATGTGAGTGCATGTATGATGTGTCTTCTTAACCTAATTGCATGAAGTGAGTACTGTTCAAGGTACAAAGGTATAAAAGTCAGTCTTTCAAAAAAAAAAAACCCTTAAAATATAGTTGGGAAGACACATTGATCATTTGCAATGCCAATAACCATGGGTACAAATGAAGTCTCATTTACTTCTCTATGGTTCTTGTTTATACAGATGTGAAGTACTACTTATGATTGCCTCCTTGCCTTAATATGCTCGATTTTACTTAGAGAACTCAATTCTTCTATAAATAATTACACTCACATTTTACTGTTGTTTTCTGTCAGCCTGGCCAGGTGACTACTATGGTCTCCTATTTGCAACAATACTTTAAAGGCATGTTTCATCATCCATATAGCCCTCTGCTTTTTTTTTAAATAGCCATTGCTCTTCAGTTCTCTATAGCAGTGGTTTTTACATTTTAGTTCTCAATATCTTCATACTATTATGTGGGTTTTATTTATAGATATTTAGCATATTAGAAATAAAAACTAATTTTGAATTCATATACTCTCTGAAAGGGCTTCAGGGACTCCCTAAGATTCTCTAGACCACACTTTGAGAACTACTTCAGCATCTAGGATTTGGGTTTCTGCTGTTATACTATCCATTCTGCATTTAAATTCAATTTTTTATGCCTCTTTTAAGAACCCCATCTTCTGGTGTATGACATCTGTTATAAATTGATTTCGTATTATTATTATTATAGTATATCATCTATTAGTTCAGCAATGTCTCATTATGATAGTCTGACTAGGCATAAATTGTTTGGAAAGTGAGTTAATACCGCATCTCTTTCCTTTTATCCTTTGTTCTCCACTCAACATTTTAGAAAGTTGTTAAAAAGATGAGCATTTATGAAATCTTACTCTGAGCATAGGGACAAAAGAAGCAAATAAGGGGTAACAGAAACGACATAAGGAGAATCTATTCACAATTACATTTGGTGCTTCAATTTAGCAGTTTCAATATCCTCTTTGGCCGCTAGATGGTGATACTACCTCATGGTAGAATACCATGGGACTCGGAGCTAGAGACTTCCTAGAGCTTGTCAATACTAAGAGGAAAAGACTTTTCTCAAACTTCAGAGGAGATTTGAGAATTCAGAAATACTATGTGGTATCTCCCACTGTTGACAGTTCTTTTGTTATTTATTTTTTCCTCTTATTCCTCTTAAGTTTTAATAATTTGCATTGACTCCCAATGCAAGATGTAGTTTTTTGGGTTTTTTTTTTTTTCTCTATTCAAGCTTCTGGAGAATGTATTGGCTCTCATGGTTGTGAGTGGCACTTATTTAGAGATCTGAAAGTTATTCTAAAATGGATTATCTCCACCAGGAAATAAAAATTCCCTAAGCTGAGCTATTTCCTAAGTATCTAAGCTATCAAGACAACTTATTGCCTGTTGTTTTTTAGGAACTAGAAGATATGAAAATGTATTAGAGTGTGTTCCTTGTTCTTACTGACTTCACATTTTGGTTCACGAGACCAAACATATACAGAGAGTTAAATAACAATAATGCCAGCGCTGTTAGAATGCTCTTACTGCTTAATGAGCGATATTAACAAAAATACTCAGGTTTGGAGGATGAAGTGAACATAGTTGAAACGTTTAGGAAGGGCTTCATGGAAATAGTGGAACGTAAGCAAGGCTTTGAAGGATATGTAGTATTTGGATAGGCAGAAAGATGTTTTGATAAAAGGTGAAAGCAATTGAAAAGCATTTATATTTTAAGAAAAGCAAAAGAAAAAATACCCATGTCTTTTAGGAAAACCAGATGATGTATTTTGTTGTTCAACTGTATTTGACTCTTTGTGACCCCCTTGAAGTTTTCTTTATAAAGATATTGGAGTGCTTTACCATTTCCTAATCTGGCTCATTTTACAGATGAGAAATTGATAAAAGAGGATTAAGTGACTTACTCACAATCACATAGCTAGTAAGTCTCTTGAGACCAGATTTGACTTCAGGTCTACCACTACATATACTGTACCATCTAACTGTCCAACTGGATGTGCTTAAGGGCTACTGAATAGATTAGATTGTTTATGGAAGTGTTGATTAGATCTGGAATGTATGGGATTAGATTGTGAATGGCAGGTAAAGGAATGTGAACTTTATTCTATAAACATTGGGTGTCATCAAAGACTATTGAATAAAGGAAATGACAGATTTGTTTGGTGATGGTGTGTAGGATCACAGATAGGAGGAGAGGTATGGTGGCAATGTAAAAGAGGCACTACATAAGAGACAATAAAGAAAAATTCACTTGATCTGGTAATAGTGATTTTGACTATAGGAAAATAGTCCATTTATAGACATGAAGAATTTAGTTTTAACTGGGGATGGAGGAGTAGGAGAAAATTTTAAGTTTGATCTTAGGCAAGTTGAGTTTGAGAAGACAATAAAACATTCAAATAGACTGTTCTAAGAAGCTGGAGATGTTTCTAGAGCTCAGAAGACAAAGGTAAAAATACAGATTTGGGAATCACTAGTATAGACATGACAGCTGAAGACTAAAAATAAATGAGATTTCCCAGAGAGAGAATATAGAGTTAGAGAGATGAGAACTAAATTTTCCTACCCAAGTTAAGAAATAGGAAGAAAACTAATTTTAAAGTAAGTAAGAAAGATAAGTCAGGAAGAAAACTGGACAATATATATCCTATATTATCTGTTTTCAGTTGTATAGATTCATTTCTTTGAAACATTTTTACTCTTTCCTTTTGATTTCCACAAACACAATCCTACTATTGGCGACATCTGATTGGTGCAGTCGATAGGATGTTGGGCCTAAAGTCAGGAAGACTCATCTTCCTAAGTTCAAATATGATCTTAGACACTTACTCTAGCTGGGCAGCCTTGAACAATTCACTTAACACTGTTTGCCTCAGTTTCTTCATCTACAAAGTGAGCCAGAGAAAGAAATGGCAAATTCCAGCATTTTTGCCAAGAAAACCGTACTAGGGTCATGAAGAGTTGGACACAACTGAAAAATGACTCAACAAATGCAATTATTGTGCCCCAATTACTTTATCTGGATTAGTCTAAAAACTTCCCCCCTTCTAGTCTTGTCTTGTACATCCATTTGCTAAGAAGTCTTATTCAAATTTTTTTAGTATTCCAGGTTCAGGTTAAGAGTCTGACCAGATTGAGGTTCTCTGTTACCTCATAAATTGGGCAAACCTAGAAAATTGTCATATGTGGGCTGAACCAGAGATACTTTTCCATGTGTTTGACTATGAAGTTCATTAATTCTTAACTCTGTGATACTTTTTCATCCCACCATGGGAGGTGTCCAATTGAAAGAGAAGTTATGTTTATGTATTTCTAAATATATAAATACATGGGTCTTGAGGAGCCCAGAATTGGGATTAGCTTTTCTACAGTTATTTCCCCCAGTCCCCAAGATTCCTGCCCCACTTCTGCCTTGGGCACTGTATGTTCACAAGATGCTTGAAGTCAAGCCTTCTCTCTGGACCTCAACACACACACGGGTCTAATGCCAGAACATTACATTAATTAGTTACTCATTTAATTTGCCTTCACATTTGGTCTCAATTAAGCCTAAAGTGTTCCTCCTTATAGATGCTACAATAGCACTTGTAATTAAAAAGCATTAACTCTTTGCATTGCTCCTTTTTAGAGACCCATTGGGAGGCTTGGAGAGTGGGGGAGAGGAAGATAGTAATAAGAGGAAAGAAGGAAGCAGTGGTTGAGAACTCAGAACTGTTAGGAGACAAATATGGTTGGCCCTGAGATAGAGAAGTGGGGGAAGGAACAGGTTGAGTCTAACCTGATGGCCTTGCCAAAGTTGCTGATATTGGCTTTGAGAGACAGCCAATGGTCAAAGTTGAAGGGTACATCTCTGATAGAAAAAAAGGAAAGTAGTAAGGGGAAATAATCTTTATGTTATAATTATGAGTATTTACCAGGATACCAATTGAATATGAACAAAATAAAACAAATCAAAATGTCAAAAGTTAACAGTGGTAGGGAGTCTATGGACCATGTTTCATAATGTATGATATGGGCTCCATTTACCTTGTCAATTTTCTGCTGGCAGACTCCATCTTAAATACATGTTTTCCATATCATCCAATGCAGTTTGAAGACTTTTAAGGCTAAAATGAGTAATAGTTGTCAAAGTGAACCTGTTTTGAGTTTTTCCTACTATGTCTGTGAGAAAAAAATCTGATAATAGATACCAGTCTTTCCTACCTGGGTTCTAGGAGCTTAGGACAGAAAGCTACAAAATAAGAAAATTCTTTTGACTCCAGCCCATAATTTTGACTTTAAGTCTAGCAAGTAGCAGTTTAGAAGACAGTAAAAGTATACTTTTCCCAGTCCAGTTTTGTTTAAGGCCATCCCTGCCACCCACAGGATTGTAACTACTATTTTTGAAATAGCTGTTTATGAATGGTGGTATTGGGGAAAAATGAAAAGTTCCCAACTTGGTTTGCCTTTCAATTCTATTTTAGTAACTATTGACAGCCTCATTCCTGTTAACATAGTGATCTGACAGGTAAACATCTATTGAGAAAGTAGAAAGGGGAATATGGATATATGATCGGCCCACCTATCCCTAGGAATCTTCCCAGACTTGCTTTCAGCAGGGATTCTCCCAGGAGAAGCTGACAAGCAAAAGCCTGTGCTTGTTAGGAATCATTGTTCCGCTTAAGTTGGCCCAGCATCTTTGTGCTGCAGCTCATAGGCACCTGGGGTCCTTGGGAGCAGCAGATGCAACTGCTCTGAACCAGAGTACAATACAATAATAAAAAATCTGTTAGTCTGCTCTTGCCTTCCAATCTGTTTAGATGATGTCCCAGTTATCCCTTTTGTTCCCTTACTATGGTCTGTGCCAAAACAGGTTCCTTACAAAAAGTTCTCTCTGAAGCATTCTCTACTTTTGTAGTAAAGCTTCAGCCCTAACTATATTATTCTGTAGGGTCTATCTTAATTGAAGATGATAAGGTAGGACCCAAGACAAATTGTGGAAGATTCAACCTATCCCCATGCCTGATTATTCCCTAAGCTTTGTCCCTGTCAAAATTTAGTTCCTATATTTCTGGACAGGAATTATGGATTCTCTCTGTTCACAATCAAAGTGACCAAAATCTTGAATTTTCAGAAACTTCAGCTTATTTGACTTATAGCCCTCATTTTCAGGTTTCTTATTTCAAGACAAAAGACAAAGCATTAGTCTTGTTGTGATTTTCAAAACTGATAAAATTTAGAGTCCTTGCCCATTTCATGACTAACATCACTCAATCTGGGATTCCAAACAGGTAAAAGGACATACCAGACACTAACGATGAATAGCTAATGATGTACAGTTCTGGTTACAGTTAAAAATGTACAGTACCAGTTAAAAATGAAATCTGGTAAACGAATTATATAGTACCAAGGGAATACAAGAATGCTTCAGATTGGAATTCATATAATAATAAATGAAGAAAAGCTCAAGAAGGAGAAAATGAGGGTACAAGATGCAATGCATTTCAATTTATTCACTACCAAAATGAAGAATTCTATTACTATTTACTATTACTTCTACTATTATCTCTTTTGTCACTTTTTATTGAACTTGGAATACACAAAAGACAGGGTTAATTGTTTTCTTAGATAGGAAATGAGACCAATGTATATGTTAGAGTTCTCTAGCACAAAGCTTCTTAAACTATGGGGTTCTGAAAAATTTGGCTGCAAGTAAAATATATCAAATATTCCATCAAAATTTAATTCTTTATGTAAAAATAAAAAAGTACATTCATCTCAGTATGCAAATTGGCTTTCATGTTTAATAAATGATAGCTATATTTATATGTATATGTTATGGCTATGTATATGTATATGTATATGTTATGGATAAAGTTATACACCAAAGAATTATTTTAAAATAACTTCACTATTTATTATCAGTGAATGTTTGATTTGTATACCAATTTTATATATTTATATGACTGGGATTGTGTAAAAATTTCTTGGGCAGAAAAGAGTTGTGAATAGAAAAAGTTTAAGAAATCCTGTTCTATAGGTGATTTCAGAAAAATCTGGCAAGTTTTACATAAACTGATGCTGAGTGAAGTGAGCAGAACAAAAACTGTATACAGTAACAGCAACATTATGTGATGATCAATTAACAACACTATATGATGATCAACTATGATAGACTTCACTCTTAGCAATATAGTGATCCAAGTCAATTTCAATAGACTTGGAATGGAAAATGCCATCCACATCCAGAGACAGAAAAATGGAGACTTGAATGCAGATTGATGGATATTATTTTCATCTTTTTTTTTTCTCATGGCATTTCCCTTTTCTGATTTTTTTCCACATCATGGCTAATATGGAATTATGTTTGATATGATTATGTTTAATATGAAATCACCTATAATTTATATCAGATTTCTGTCTTGGGCAGAGGTTAAGGAGGGAGAAAAATTTGGAACTCTATCTTACAAAAAATAATGTTATAAACTATTTCTACATGTAATTGGAAAAAAAATACTATTAAATGAAAAAAAATTAAATAATAAATAAAAAATTAAGAAAAAAGGAAGCCCTGCTCTAGCATAAGTGGTTAACATCTAACCACTACATGAAAGTAACACTTTAGATCTAAGTGCCATTTCCAAGCAATGTAATATCGCCAATAATCATAAAGTATATGCTTTTGACCTCTTTCAACTGTTGGGAAATATTTTCTTCGTATAATTCATTCCATTTTATCCTGCTTAATTTAAGTCCTACTCCAAAATAATTAAGTGATTATGAAGATAACATAATTCCATATTATGGAATAATAATTCCATAGCTCCTTCAATGAGTTTCAATATTCATAGAATTCATACAACAGCTCTGTTCAATTAGTAGTTTTTGGTATTTCTTTGAATAGTCCTTACCAAAACTGAAGTGAATTAGAACCAGGAAGAGACTTCCAAGGAAAAAAATATTAAGAAAAACCAGTAGAACATAATGACCAATGAAGAACTTGTTAAGGACCTAGAGAATATAGGAAAACAATATCATAAGTGATACCCACGGGACTGTTTTTCATTTTAACATTTTTGTTATACAAAGTAAAAAACCTCTAGTTAGCAAAGATCACTAATTCCTGTTTATAACTTTAAGATACTATTCTACTCTGGCTTTCCTTTATAGATAAGGTATTTCTCCTTAGAGTGGAGATGAATTAGAATTTTAATGAACTAACAGGCTAAGGACTTAGAAACACCTAGAAGAGTTCTAGAAGACTCATTAATTTTACATTCCCTGGGTGATGTTTTTCTATTCTAACACAGCCTAAATCCAGGGGAATCCAGGAAAATCCCTGATAAAATAAGCCTTAAAATAATACTCTGTAACATTCATCTAAAGATATGTGAATACTTTATAAATATTCACACACCCAACATTTCTTGAACAAATGTGATTAGAACCAATTGCTTGTGACATCTCCTAAAATATTTGTTTCAGTACCATCCCCAAAGTCATATGCTGATCCCTGAAAGAAATTAATACCTATCAACCAGTCACACTAGAAGATTCTTGTTTGGGCACTGATTGAAACCTAAAGTTAATAATGATTTTATCCTCAGCTCCTTTATCACATTAAATGGTCTCAGACCTATACTCTTCCTAAATTCACATAGTGATAATCTACCAACATAGCTAGGCAACAATAAAGTCCAAACAGTAATATCACAGCTTCCAAGGTTCTGGAACACAACACCTGGAAGATAATCCCAAATGTCTTAAGTAGAGATCCAGACACAGAGCACCTGTCAAATCCAAGCACTAGTGTGCTTGGGATCCAAAGACCCTAAGAAGAAAAGGGCTGCAACAACCTTGGCTACTCAAGGGATTGCTCAGCTTACAACAAAGGTCAGTTTGATGAAACAGCTTAAACATAAGTTTGAGCTTGGCTCTAGTACAGAACAAGTGTCTTGCGGGCTACATGTTTGCTTGTTCAAAACGTTTTTTTTTTTTAATTAACCAATTAGCAGACCTTGGTTGCAGAAGGCCCAGGTCATGTATTATTGATACAGTATTGAGCCAGGTTGCTACTGGGGCCAGTTCTGGAAATCCTGCAAATGAGAACTCCAATTTTGCTGGCCATGCTAACAGGCAGATTTTGTGCAAACCCCACTTTTCTCTTGAATCTGAGACTCCTGTGACAAAGGGTGATTGATTTTATAGTATCTTCTTTTTCTGCAGTTTTCCCTCTAGAATCTGCAATCATTCAAAAAGGAAAGTAGCCAACATTCTCTCCATTTCAGAGATGGGGAAATTGAGGTAGAAATTTGCCCCAGTTCATATATAGATAGACAGCATTTATAACAGCAAAGTAATTTTCTGAAAGATTAACAGAAATTCTGACATTTAAAGATATAATTGTCCAAATATTAATAGAAAACATTCTCATAAATTTTCATAGCCAACGAATTGCAAAGATCATAGAAGTTCCATTTCAGCCCATGAATAATTTTCTATAGGGATTCTGTGCAACAGTGATAGTTCCTGCTACTTCTACTGGATTACAGGCAAAGGAGAAAAAACTTAACTTGGCTTTCCTCCTCTCTTGTCAGAAAGATGCTGGGCTTTTAGCGGAAGACTACATTTTAATACATCTTCAATGAGTGATTTTGATTTACTGTACTAATTTGGTGGGTAAGTTATTTTATTGGGGGAGGGTAAGAAAGTCAATGGGAAGTAACAGTGAAGTAAAAAAAATAAAATAAAAGCATCAATAAAACATTTAAAAAGAAAAAAGAAATCGTAATTTAGGATATGACAAAAAAGGAACAGCTCTTAATCCTTAAAGGGAAAGGCTAAAATTTCTTCATCTTGGCCTAGCATGGAATAAAGAAACTAACTACTACTTTGAGAGGAGTGGATCTAGGGGAGTTCTAATAAGGAAATACAGAGTAAAGAATTTTTAGAGTATTTCAGGAAGTTGAACCACCCTCTGATAAAGATAGGTACCAATTTTGCAACAAAATTAAAAGCCTAACACTTTGTACAAGTATTTGAGCACCAAGGACTGATAGGAGAGAGGAAGACAAAGTACAGGAACACAGCCCAAGGATCTGAGACCAAATATATCATTCTGTGGTATAGCTATAATCTTATATTATAATGAAAAGGATCTTGGGGCAGTGACAACAAACTATTGGCAGACAAGCAGAAAATGAGGCAAAATAAGGATCTTAAGATTACATTTAGGGAATTCTTTTATAACTTACATTACTTGTTATAAAGTATTTTCCTCACCACAAACCTATAAAGTAAGTCATTCCTTTTTTATTGATGAGTAAAGTGTTGTTTAGACAAGTTAAGCACCTTGTAGACAGCTAAAGTTTCTTAGAGCTAGGATTTCTGACTTCTAGTTGGGCCCTCTTTTTATTGTACCAAAGAGTTTCTCTCCATTTTACCTTTCAACAGTGATGTTCTTTTTTGCTGATAATTTTTCTTAATAAGGAACTAGTCTCCCTACTGCACAGATGGAAAAATTTATACTGAGAAGGAAAAGTATCTCACTCAGCAAGCTTTAGTCACTACAAAGTCTGAACTGGCTTTGAAAGCTATACTGTTGATTTGATATAATGGACTTTGAGAAAATATTGTAACAGGCACATAAATGTCTGATAATGTTCCAGCAAAGATTCAGAAGTAGATTATTTTTCTTAGAGAATGGGCAGAATGGGAATTAAAAACTCTATCTGTGCTTTCTCCTTCACTTTTCTGCCACCACAGCTTTTCTAATATCATATAACAAATCAACCCTACATCAGGAAACATCCCATTAGATTTGGGAAACACATAAGAATCAAAATTAGAAAGGCAAAAAGAAACAGAATTTTACCTTCATTTCTACCTCTGGGATTGGAACCTCAGTAGCCCAGGGAAAAAACAATAGAACTAATGTGATGATCAGAAGCAGCAAAGAAAACAAAAATGACAGAGAACCTGAAAGACCAACACACAAGTATTAAGAACACCATTCACATTTTCCACCAATGTGTTGGGCTTAGCCTGCTGCCCAGAGTCAGTATTCTAGTTTAGTCCCAAAACAATGCTCAGAAGTCCTTTTGTCAACCTAGCTCAATAAAATTTCGGAAATTTTTCTAAAGTCTCTTGGTCCTGTTTTTGATAGATACTAGCTAGAAGTATTCCTAACAGAATCCAAATTTCCGATGTTACAAGTCTGGGGTCTTTTGTTTTTGCCTCTGATCATAGGGGCACATTGTAATAACCATAACAATGCAAGTAACAACAGGCTTTTTTGTATAACCTTTCTCCTCACTCTGGTAGTACAGGCAGAATATCTATAGGCTAGCACATTTAATTACTATTTTTCAGAAGTTAATACATGGCCTTAACTTCACAATCATTGCTGGTTTAGGATATTCATTACTGCTTCACTTTCTTTGGGCCTAGACCTAGAGTTTCAGAGAAAGAGTTAATTAAATGTGATTGAAAATACTTTTTTGTGAAAAACAAAGAAAGAATATTTCTCTATATTTCTGGAATATTTTTCCACCTCACAGTGAAAAACTAAAAAAATAAATCTTTCCTTTAGACTATAAATAACATAGTATTTATGATAGGCTAAAATGAAACCCATTCAAACTGCCTTTAAATAAAAAAATGATCTCCTGAATTCTAAATTTTTAATGATTGTCAGTGATTTCACCTCTAATTGCTTTTACCTAGGATTCCCAGCTGGAAAGAACATCTTACCTAGCTAGACTGGAGGTTCTGGATAATAGCACACACAGCAGCAATATCAACACCCAGAGCAGCACTAAGATGAATACTTCTGCACCCACTCCAAGTATAGTGCTGGGCATTCTAAAGAAGAAAGAAAACATCAGCATTGCTACTTTGGCTCATTTTGTGAGTGTGCTCCATTTGCCTTCTTTCTTCCTCATATTTCCAGTTTTTATTAAGCCATTTATTTATGTACAGAAAGCCCAAATTTGAGCATCAATTGACTTGGGGAGGATGCGGTGGTAGAGAGAGGGAATTTTCTTATTAATATTTGAAGAAAATTAACCACAGCAGGTTATGAATTTCCAAAAAATATCTAGTCTTAATAGACACTAAAAATTCAGTATACAAGACTTGTTCTGCCCTATGTTTATTACTTGGAGTCTGGCACATGTATATTAGCTTGTTGTCATCATTAGTCTGTTATTAACTGTACTCTACAATGTGGTATACTTGGAAAGTAGATCTAGCATCAAGCTCTGACTTTGAAAATTATTAGCTATGCAACTACAGGCAAGTTTCTTGACTTGTCTAAGCCTCACCTTACTAAGTGGGAAAGCGTAAAGTATTTTCTTCATAGAAACACAAAGTGGTAAAAGCATTTTATGAAGAAATACTAATAAACCTTATACTGCTGCTATGTTACCACCTCACTGGATGAATTAAATTTGCGGGGAATTCTATGTGATGGCATAAAAGTTAGCTTCCCAAAACAAAAATCAAATACTGAATTTGGAGTCAGGACCTGGGTTTAATTCTCACCTATGTGATCTGGGGCAAATTGCCTTTCTCTGGGCCCCAATTTCCTTATTTATAAAATGAGGGGATTGGATCAGATGACTTCTAGCTTCCCTTCCAACTTTGGAGCCCAAATCTTAGGACTGTCTTCTTACTAATTCTCCAAACTGAACCATAACTCAAGAAGCAGCACTGTTTAGCTATAGACTATATTATATGCAAGCACATGCGCATTGTCTTTAATTAATGAAATCAGTTACAGATAAAAATATATAAATATTTTTCATTGGGTTATCTGAGCAAGCGTTTTTTCCCCAATACAGTGAAAGGACCATGAAAGCATGTTTTAATTTGTATCTGTACCTGGCGTTTAACGTTTGTTGAAAGAATGAAGTATGCCTAAGAGGAAGAGGATGTTCATGCCATAAGTCTAGATCACACTTTGGGGGGTTGAGTCCCGCCCTCAATTTCCCTTTTAAGTATTTCTTTAGAAAATAACTTGGGAAGGCACACAAACCCCGACAACGGCAGAATCCTCCGAGTACACAAAAAGGCAGAAGGAAAAGGGAAGTGTTTCTGGTCTATGATTCAAACCGGGGGGTCAAACCCTCACGCTTTCCTACTTTCCCTGTCCCGGGTGGGTCCCTTTGAACGGGAGGGTTTGTTGGCTCACACTACTGGGCTCCCTGGAGCACAGTGACGCGGACCACGCCCTTTGGCTTCTGTTTTAGCTCCCGGGGACCCACGGGACCAGCCAGGCTTTGCCAGCCCGAGCTCACCGTTACTGGACAGTGACGCGGACACGCCTGGTTTGTTTCCAGCTCGGGGTCACACCACGGCTTTCCCTGGAGCAAGTGACCGGGAAACCCTGGCTTGTTTCCAGTTCCACCACACTCATGGCTCACCAGGAACAGTGACCCACGCCTCTTTGTTTCCCCCCCGGTGACAGGGGACCAGCCTGGCTTTGTCAGCTCCGCCACTCACACTCACTGGCTCACCAGGAGCACAGAGACAGCTGAGCATGCCGGCTTTGTTTCAGCCCCGGGTGAAGGAAGCCTGGCTTTGTTTCACCCCGGTGACAGGGACCACCCTTTTTCTGTTTCCAGCTCTTGGGCTCAACTACTGGCTCACAGACGTGACCTGGGACCACCCGCTTTGTTTCCAGCCCTGTGGCTCACCTCCTGGCTCACCGACAAGTGACCGGACCACGCCCAGCTTTGTTTCCAGCTCCGCACTACACTCACTGGGTCACAGGAGCACAGAGAATGAGATCCGGTTCTGTTTCAGCTCCCGTGACAGGGGACATCTTCTGTTTCCAGCTCCCGGGTGACAGCGGACCACGCCTGGCTTCTGTTTCCAGCTCCCCGGTGACAGCGGACCACGCCAGGCTTCTGTTTCCAGCTCCGTGGCTCACACTCACCTGGAGCACAGTGACCGCGGACCACGCCAGGCTTCTGTTTCCAGCCCCCCACACTCACCGGGCCGTGGGAAAGGGAGCAGCCAGGCTTCTGTTTCCAGCTCCGCGGCTCACACTCACCTGGAGCACAATGACCGCGGACCATGCCTGGCTTCTGTTTCCAGCTCCCCGGTGACAGCGGACCACGCCAGGCTTTCCACCCCGGGCTCCACTACCTGAGCAAGTGACCGGGACCACGCCAGGCTTCTGTTTCCAAACCGGCTCACACCGCTTTCACCTGGGACAGTGACCCGGGACACCCAGGTTCTGTTTCCAGCTTGCCACACTCACTGGCTCACCGGAGCCGGGCCGGACCACGCCAGGCTTTGTTTCCAGCTCCCGGGTCACACTCGCTGGCCACCCGGGCACGTGACGCGGCCAAGGGCTCTGTTTCCAGCTCCGCGGCTCACACTCGCTGGCTCACCTGGAGCACAGTGACCGCGGACCACGCCTGGCTTCTGTTTCCGCCCGGGGCTCAAGCTGGACCTGGGCACAGTGCCGGGACCACTAGGCTTCTGTTTCCAGCCCAGGGCTCACTGCTGCCCACCTAAACAGTGACCGGACCATAGGCTTCTGTTTAGCTCCACGGCTCACACCGCTCTACCTGGAGCACAGTGAGCGGACCACGCCAGGCTTGTTTCCAGCCCTGCTCCCTGCTGGCTCACCTGGAGACAGTGACCGGGACCACCCCTTCTGTTTGGTTAGGCTCACCTGCTGGCTCACCTGAACGTGACGGACCACGCCAGGCTTCTGTTTCCAGCTCCGAGGCTCACACTCGCTGGCTCACCTGGAGCACAGTGACCGCGGACCACGCCAGGCTTCTTTCCAGCTCCCCGCCACCTCGCTGGTCACCAGGAGCACAGTGACCAGGACCCGGCAGGCTTCGTCGCCCCGACAGCGGACCCGCCGCTTTTTCCAGCCCGCGCCCACCCTGGGGCTCACTTGGAAACAGTGACCCGGACCCCGCGGCTTGTTTAGATCCAGGGTCACACTCCTGGCTCACGGAGACAGTGACTGGGACCACCCAGGTTTTGTTTGCTCCCCGGTGAAGGGACCCCTTGGCTTTGTTTCCACCCGTGGTCCACTCTGGGCTCCCGAGCACGGACGGGACCCCCGCCTGTTTCCAGCCCGAGGCTCACTCCGGCCATTTGGGACAGGGGACCACGCCGGCCTGTTTCAGCCCGAGGTCCACTGCGGCTACCTGCCACCAGAAGCGACGGAACCCGGCTTCTGTTTCCAGCCCCCAATAGTTAACGCCCTTATTCGTTCGGCCCACCTGGGAAGGCCGACGGGTTTCCTTGGACAGGGGTTGACAAAACCTAAAGGTGACAGGTGGAAGGCCGCCTTCCCAGTGGGGGCGGGGGGAGGGAGGGATGGAGCGGGGATTGGGGATACAGAGATTCCCCGCCACCCCTGCAGGCCCGGCGCTCGGCCCGCGTTCCCTAAACCTGGGGTTTTGAAACGTTCCCTGGTTCCGGGGTGCCGTTCCGATGCCGGCCTTTCGGCTCCAAACAAATGTTTCACTTCCCAGGGGCCAGTACGGGGAGCTGGGAGCAAAGGCCCCCTCCTGCACTCTCCCCTTCCTTCCCATCAAGGGGACCGCTCTCCCAAACTCACCGTTCCCTCCCTTCCCAGCGCCCGCCCCAATCCCCCACCCCAAGCCCCTCCCAAGAGCCGACCCCGGGCCGCCCTTTTCCACAACCCAACTCCGCTGTACCCCCCACTGGGGCCCCTTCATCCTAGGGGGAATCACAAGTGGGCTTTCGCCCCAGCGTTCCAAACCCACCCAATCGGAAGGTCCCCTAAAAATTCTTCTCCCCGCCCTAAACGTTCCATTTTAATACTGGAAAACGGGGCCCAACCTCAAAAGGTTGGAAGGACCCGGGTTTCTCGTCCCCATCAATGATACCTTCTTGTTGCGCCCTTCGAATCATCAAATTTATCTTGAGGGCGGGTCCCTGGTGAAGGCCGATTTGCCTCTTCTTTTCTGTTTCCAGGAGCCGCCTAGCTGTTCCTTTGGGGAGGGGGGACTCCCCTCCCCGTGTTGGGAGTTCCTTTCTCTTTGGGGACGAAGACCCCCATTTTGTTCAGATGAGTCGGGTTCCCTAAACCCCCGGGCTTCCGAGGGGGCTGAATCTCTGGTCGAGAAGGGTCCCCCCGGCCCGGGGACGGCGAGGGAGCCACGACCCGGGGTGTGGAGAGGAGTTTCCCCCCCACGAAGGAGGGAAAGGAGTCTCCGGCAGGAAAGCGCAGAGATGCCCTTCAAAGCCCCGTCTACTTTGGGGCTAGAGCTTGCCTCGTGGACCCCTGGGCCGTGGGGAAAGGAAAAACCCGGGTGGGGCCCAGGGAAAAAAAAGGGCTAAGGGGTTTCGGGGGATTCCCAGGCCGGTTTTGGTGGGAAAAAAAAGGAAAATAAGGGTGGGGTTTTGGGAGGGGGCGGGGAAAGGCCCTTCCCGGCCGGGGGGGGTTTCCCCTGTTCCATCCTTCAGCTGAATTTGTTATTAAGGCCACAAAGAGTGTCCAGTCCTAGAAAAAGGAAAGTCCTATTTGGAGGAGTTTAAAAGGGGCAACATTTAACGGTTATTTGTGCCCAGTTGCCCCATCGCAAAATGGGAAAAAAGCAACTTCCCACTCCCAGGATTGGGGGACAAATTGATAACTATTTAAAGCATTTTCAGCCTTAAAGTGGCTTAGGTAGCAGGGTAGTAATTAATGCCAGTCTTAAAAAACCAATTGTATGGAACCCTTATTGGTGGAGGCATAAATTTGGGCAAAGCACAGTTGATATGACTAGAAAGAGCTCTATAGTTCTCTAAGCTTCAAGTTCTTTGGTTCTGCAATTGCTTTGGGTGTTTTCTGGAAATTTTCCATTAAGGGAAAAAATTAAAAGATCCACGTTGTGAAGGAAAAAATCTGGGAAGATAGAGGAACTGATAATATTCATCATGTCCCTAACCCAATTTTACCCCAGGCTCTCCCTTGAGTGAGATCAAGACTTAGTTGAACTGTTATCTCACTTGCATTGGCGAAATTTTTACCTGTTTTTCTGGTATTTTTCTTTTATACTTTCTGGTTTTTTTTTGCTACTAAATTGCACCAATTTGAAAAGGTTTTTAAATTGAGTATGTTTATTATGGAACGGTATCTGCCGAAAGGGATCAAGCCTCAATATAGATGGTGGAGATTCAAAAAAAACCAAGAAAGTGGATTGAACCTGAAACTTAATTCCGTGGCAAACAATATTTAAGAGAGCAAATAGAATAATTCTCCCTCTAAGGAGAAGAATCTTCTGCCCCCAACCTCCTGCCTTTCTTGACAGAATTAAAGCTCCCTTGGACAAGGGTGAGGTGAAAAAAGACTATGTTCATTCTGTTCTCCCCCCTTCACCTAACACAATCTTCCTCTTCCAGGTTCACAAAAGACTTGGAAACAAATATTTTAGCTCCAGGGTAATCTGATGTTCAAGTAGCTGTTAATGGAAGATAAAGGAAAGGAATTTACTTACTTAGTCCAAAAGTATTATTCCAAACAGCAGCAAAAAAGAGTTCAAAAATGAAGAAAATGTTGAATTCCTAGGGGATTATGTGTATGTGCATTTGGGGAAGATACAAAATGACTGAAATAACACTAAGACTTTGGGTTCTTTTCAAAAAACTTTTTGAGTTACTTCATATACTTTTGATTCTAAGAAAATAGCAAGGGTAGCACACAGGAAACAATAGAGGATACAAACGAAAATTATATCAAATTTTAATTAAAAACAATGCACTTTGAAGGTACACACAGAGGTTTTCTATGTGGATCAATTTAGGAGGATCAGTTTCTGAACTACAGCATTTCCTTTTCTCTCAGGTGGGAATCTGTGGGAGAATATACCCTTATATGCATAGAAACATTATATTCTTTGCAATTTACCTTGCTTTCTTGTTAAATGAAATGTTTTTTTTTTAGTTTTATGTGCCCTTTGATTTGTTCTGATAAAAAGGAAGCACTAGATAGGAGCTTGAGAATTTTGGTTTGTAATTGTTCCTATTCCAAAGTGGGTCTTGAATATGGATATAGCATTCAGAGATGGATGTTTAAGGGGAACCTAGGCTACACAAGTTTCATGGGGGAAGGGGAGGGAAAGGAGGGAGAAGTGTCTAGTGGCTGACATTAGAGGAAAGATTGATAGATAAGGTAGAACTTAAATTAGGGTTTCATGGGGAAGGGAGAAAGGAGGGAGAAGTGTCTATGGCGACATTAGGAAAAAGTTAAGAAAGGTAGAACTTAAATTAGGTCTTGATTTCAAATCTAAATCCATCACTATATCCATGAAGTTACACAATCCCTATTCTCCAGGAGCTAGTAGGATCCAGAGATCAGAGATTAAGACCATATATGCAGCTAATTAAAGTACAAGATAGGGGCAGCTAAGTGGTTCAGTGGATAGAGAACTGGCCCGGGTGGAAGACTGAGTTCAAAATTCACCCCCAAACACTTGTATTCTAACTAAATTAATACCAACCCCAACTGCCTCAGCAAAAAAAAAGAAAAAAGAAAAGAAAAAAAAAGAAAGTACAAGATAAAATGCTCTAAGTGCCAAGGAGAGAAACAAAAAAAGTAATAGAGCCCACTTATGATGGAGATCAGAGGGAGAGAGAGGAATCAGAGAAGGCTTCACAAATGAATTAACATCTGTCCTGTTTTGAAGGATGGGGAAAGTTCTGATTAACAAATTTAGAGGGAAGGTGTGTAGGTGAGGTAAAAGTACAAAGGCAGAAATATATAATGTGTTCAGGAAAACAGTGAATTTGGAGCCTAGAACACAAAGGAGTCAAGGCTAGAAAGCTGATCTAGGATAATATTATGGGAGGCTATGAATGAATGAACAAATAAATGAATTAATTAATTTTTAGAGGCATTTATTAAGAACTTGCTCTGTACCAAGCTTTGTCTTAAGCATTGAGGATACAAAAGGAAAACAGAGATAGCTTTTATTCTCAAGGACTCCTATGGAGGGAGATGATACATGGAGCAAGATTAATATAAAGATATGGTGGTAGAATGCCAATGCATGGCAGATGGCAAGGCCCACTGTATCTTACAGATAACTGAGAAGTTCAAACTTCATTTGGGAGCAATAGAAGAGAATAGTACTAGAAGTTTGCAGATCCCACTCTTTCCCCCTTCTGGTCCTGTTAAAGTCTAGAATGAAACAAATTAGACACCTCTTAAATGGTCAAGAGCTGGGTGGCACTTAAGAATCTGAAATTATATCCATAGACACACATATATGTCTGCTTACAGAATTGCTGCCAAAGGGATTCCATTAACTCCTAGATCTTTTTCACTCTTTCCAGCCTCCTCCTCTATGATGCTTTCAACTCTGGGAACGCTGGAGAAGAACCATCTACCAGTGAGAAGGATATTTTTCAAGGCTCAGGTATCATTTCAAATTTTTAGCATATCATCCTTTTAATTCTCCAACTATCCCCCACCTTACTCACACCTCATAGGTGAACAGTAGCTAAGTATCAATCACTCAGTGAGTACTTATTAAGAGCCCAGCATTGTGTAAACACTAGCAAAGAAAGGCAAAAGAGACAGTCTCTGCTTTCAAGAATCTTATACTTTAAGGTAAAGACATTTTTAAAATGTGCAAATAAGATATGTAGAAGATAAATTGGAGATAATAAAGAAAAGGCACTAACATTGGAGTGAACTTTGAAAATTATCTAGGTTCTTAGAAATCCATAATTTAATGGTGTCCATCAATATGAGTGTAGAAAAGTAATTAAATCATTATTTCAGTATAATTGGTTTTCCTTATAATTCTGTTCCTTTTTTAATTTATGCACTTAAAAACATGATTCTGAGAAGTCCCTAGGTGACCTTCATCTGACTGCCTAAGGAACCCATGATACACAAAAAGTTGAGTCACTCTCAAGCACAGGCTGTACCTGATTAAGAATCCTTTCTACAGCACACCTGACACATGATTATCCAATCTTTGTTTAATGGTCTTCTATGAGGAGAGCTCATTACCATACAACATTTAGGTAGCTTTAATTCTTAGGAAGTTTTTTCTTGCTTGGAATCAAAATTTGTATCCCTGCATGCTTTGTTAGTAATCCTGCCACTTTGGGCCAGGCAGAATAAACCCAATTCCTCTTCCTCATGGTAGGACATCCTAGAATTGTAGAAAACTAAACTGTCTCTTCTAAACTTCACTTCAAGCTAACCATTCCCATTTCTTTCAGATTTTCTTAAGCTCTTTTACTGTGTTGGTCTATCACTCTCTTCAGCTTGTCAATACTTTTCTAAAAATGTGGTACCCCATACTGTGCACTAAGCACCAGATGTGGTCCGACCAGATGATGGTCATTTCCTTCATGTGAAGTTTCACAAATATATAGACACAAATATAAATGTATTTAGGTAAATATACATATAGATATAGATGTATCTATGTACATATGTGAGCGTGAATGTGTGTGTATGTGTGTAAAATAATTTTATGTATACTTCTACTTATCAGTTCTTTCTTTGGATACTGATGTCTTTTTCACAGACTGTACACATACACATCTTCATCTTGAACTTGTACCTATATGTGTGTGTCTAAATATATAGGTATATATTTGTGTCTATGTATTTATGTACATGTGTTTATATATCTGAATTTGAACCAGGCTCTGGGAAAATCACAACTTCTGCTTCAGTTGTTCATCTGCAAAATAGGGATGAATAATAGCACCTCCCAGGGTTATCATAACGATCACATGATATAATACTTGTAAAAGCTCTTAGCACTGTTTCTGCCACATAATAGGTACTATATAAAAGTTAGCTATAATTATAACATATATACATATATTTGTATTTATATAAAGCATTCTCTCTCTCTCTCATAGACACACACACATACACACACACACACTTCTTGGAAGAGCATATTCATCTTGATCTGATAACAACTTTTTTGTGACTTATTCCTGATCTGGAGCCTATCTATGAGAGTCCCTGGGCTCAGTCCCCAAATGGTACCCACTCTCCTACCTCTTATTCACTCATAAATTCCCTCTTCCTACTTAAGACATATAGTAGTTCACTTGGTTAGATTTCCTGGAAGTGATGTCCCTAGCTCTAATATCTGATAATAAACTATAAGGGACACCCAAGATACAAGGTAAAGGGTCTCACAGAGTGAATTTGAAAAGTTGAGTTTCAATAAAAACAAAATCTACTCTCACGCCTTTTAACTGTCCTGTACTACAACAAAAGAGTTGATCTCTCTTGATAAAGGGAAGAAACTGCAGAATCTCTTTTAAGACCCAAGCTAAACAAATACTTATGGCACGAAATATTAACTGGGTTCAACTATTCTAATGATAAGAGGAAACTAGTTGAAATATAACACCAAGGATTTAGGCAGGTCTGACCCTAAGGATAGGTCAAGTATGCAACCACCAATATAATTTGGCACAAGAGACATTACATAACTACTTTTTTGGTCTGTACCAAGCTGCTCTCTCCTTCTGGCCTGCAAATTCTTCTGGGTTAGAAGAATAGGCAAGACCTTCCCCTTGAGAGCCACTATTAAAAAACAAATCTCTTGTTACATGAAAAGGAAGAGGGGGAATAGGGTTGATTGTTTCTCCTAATAACTAGCATGCTCTATGGAAGGCATAGAGAACAGGGCACTGAGAAGCTAGAGTTAGTAGAAAGTAAACTTACTTCATTCATTCAATATTTATTGAGGATCTGCTTACATAAGGTACTACAGGTAGGAAAAGCCAGGCATTCAATTGTATCATCATACTTCACGTGGTAGGAAAGAGCCAACAACATGTGACTCAAGAGGAAGTCAGTCCTGAAGGGCTGTGGAGTGGGCGGCCTGGACAATAGAGGCAAGCTCTGGAGGAACCAGGTGCCCCATCTCTCCTATGGTTGCTCAGCATGTATAATGTTGTTTTTGTTGAGTCGTTTCAATTGTGTGCAATTCTTCCTGGTCCCCATTTGGGGTTTTCCTGGCAAAGATACTGAAGTAATTTGCCATTTTCTTTTCCAGCTCACTTTACAGATGAAAAAACTAAGGCAAACAGGGTTAAGGGGATTTGCTTAGGGTCTCATCCCTAATCAATATCTGAGGCCTAATCAATGTCCTGACTCCGGGCCTTGGCACTGGATAATACTGTATAGGGATCTCCAGATGGCAGCACCAACCTAGGCTAAGATGGCATTTCTCCATCTGAAGCCCTGACCAGGATAGGAAGTCCGTGGAAAACTGAAAGGGTAAGAGAGAAAACTATAGGGGGCAAAGATTCTAATCTTGGCAAAGCCCTTTCCCATCCTAGCTCTAGGTCAATGGTGTTCTGGGCAACTGTAACCATGTCAGGGGAGTCTCTGTGGTCATCAACACCCAACTGCTTGGGCAGAATCTCTGAAAACTGAAAGCCCCAACAGGAACATTGATATTCCTGTTAATATGCTTTTGGGGGAGAGAGTGGGAGTGGAAGTGGCCCCCTTTACTCTCATCTCCACTACTTAAACCAATGACTCTTCCCATGAGTCCTTTCCTAATTTGCAGGACCTAGGGCCATGTTGAAGATAGGTCTTGGTGGCCATTCCCTTCTCTTGAATCCTTTGTGCCAAACCTGAACCCAGATTATTCCCACCATCTTTGCTCCTATTAATATGCTACTGAACAAAGCTGGAGAGAATTACAAAACTGTCATGGCTATATCCACTATAAAATTGTGTTATTTAATCTCATTGTGTTAATGTTGGGGCAGGTAGCTGGCTCAGTGGATAGAGTGCCAAGCTTGGAGTCAGGAAGACTGTCAAACTCAAATATTCCCAGTTTCAAATCTTGCTTAAGACTAGCTGTGTGAACCTGGGCAAGTCATTTAATCCTGTTTGCCTTTCTTTGTCTGCAAAATGAGCTGGAGAAAGAATAACAAAGCACTCGGTACCTTTTCGAAGAAAACTCCAAAATAGAATCATGAGGAATTAGATCCAATTGCAATCTCAACTGGGCCCTACCTGTAGCAAAACATTTCACCCCTTCCTAGTTGATTTGTTATTCTCCAAATCTTTTCCTCAAGCCTCCCGTGGAATTCTATTTTTCCCAACCTTCATCTGGTTCTTCATGTCATCTCCACTAAATATTGGTATGCCTCAAGGCTCTGTCCTGTTTCCCCTTTATTTTCTTGCTATTCTATCTAAACTGATGATGTCATTAGCTCCATGAATTCTATTATCATCTCTAGGCAATTGATTCCCAGATCTATATATTCAGCCTTAATCTCTCATTTGAGCTCCAGCATCACATAACCAGTTGTCTTTTGGACATCATAAACTATATGTCCCATAGGCATCTCAAACTCAAAATGTTCAAAATAGAATTCATCTTTCCAGAACCTTCCCTTCTTCCAAATTTCTCTACTACTATTTTTAAATTATTTATTTAATTTTTAATTTATGGACTAAAACAATAATTTCCATGATATGGTATATTAAAAAAAGATCATTTCACATGAAACTCAAAACTATTGTATACAGCTTGCTATTTAAATATATACAAAGTTATTATGTAAATTTTTTTCTTTTTATTTCTTCCCTTTCCTAGAGTCATCCTAGAGATGACTACCATTAGACATAAATATGTAACAAATACACACACACATGCATATACTCCTATATACATACATTTACAAATGTATATATATAAACCTATATATGCATATAAAATCATTCTACATATGCTTCTACTTATCATTTCTTTTTTTGGATGCAAATAATATCTTCTTTCATACATCCTTTGTAGTTAATTTGTGTATTTATAATAGCCAAAATGACTTTTTTGCTCAAAATGCTACTATTATTGAAAGCAAAATCATCATTCCAGTCAACAGGGTTCACAATCTTGGTGTAATCCTTAGCTCCTTATTTGCATTCATCCCATATAATTAATGTTAAATCTCTTCTACCTCTACAACATCTTTCATATACATTCCCTTCTTTCCACTCACTCAGACACCATATTTTCAGTTCAGTTGTTTTGTTGTTGACTTTTTTTTTGGTTTGTTTTCAGTTGTGTTCAACTCTGTGATCCCATTTGGGATATTCTTGGCAAAGATAGTTGGCAAAATGGTTTGCCATTTCCTTCTTTCTTCAGCTTATTTTTAAAATGAGCAAACTGAGACAAATAGGGTTAAATGACTTGCTAATAACTTATTTTTAAGTAGACTTCGGAGTTTACAAAGTACTTTATCTCCATCTTCCCCATTTCATTCTCATAACATTCCTGTAAAATAAGTGCCATTATTATCCTCATTTTACAAATAAGGAAATTGAGACTGAGACATTTAAATGATTTACCTGGGGATACCCAGCCAATATGTATATGAAGCAAGATTTAACCTCAGTACCATATGAACTACACTATTCTAGCTAATATTAGAAACTATCTGGTAGGAGCCACCTAAAGTGGAATGAAGGTGGGAAATGTGAGAGCTTATTCAGGCACTCTCACCTGTGGTCTAAGAAACTCTAGTATGTGCAACCCAACAAAACCAACAGGGCAGATGGACTAAACAAGGTTGAAGGTAACAGACTTCAAACCTGTTAGTGAGTTGGGGGGATGGATATCTACCCCAAAGTTTTTAAGACTTCCTCTCCACCCTGTGCAGATGAGAATGATTTGTTCCAACAGCTTTAGATCTAAGAGATCTAAAGCAGGTGCTGTGGAGCTTTAGGGGTTAGTCAGATCTCTAAGACACCAAAGCCCAGTGCATCCTGGGCCATCTGGGGTTGTCCTGACTTTTGTCTTGCCATTGGACTTTGATGATTTTGGAAGACAGAGGGAGACTAATGACTGTACAATTATGTCTCACTTAAATCCAATTCATGTAAAAGACATCACCCCATGATGTCATTAGTCCTCTTTGAAAATGAAGAACAACAACACAACCTGGGGTAACGAATGCCTTGTGGTTAAAAAAACAAACAGACAAAAACAAAACACTTTTAGAGAATGACAGAATTTCTCCATTCCATAAATATGTGTCAGAGGAAAGGGGAAAAAAAGAACTAGAGTGAAAGACTGAATGGAATTGGAAGTGCCTAATCTTCTTTCCTGAGGTGAGATGGTAGTTAGGGGGAATCTCCCATATTTGGATAATGGGTTTGCTCATGCGATCCTAGAAAATTAGAACAGAACTTAAAATAAAAGATAAAAGAGCATTCATATACATCCAGAACAAATTCTTCTCATGTTTTTCTTAGCAATGAAAAGACATTAACTGTAAGAACCCAGAAAACAGAGGATGAAACACTGTTTCCTTTAAAAAGTAGACTTTGAATTCAGTAGCTAAATTGTTTTGGTTTTTCTTATCTATTTTTTTCCATGTTACAGAAGAGGGATTAATGATTCAATAGCCACCACTTATCTTTTAAGCAAATTTGCTAAGTACTGTGCTTAGCACTGGGGATGGTAGGAATAAGCAAAATAATCCCGACCTCAAGAAACTTACATTCTAATGGAGGGAAAAAAAATGTCCACGCACAGGTGTACTGTGATTGGAAATGGCCTTAGAAAGGAAAGAAACTAATAATTAGAGATTTCAATGGGGGATATGTTATGCTTGGGAAAGATTGAAGTAAAAACAAAAAGTATCAAACAAACGAAAAACAAATGGCCAACATCTCATATTAGCATCTTAATTCTGATATTCACTGTTTCTCCCCTAAATGCTCCTTTTTTTGCAGCAGAACAGAGTTAAGGTTTATTAAATGTTCACAGGAATAATGCTAATGCTAATCATTATAACTGTAATAATAATGGCTAGCATTTGTATAGCATATTAGTATTGATTTGCAAAGGGCTTTACATCTGTTATCAAGTTTTCATCTTTCTGCAGTCCCTCCACTGTTCCCAAATCCCTACTGGTTTCTAGCACTTGATTCCAGAATCATATTCCAGATTTTCATTTTATAAAAATTGCATAATCTGATCTGGTGGTTAGAGGTCACAAGGCAGTCAGATTAATTATAGATAGACTCAGACAAAAGCAGCCTTACCCTCTCCAAAGAAATAATAATGAAAGGCTAACTGGGAGAAAAGTTTTCTGTTTATGAAGTAATTCACTATCAATCATAGTGACTGATGGATAAAAGCCTGAGGCAGGGTCTAGATACTGGGCAAAGTGAGTCTGGATTAAAATCTTTTCAGCTATACCCACAGATGAGAAGTTCTTTTTGTCGCAAAGAAGAAAAACCTTCTCCCACTGAATTTATGGGATACTTTTCAACCATCATATAGAATCTTCTGAAAATGTGCCAGCCCTTCCACATTTGTCCTTAATTTTCTTTTCCTTTCTCTCCATGTTTGCCCAGCTCTGTATAAAATATTCTGATATATGAACAAGTGAAGTTTTGTAGCCTTGCTCTAAAAAAGAAAAAAGGAATTATTTAACAACTTCTATAGAGTCTTCCTTAAACTTTCAAGACTCCCAGCTCTCTGAGAGAGCTCTCCCAAAGGATAGAACTCTAAAGAACTTTTGTTTCCTGTTCTTCTAGGGAGGCCATCTCTAGTGAAGACCCTGGAGGACTTCAGTGTTCTCACCCTGTATAAGCTCAAGGACCAGAACCTACATTTGGCATCACAGCTGAGCAAGTACAAGAATGATGCTCTTGTCTTTTACAAAGGGATTGACCAACAAATCCAAGGGCTAAAGGTTGACCTCAAGAGACTGGCTCATAGAACCAGAAAAAGTAGTGAAGATATCCTTTACTTTCTTCTTAACCCTCACTCTTCATTCCCCAGTCTGTAGTCCCATAAGAAATAATGTTCCCTAAGTCATGTCCAAGTGGAAATTGTCTTATTTGGAAAAGCGAGTGTCATTATAGTGAAGGAAGTCTTTGTTATAAGAGGCTAACATTATCATTTCCTTTCTCTAGGAATTTCTGCAAGAACTGAACCAAGGACTGGAGAGGAATAGAGAACTCAAAAGTGAAGGTAAAGTCAAGGTGAAGAAAGGCACTGAGCAGAGTGAAGAATTCCCAAAAAGTGATGTTATAAGACTTCCTAGATGGAAAATGGCAGCATCATTTAGGTGAGATTTTGGAGGGGAAAAAGTGAGGTCTGTGGTTAGGAGGTCTGACTGGGAAGATAGGACAGCAGGAAAGAGAGATAGCTTCATCCTTAGCACCAAATCTTTATTTCTGGAAATATACACTTTTTACTCACTCACAGATCAAGCCAAAACTAGCTCCAATAGCATTGCAAAATGCTATAAAACATTATCTAAGCATTCTAATTCAATAATAATTTATATTAATTTATTATACAGTATCAAGACATCATCAAGTAAGATATATTGGTAGGTAAGACTACTTGTTCGGAATTCAATGATGAATGATGGAAAAGAATTTAGTAAGCATTTATTATGTGCCGAGAATTTATTATCTCTCAATCTGGGGATACAAATACGAAAACTAAAGACATTGTCTAGACAAATGGGAAAGAGATTTTGGTTTGGAGAGTGATAAGAATAGTGAATGGGACCATAAGAGTAAAAGATAAGGAAGAAAGAAAAACAGGATTAATCTTGGTGATTGGTGAAGGAGTGAAATGAGTCATGAAGCATGACTGGAGCCTAGATCTAAAATGCTTTTTCATCTTTTATTCATTCATTTATTATTGAATTCCCAACAAGAAGACTATATATTTACTTGGTGTCTTGATATTGTATGCTAAATTTAGCTCTAAGATGGGGAGAGAGGAGAAAAAAATTGATGCAATCTCTCTTTAAGAAAGCAGGCTCTGTGTAGAGCCAGACATGAAAGAGTTCAATCTTTTCTGTCCCAGGGAATTAGTGAGGAGAAATCCAGGAAATGGCATGATGAATAATTAGCAAATTCCTAAATGCATTCAACAAATGTTTACTAAGCATTTGAGTTTCTATATGCTAGAATATTTATCAATATCCTTCTCTTTTCCATGCATATCCCCTACTCCTTCCCTAAGCTTCTGGGAGTAGAGAGAAATAGGCCACATTACCAGCAATGGCACACTTTTAGGAATATATTTGAAGAAAACATCTGGCAGAAAGCAGGTGGCAGAGCCAATGAGAAAAGGAAACACAGTGGCATGCCATCTGGTATTTAGCAAGGGTGAGTGATGATCTGAGCAGGTGGAGGTTAAAAAAAGGATTATAAGAAACATATTCTTATAACAGAGAAAGGCACAATATCCTTTTCCTTTTTGTCACATCTTATCCTCTGCATTCTGGGTCTCAGGACATGTAGATTTCCAAACTATAATTATTCAGGCCTCTCAAATGAACATTACAAAACAAGAATAGGGAAAGTGGTAGTAAAGGCCCCCTCAAATGAACTTTTTAAATCAGATTTGGACAGAAGGGTCTAAATTGAGATGTCATATCTCAGAGTATAAAGCCCTGTGTCGGCTAGGCAGGGGCTGGGGCTGGAAGGATGAGACAGAACTCTGAGGATACTGGGAAATCACTGGTGGTAAGCCTCTGTTATAGAAGTGAGGAAAGGGAGGAGGATATGCAGGCAGGGAGGGGGCAGACCAGCTGTTATATTTAATTAATTATTCTGGCTTTAACTGGGTCCTAATCTCAATAAGCACAATTGTTTAAGTGCTTATAATGCCCTCTAAATTTTTGGCAAGCTGGAATAAAACCCTAGTCTCCCTATGCTGAGCATGTCTCTAAACAGGAAATGATTTTAGAGACTTGAAAAAGAAGCCAAAGACATTTACATCATTACCTGACGGAATGGTAATTAAGATCTAGGTCCTTCTTTTGTGTATTCAGCATTAGCTACTCATACTACCAGCACTGCTACCATTCTCCATCTGCCTACACACTGCTGCAAATAATACTCAAACTTGTCAACTTTTCTCACTGAAGAGACCAATGAGCATAGGGAGAACTGAGCTCTTAACACATGGGACATATAACTATATTTGAGCCTACATTCAATATACCTCCACAAATTCTAGATAAATTCATTGTGCCTAGGAATTTAATAAGAAGTCCCTCTTTCTAATTCTTAATCTTGTGGAAGAACCAGGGAAAGATAAACTGGAATCAAATAAGGAGTAGAAAATCATATAGGCTTGGATTAGAAAAATAAGAGATAAGTTGAATTTGTGAAAGAGAAATATGGGAGAAATCGAAGAAAATCTTAAGGAACCAGTCTATAGACTAAGATAAATAATCCAGATTCTAGTTTCTTGGTTAAAAGAAGATCATAATCAAGAATAATTGAGAACATCAGAGAATTAAAGATGTCAAAAGCAAGATAAGTAAGAGTGGAGCAATTGGAGTTAAAACAAATGAATTGAGTGGAATGAGGGGTAGGACAAATTGGTGAAGCAGAATTACAAGGAGGAAAGGGCAGGTGGGTGAGGCTGTTGCTATAGAGTTGTTATTGAGTCCAAGGAAAGGAAATTACTGTAGTTAAGCTATTAAGAGGTGATAATTAGCGTTAAAAGTTTTAACCAGGTGCTTAGAGGTGGCATGGAAATTACCTACAAATAATTCAAAAACAAGGCTGACATTTTCAAATATTATGGATAATAGGGAAAATTGTGCAATGAACATGTCAAGTGTGTGATGTTTATATTTATTCCATAACTTAAGAGCCCTTATCTGTGCTCTAAGTATAAACTCTATTATTAGTGGAAAAGGTGAAGGACCTCAAAGAATGGACTCCATGCTTCTGGTTAAAGGGGAAAGGGAAGTGTTTCTAAGAGAAACAGAATAAAGACTTCAATCAGAAGGAAAAAAATATGAGATGAAGGGGAGATTTGACTTTGTCAAAATACTAGTAGGGATTCTCAAACTACGGCCCGAGGGCCAGATGTGGCAGCTGAGGACGATTATCCCCCTCACCCAGGGCTATGAAGTTTCTTTATTTAAAGGCCCACAAAACAGAGTTTTTATTTTGCTATGGTCTGGCCCTCCAACAGTCTGAGGGACCGTGAACTGACCCCCTATTTAAAAAGTTTGAGGACCCCTGTGAGTGAAAGAGTATCACAAGGAGAAGAAAAGGAAGGAAAAAAGAAAAAAAAAAAGCACAATTATTGGAGCTCAAAAACAGATTCAAGGAGTTTTTTTTTTTTTTTTTTAAGATAAGGAGCTGAATTCTAAGATGAAAAGAAGATATGCATCCTCCCAGGAATGAGATGGCAAAACCACAGAAGCTGTCAGTTGAGAGACCATCCAGTCCAGGGTTAAAGAAAGAAGATCAGCTATTTGATGATACAGAAATACTCAGGCACCTACTTGTTAACCTGATCATAATAGATAAATCCGTTGACTTTCAAGGCCTGATATAGTTTGTTGCAAGACTCATGAAAATGAATAACTACCTATTACTTTTTAGTCATGTAGGACCAAATGGCACTACCACACACACAAAAAAAAACCTAAAAATGTATTGCCAATGATTATGATACTTGGACAAGAAACTAAAACCACAAAGACACAAAAAAATTGGGTTTTACTCATTTGCCTATTAAAGGAAAGAGAAGTAAAAGAGAAAAATAATTTAGGAGGAAAGATACTATCTTAGAAAGGGATTTCAACTTATGAACTAATGCTTAAAATGGGGGCATGAGAAATTCCTGGACAAAGATGTAGTATACCTATCAAAAGCTGGTAAAAATGTATGTCAATGTCTTTCAAATCTAATCAAAAGAGTTTTAAGTTAAAAAGAATAGGGGAAAGAAAAAGACTGCATATAACATATACTTCTGTATGTGTGTATTTGTGTGTGTGTATGTGTACCACAAGCAAAGCTACATAATAGGGAGAAGAGTATTAATTATTATACCCAGGAACTCCCATGGGACAGAATCAAAGAATGGAAGCAATAGTAAAACCTATGGCCTCAAATGCTTATATATAAATGCCCAAACTAAGGCAATAAACAAAAAAAAAATATGGAGAGATCTTAATGCAAATTTGACCTCATAATAATTACTAAGACTTGGTGGAGTGAAACCCATGACTAATTCAAAAAAGTGTCTGGTGAACATCTAGAAAATAATTACCACACTTTAAAATGACTTCAACAGAAACAGGTCATTCCAGATTAACCTCATTTCCTTTTTTAACAGTATTACTAAACCAGTGAATGATGGAAATGTTGTGGAGCTAGTCCACCTAGATTTTGGCAAACCTTTTGATAAAGTGACTCATGCAATTCCTGTGAAGAAGATGGGGAAATATGCATTATACCAGGGCTTCTTAAATTCTTTCCATTAGCAATTCTTTTTTGCCCAAGAAATTTTTATGTGATCCCAGGAATATATCAAATGAGTATACAAATCAAACATTTACTGATAATAAATCATAATTTTGCAGCCCCCACATTAAGTAACACAATCCCAAATGAGTTCACAACCCACAATTCAAGAAGCTTTGGATTAGATAATAACACTACTAGATGGATTTCAAACTAGGTAGATAGCTGAACTCAAATAATAATTTGATGATGGTAGTTCAGTGTTAATGTGGCAGGAAGCTCTAATCAATTACTGTCCAATTCTATCCTTGGTCCTCTACCATCTAATGTTTTTTTTCAGTGCCTGAGATAAAGGCACAAGGAACATACTTATTAAATTTGTAGATGATATAAAGATAGCTAAAGCACTGGATCTAAAAGGACCTTGATTGGCTAAAAAGTTGGCCTGAATCTAATAAAATGAAATTTAATAGGGATAAATGTAAAGCCTAATATTTGTATACACAAAATCATCTTCTTGAGTATAAAATGGGAAGTTATGGATAGAAAGCAACTGTTCTAAAAAAAGATCTCAGGTTTTGGTGGCCATATTCCACATAGATATTTGCGTGTTGTCTCTTTCTCTAGGTTATGAGCTTCTTGAAAATGAGGATTATCTTTTGCCTTTTTTAGTTTTCCAAGGATTTAGTACAATGCCTACTAGCTAATAGATCCTTTAAAATGCTAATTTACTAACACACAGCTCTAAATATCATCAAAGTGATGTGGTCACCAATAAAAGTCAATTTGATCTTGAGCTTCATTAAAAGAGGTAAAGTTTCATGAATAGGAAAGTTATAATTCCATTTTACTTTGCCTTCATTATATCATCAATAGTTCTGTATTAGTTCTGGGTGCCTAAGAAGGCTATCGATAAGTCAGTCAGTTGATAAGCATTTATTAAGTACCTATATGTTAGGCATTATGCTAATGGTTGGGATAACAAAACGAGTCAAAAAAAAAGTTCTTTCCCACGAGGAGTTCAGACTCTAATGGTGGACACAACATGCAAGCAATTATATACAAACAATATACAAACGTACACATATACATCATATATATGTTATATATGATAAATTAAAGATTTTATATATATAAATTAAAGTTAATCAACAGCAGGAAGGGATTAGAATTACAGGGGATCAGGTAAGGCTAAGATCTGAAAGAAGACAAAGAAACCAAGAGACAGAGATGAGGAGGAAAAGAATTCCAGGCATAGGGGCAGTCAGTGAAAGTGCTGGAGATGAAGTGATTTATGGGAGGAAGAACAAGGAAGTCAGTGGGTCTGTTCATATAGTATGTGGAGGAAAGTTAAGATGTAAGAAGATCAAAAAAGTAGAATGGGGCCTGATTGCGAAAGATTTTTGACCTCAAATAGAGGATTTTGTATTGGATCCTAGAGGTGATAAAACCAACAGAAATTTATTGACTAATGGGGTGACATGGTCAAATCTGTGCTTTAGGAAGTTTAATTTGACTGCTAAATGAAAGATGGACTGAAAGGAGGAAAGCCATTATTAAATAATTTTAAAACAGTATAATAAAAATATCATACACAAAATTACAAATCTATTATGCACAACTTCATATTCCTTTTAAATACATAACAAAGTTATGTACATTTCTTTTTTTTCCTTCTCACATTATTATTTAATATTTTATTTTTCTCCAATTACATGTAAAAACAATTTTTGACATTTTTTAAAATTTTGAATTCCAAATTCTCTCCCCTTCTTCCTTTTTACCCATTTGAAAAAGCAAGCAATTTGAGATAGATTATATATGAAGTCATGAAAAAAAATTCATATTTATCACATTATAAAAGAAATTATTAACCAAAAAAAAACTCAAGAAAAATAAAGTTTAAAAAATAAGTATGCTTCAATCTATATTCAGACATGGTTATTTCTCTGGAGATAGATAACATCTCTCATTGTAAGTCCTTCAGAGCTGTCTTGGATCATTATATTGCTGATTAGTTAAGTCAATCACAGCTGATCATCTTACAATATTGTTATTACTATGTACAATGTTCTCCTGGCTTTATTCATTTCACTTCATCAATTCATGGGAGCCTTTCTAGGTTTTTTTTTTAGAGCGGCCTACTAATCATTTCTTACAGCACAGTAGTATTCTTTCACAAATATACACCACTTGTACCACCATTCCTCAATTAATGGATATCCTCTCAATCTCCAATTCTTTATCACCAGAAAAGAGCTGCTATAAATATATATATTTCCTTTTCCTTTTTTGTTGTTTGCTTCTTTGAGGATGCAGACTTAATAGTTGTATTGTTAGATCAAAGGGTATGTATACTTTATGGTCCTTTGGGCATAGCTCTAAATGAATGACTGAATCAATTCACAATCTACCAATAATTTTTAATGTCTCAATTTTCCAACATTTTTCAGTTTCCTATTCACCATTCTAATAGGTTTGAAGTGGTATGTCTGAGTTGTTTTAAATTGCATTTCTCCAATCAATAGTGATTTAGAGCATTTTTTCCTATAACTTTGATTATTTTATCTGAAAGCAAATTATTCTTATCTTTTGATCATTTTTCAATTGAGGAATGATTCTTATTTTCATAAATTTGACTTGGCTGTCAGGCCTGTATCAGAGAAGCTTGCTTCAATTTTTTTTAATAGTGATGATGGCTAACTCTATTTCCCACCATGCTACTTCTCCCATCCCCTCCCTATTTATTCTTTTTTTCTCTCCCTCCTTTTACCCTGTCCTACCTCAAAGGTATTTTGCTTTTTATAACTACCTCCCCCAATTCATGTTTTATAAACACCCTCTTCTCTTATCTGTTTTATAAACCCCCTCTTCTTTTATCCCCTTCCACTCCTACTTTCCTGTAGGGCAAACTAGATTTTTATACCCAACTGAGTATATGTTATTCCTTCTTTAAACCAATTCTGATGCAAATAAGATTCAAGTGTTCCTCTGCAATCTAACAGCCTTTTCTTGCTTTTTTTATGTGAGATAATTTGCCTCATTCCTTTTTCTCAGCCCTTAATTTTATTTTTTAGATATCATCCCTTCATATTCAACTCACAACTGTGCCTTCTATCTATCTATATTCTTTCTAAGTGCCCTAACAATGAGTTTTTGTAAGCTACAAGTATCATCTCCCCATGAAGGAAAGTAAATAGTTTAATCTTATTAAATCCCTTATGACTTCCCTTTCCTGGAGACCTTTTCATGCTTCTCTTGTGTCTTGTATATGAAAAATCAAATTTTCTGTTCAGTTTCATCAGAAAAGTTTGAAAGTCCTCCATTTGATTAAATTTCCATCATTTTCCCTGAAGGAGTAGATTCAATTTTGATCAATAAATAGTCTTTGATTGTAATCCTAGTTTCTTTGCATTCCAGAATATCATATTTCAAGCCCAAAATCCTTCAATGTAGAAGCTACCAAATCTTATGCTAGCCTGATTGTGGCTCCACAATACTTGACTTGTTCCTTCTGGATGCTTGCAATATTTTCTTCTTGACCTAAGAGTTCTGGAATGTGGCTATAATATTCCTGGGAGTTTTCATTTTGGTATCTCTTTCAGGAGATGATCAATGGCTTTCAATTTGAATTTTAATTGCTGATTCCATAATATCAGGGTAATTTTCCTTCATAATGTCTTAAAAAATGATATCTATGATCTGTTCTTGATTGGCTTTAAAGTAATCCAATGATTTTTAAATTATCTGTCCTAGATCTATTTCCCAGGTCAGTTGTTTTTCCAATGAGATATTTTGCATTGTCTTTTTTTTATTCTTTTGGTTTTATTTTATTGTTTCTTGATTTCTCATAAAGTTATTAGCTTCCATTTGTTCAATTCTGATTTTTAAGGCATCATTTTCTTTAGTGAGCTTTTGTACTTCCCTTTCCATTTAACTAGTACTACTGAGAACAGCAAAGTCATTCATAGCTGGTCATCCCAGAACATTGCTATTACTTTGTATACAACACATTTCGCTTTGTTTGAGTTCATAGAAGACTTTCCAAGTTTGTTTGTTTGTTTTTCCTCCTAAGAGCATCCTGCTTATCATTTCCCATGGAACAATAATATTTGGATGTAGGAGTTTCCTTCTGAGTGTATGTTTTGATCTTTGTCACCATAGTAACTTTCTATGGTCAGATATTTTTCTGTTGTTTGCTCCTTTTCCCAATCTATTTCTTGACTTAACTCTTTGCTAAAGCGGGACTATGCTGCCAGGGTGGAGGAGGCATTGTCCCAAACTTCAAGGGTTTTGTGCAGCTATTTTCAGAGATAATTCTGGGAATCTGTGATTTTTCAGTCCTTCCAAGATGGTATGATTTAAGAAGACATGTGTTTACTATTCTCTTGGCCTGTGCTCTTGTCTGTGAGTTACCACAAGCACTATTTTTTGCCTTGAAATTGTGAGAAAGGTTCTCAATTCGCTACAGTTGACCATAAGCTCTAATGTGCTAGTGCTCTTCCTCACCCTGGGATGAGCTAAGCCACAGAATTCTGCCCCTAGTGCCAGCAAAAAGAATCCTACAATCTCTTTCAACTCCCTTACCATCTGTGGGCTGATCATTGTGTGCAGTCACTGATATTGCTGAATCAGTGACTCCCAAAGCTTGTTCCTAATTTGGTATGGTCTTGTCTGTGCTGGTGTGTCCTGCACTAGACACTGCTCCAATCTCAACCTGATACAACAGATTTTTCCTGTCAACTTTCTAAGTTGTCTTTGGCTGGATAATCATTTCATATAATCTTTTTGTGTGTACTACTATTCCAGAATTAGTTTTAGGACACTATTTTAAAATGATTGAAAGGATTTGGAGGAAAGGTCAGGGAAATTCCTGCCTTTTCTCTGCCATCTCGCCTCCAACACTATTATACCAAGTTATGGAAATGCTTGTTTTATCCCCAAAATTAAAAATACAATACATAAATTAGGGGAAAAAATTTAAATGATCCAAGGAAAAAAAATAGAAGATAGCATGTAGGTTTCTAGCATGAGTGCCTGAAAAGATGATGGTAACCTTGGCTGTAAAAGGAAAGTTCAGAAGAAGGAAAAGTTTGAGTTCAATTTCATACATGTCATATTTAAGATATCTACAGGACATCCAAGGTCAAAGTCCAAAGAGAAGTCAAGAAGGATAAATCTTGAAAAAAAAGTCCTTTAGGAAAGGGACCTGTATGTGCACGAATGTTTGTGGCAGCCCTCTTTGTATTGGCTAGAAAATGGAAACTGAATGGATGCCCATCAGTTGGAGAATGGCTGAATAAATTGTGGTATATGAATATTATGGAATATTATTATTCTGTAAGAAATGACCAACAGGATGATTTCAGAAAGGCCTGGAGAGACTTACACGAACTGATGCTGAGTGAAATGAGCAGGACCAGGAGATCATTATATACTTCAACAACAATACTATATGATGACCAGTTCTGATGGACCTGGCCATCCTCAGCAATGAGATCAACCAAATCATCTCCAATGGAGCAGTAATGAACTGAACCAGCTACGCCCAGAGAAAGAACTCTGGGAGATGACTAAAAACCATTACATTGAATTCCCAATCCCTATATTTATGCCCACCTGCACTTTTTATTTCCTTCACAAGCTAATTGTACAATATTTCAGAGTCTGATTCTTTTTGTACAGCAAAATAACGTTTTGGTCATGTATACTTATTGTGTATCTAATTTATATTTTAATGTATTTAACATCTACTGGTCATCCTGCCATCTGGGGGAGGGGGTGAGGGGTAAGAGGTGAAAAATTGGAACAAGAGGTTTGGCAATTGTTAATGCTGTAAAGTTATCCATGCATATATCCTGTAAATAAAAGGCTATTAAATAAATAAAAAAAAAGAAAGAAAGAAAAGTCCTTTAGGTTTGGTAATTAAGAAGAAATTTATTGGCAATGGAAAGCATAATTTTAATTTAGTAAGTCAGTAGTCCAGACTGAAGAGAGTGGAGATTGAAAAAAAAAGTGGAGGTTCCTATTTTAGATGACTTTCTTAAGAAGTTTATCCACAAAAGGAGGAAAGATATGAAAAATGATAGCTAGGTGGGATGGATGAATCAAGAATTGGTTTTTCAGGTTGAGGAAGATCTGGAGCCTTTGTCAGCAGAAGGGAAGAAGCCAGTAGCCAGAGGAGACTGAAAAGTGAGAGTTGGAATGATAGAGACAGCAAACTGCTGGAGATGAAAGGATAGAATGGAACTACTTGTGTATGCAGAGAAGTTTGTCTTGGCAAGAAGAAGTCCTACCTCTTCAAATGAGATGTGGGAGGAGATAGTAGCAGAAATGTGAGTAAGAAATGTCAGAGATAAAGAGATAGGGGAAAAAGGGAGCTGCTAGCAAATGGTCTCAATTTTTTTCAATGAAATATGAGCCCAGGTTCTCAGTTGAGAGGGTAAGGAGAAGAAGAAACTGGGAGGTTTGAAAAGGAATGAAAAAGTTTGGGAAAAAAACAATACTGGTGACTGTAATAGTTACTTACAGAAATATAAAAGGTTTGCCTTGTCATAATTAAAGGTCGCATTGACATCATATACCATAAATTTGTAGTAGAGCCAGTCCCACTGATTCTAGAAAAGTCATTCTACAAAATATGACTTTTCCCCTACTTCTTCCTAAAAGCTATCCCTGATCACCCCAGCCCACACTTCTTTAAATTCTTAGGACAGGGATGTGATATATTGCTTATTTAGCACTATACACCACCCTATTATCTTGGTTATGTTTTAATGTTACAATTTAATTAAAGGTAAAAGGCTGGAGCAAAATCTATTATGCTTCAGGTGAAGTCAAAAAAGCAGGGGTAGCCATCCTTATCTCAGATCAAGCAAAAGCAAAAATTGGTCTGATTAAAAGAGATAAGGAAGGAAACTACATCCTGCTAAAGGTAGATAAACAACGAAAGCAATATCAATATTAAACATATATGCACCAAGTGGTATGGCATCCAACTTCCTAAAGGAGTAAGTTAAAGAGTTGCAAGAAGAAATAGACAACAAAACTGTAATAGTGGAGATCTCAACCTTGCACCCAGAATTGAACAAATCAAACCACAAAACAAATAAGAAAGAAATTAAAGAAGTAAATAGAATATTAGAAAAATTAGTATGTTAGATCTTTGAGAAAATTGAATGGAGATAGAAAGGAATATACTTTCTCAGCAGTTCATGGAACCTATTCAAAAATTGACCATATATTAGGACATGACCTCAAAATTAAATGCAAGAAAGCATTCAGATCTAGATGCAATAAAACTACATTCAACAAAAGTTAGGGAAATAGACCAAAAGTAATTGGAAACTAAACAATCTCATCTTAAAGAATGATTGGGTGAAGCAGCAAATTATAGATATAATTAATAATTTCCAAGATAATGACAATGATGAGACGTCATACCAAAATTTGTGGATGCAGCCAAAGCGATAATAAGACGAATTTTATATCCTAGAGGCTTACTTGAATAAAACAGAGAAAGAAAAGATTAATGAATTGGGCTTCACTAACAAAAACTAAAAAGACCAAATTAAAACCCCAATCAAATACTAAATTGAAATTCTAAAATTAAAAGGAGAAATTAAAATATTGAAGTAAAAAACTTTGAACTAATTAATAAAACTAAGAGTTGGTTCTATGAAAAAGCCAATAAAATAGATAGCCTTTGGTAAATCTGATTAGAAAAAGGAGGGAGGAAAATGAAATTAGTAGTCTTAAAATGAAAAGGGAGAACTTTCCATCAATGAAGAGGAAATAGAGAAATAATAATGAGTTATTTTGCTCAACTTTATGCCAATAAATTTGATAACCTATGAAATGGATGACTACCTCCAAAAATATAGACTTCCAGACTAACAGAGGAGGAAGTAAATTGCTTGAATAGTCCCATTTCAGAAAAAGAAATAGAACAGGCAATTAAACAACTCCCAAGAAAAATCCTCAGGACCAGATGGATTTACATGTGAATTCTACCATACATTTAAGAACAATTGGTCCCTAATGCTATATAAATTATTTGATAAAATAGGGAATGAAGAGTCCTACCAAATTCCTTCTATGACACAGACATGGTACTGATACCTAAACCAGGTAGGTTGAAAACAGAGAAAGAAAATTATAGACCAATCTCCTAATGAATATTGATGCTAAAATCTTAAATAAGATATTAGCAAAAGACTACAGAAAATCATCTCCAGGATAATACACTATGATTAGTAGGATTTATACCAGGAATGCAGGGCTGGTTCAATATTAGGAAAACTATCAATATAATTGGCCATGTTAATAACCAAATTAACAAAAACATATGATCATCTCAATAGATGCAGAAAAGCATCTGATAAAATCCAACATCCATTCCTATTAAAAACACTTGAGAGTATAGGAATAAATGGACTTTTCCTTAAAATAATCATGCAGCATTTATTTAAAACCATCAGTAAGCATCATATGTAATGGAGACAAACTGCAACCATTCCCAATAAGATCTGAGTGAAACAAGGTTGCCCACTATCACACGTTACTATTTAATATTGTATTAGAAACGCTAGCTTTGGCAATAAGAGCTGAGAAAGAGATTAAAGGAATAAGAATAGGCAATGAGGAAACCAAATTATCACTCTTTGCCGATGACATGATGGTATACTTAGAGAACCCAGAGATTCTACTAAAAGTTATTAGAAATAATCCACAACTTTAGCAAAGTTGCTTGGTTATAAAATAAACCCACATAAGTCATCAGCATTCTTTATATATCACTAACAAAATCCAACAGTAAGAGTTACAAAGAGAAATTCCATTTAAAGTAACTACTGATAGTATAAAATATTTAGGAATCCTATCTACAAGGGAAAATCAGAAACTTATGAGCAAAAATTACAGACTCACTCTTCACACAAATTAAGTCTCGATCTAACCAATTGAAAATATTAAATGCTCTTGGATAGGCGAGCAAATATAATAAAGATGACAATTACCTAAACTAATCTATTTATTTACGCATACCAATCAGACTCCCAAAAACTATTTTAATGACCTAGAAAAATAACAACAAAATTCATAAGGAAAAAACAAAAGGTCAAGAATTTCAAGGAATTAATGAAAAAAAAATCAAATGAAGGTGGCTTAGCATACCAGATCTAAAATTATATTATAGAGCAGCAGTTACCAAAACTATTTGGTATTGCTAAGGAATAGATTAGTTGATCAGTGGAATAGGTTAGGTTCAAGGATAAAACAGTCAACAAATATAGCAACCTAGTCTTGACAAACCCAAAGACCCAGCTTTGGGATAAGAACTTACTGTTTGATAAAATTGCTGGAAAATTGGAAACTAATATGCAGAAGCTAGGCATTGATCCATACTTAACACCATGACACCAAGATAAGGTCAAAATGGGTTCATGACCTAGGCATAAAGAATGAAATTATTAATAAATTAGAGGAACACAGGATAGTTTACCTCTCAGACCTGTGGAAGGGGAAGGTCTTTATGACCAAAGAAGAACTAGAGATCATTACTGATCACAAAATAGAAAATTTGATTATACCAAACTGAAAGTTTTTGTACAAACAAAACTAATGCAGACAAGATTAGAAGGAAGCAATAACTGGGAAAATATTTTTACAGTCAAAGGTTCTGATAAAGGCCTTATTTCCAAAATATATAGAGAATTAACTCTAATTTATAAAAATCAAGCCATTCTCCAATTGAAAATGGTCAAAGGATATGAACAGACAATTCTCAGATGAAGAAATTGAAACTATTTCTAGTCATATGAAAAGATGCTCCAAGTCATTATTAATCAGAGAAATGCAAATTAAGACAACTCTAAGATACCACTACACACCTGTCAGATTAGCTAAGATGACAGGAAAAAATAATGATGATTGTTGGAGGGGATGCGGGAAAACTGGGACATTGTTGGTGGAGTTGTGAACGAATCCAACCATTCTGGAGAGCAATTTGGAACTATGCTCAAAAAGTTATCAAACTGTGCATACCCTTTGATCCAGCAGTGTTACTACTGGGATTATATCCCAAAGAGATTATAAAGAAGGGAAAGGGACCCTGTAGTGCACGAATGTTTGTGGCAGCCCTTTTGTAGTAGCTAGAAACTGAAACTGAATGGATGTCCATCAGTTGGAGAATGGCTGAATAAATTGTGGTATATGAATATTATGGACTATTACTGTTCTGTAAGAAATGACCAACAGGATGATTTCAGAAAGGCCTGGAGAGACTTACATGAACTGATGCTGAGTGAAATGAGCAGGACCAGGAGACCATTATATATTTCAAGAACAGTACTATATGATGACCAGTTCTGATGGACCTGGCCATCCTCAGCAATGAGATCAACCAAATCATTTCCAATGGAGCAGTAATGAACTGAATCAGCTATGCCCAGAGAAAGAACTCTGGGAGATGACTAAAAACCATTACATGAATTCCCAATCCCTATATTTATGCCCACCTGCACTTTTTATTTCCTTCACAAGCTAATTGTACAATATTTCAGAGTCTGATTCTTTTTGTACAGCAAAATAACGTTTTGGTCATGTATACTTATTGTGTATCTAATTTATATTTTAATGTATTTAACATCTACTGGTCATCCTGCCATCTGGGGGAGGGGGTGAGGGGTAAGAGGTGAAAAATTGGAACAAAAGGTTTGGCAATTGTTAATGCTGTAAAGTTACCCATGCATATATCCTGTAAATAAAAGGCTATTAAATTTTTTTTTAAAAAGGCTATTACAATTATCATCCCTAGCAAGAAAGGATTACCATGTAAAGTCAAAGTTAAGAAAAAATTTTTGAACAGTCATCTTCTTTTTGACCAAAGTTATATAGGTATGCTATGATTAAAAAAAAATCTATTCAAGTGGGTAGCTAAGTGTAGCAGTGAATAGAGCACTGAACCTAGAATGAGGAAATCTTGATTTCAAATCTAGTCTCAGACATCTCTTAGCTATGTGATTCTGGGCAAATCACTTAGTCCTATTTGCCTCAGTTTCCTCATCTGTGAAATTAGCTGGAGAAGAAAATGGCAACTCAATCTAGTTTCTTTGCCAAGAAAGCCCCAAATGTAGTCGCAAAGAGTTGGACACAACTGAGATAGTTAAACAATACTACTACATCTATTCAAGTAGCATCTGAATAGTCACTTGAATATAAGAGGCTGCAGGCCTTAGGTAGATTTTGTCAGTAGACAAAATAACTTAAGCTCCTTCCAGGTCTAAAATTCTGTAAGAAAGCTATAATTTTTCCCATAACTATAAAGAATAGTTATCTTTATTCACTATATGTTGTTGACTTGACTTACATATTTTATAGTAAAATATTATAATAAAACCCTTAAAAAAAACTCCACCTAGAAGATGTGGGAAAACTAGAACACTAATACATTGTTGGTGGAATTGTGAAAGGATCCAACCATTCTGGAACTCTGACCAAAGAGTTATTTGATCCAGCACTGTTTCTATTGGACTTATATACCAAAGAATCTTAAAGAAGGGAAAGGGATCCACATGTGCAAAAATGTTTGTGGCAGCCCTCTTTGTAGTGGCAAGGAACTAGAAAAACTGAGTGGATGCCCGTCAGTTGGAGAATGGCTGAATAAATTATGTTATATGACTATTATGGAATATTATTGTTCTATAAGAAACAATAAGCAGGATGAATTCATAAAGATCTGGCGAGATTTACATGCTAAGCAGAACCAGGGTATCATTGTATATAGCAACAAGATTATATGATGATCAGTTCTGAGAGATGTGGCTCCTTCAACAATGAAATAATTCTGACCAATTCCAATGATCTTGTGATGAAGAAAACCATGTATGGTTCTCAGAGATTGTGGGAACTGAGAGCGGATCACAACATAGCATTTTCACTCTTTTTGTTGTTGCTTACATTTTATTTTTCTTCTCATTTTTTCCTATTTGATTTCATTTTTTTGTGCAGCAAGATAATTGCATAAATATGTATGGATTTAACATATTTCTACTGTGTTTAACATATATTGGATCACTTGCCATCTAGGGAAGGGGGTGGGATAAGAGGAGGGGGAAATTGGAACACAAGATTTTGCAAGATTTAATGTTGAAAAATTATCCATGCATATGTTTCGAAAACAAGCTTTAATAAATAAATAAATAAATGATCTCTCTCTCTCTCTCTCTCTCTCTCTCTCTCTCTCTCTCTCTCACACACACACACACACACACACACACCAAAAAACTCCACCTAAACCAGGAAGAGTTAGATATTATTTTTGGAAGAGAAAGGAAAAAACCTGTGTTCATGTTAAGAGGTTAGCCAGTGGCCAAAAAAAACAAAAAACAAAAAAACAGACTAAATAGTAGTAATAGAAACAGACTAAAAGATCAAACCTTAGGGGTTGCTGGTGAAGGAAAGACAGCCACAACATGATCTAATGCTATATTCCTTATTATCACAAGTTCTTTTATGACTTCTCTGGAAGACAAGCTGAGGATTTACTTTGATTGCATTAAACATTGATTGAACAATCAATTGCTATAAGGAAAGGGTTGTGCTAAGTCATACAGGTTATACAGAAATGCACAAGACATAGTCCTTGCCTTCCAAGAGTTTAACAGTCACTCAAGGAGGACAAAATTTCACCCATGTCCCATACCAATACCTCATTGTGACCACAAGGGAAATGCAATGAGTACATTAATAATGATGAAACAAGGTAAAGTATGTCCAGGGTTATCAGAGTTTAAATAGTGTTATGGAAGGGTAAGAACTGTCCATCCCTTTTTCCTTTCTTTCCTCCCTCTCTTCCTTCCTTCTTTGGGTGTGAGGGAAGATTTGTGAACATTTCATTAAAGAAGTAATGTTTGAACTGAGTTGAAAAATAAGTAATATTACAATAATAGTTGGCACTTTTTAATAGTATTTTACAATTTATAATGCCCTTCCAAAATCCCAGACTCTCAGAGTTAGAAGGATCATCCAGGGCTAGAATAGCCCATATTTGAACAAGCAAACCCAGTGGCAACTAATGAGTGTTCCTGCATATCCAAGAAAGTGATCAACTAATCTTTGCTAGTAGATCTCTATCATGAAGATGTTACCTCCTCTGGTTCTCAAAGATAGGTTGGGGTCAGAGAGAAAAATAGCAACATTCTTAGAAGTCAATAAATTGGATTATTACTATTCACATTTTCTAATGAACAGCCTACATACCTAATAAATATCAATGGTAAAATGTGGGTCTTTGTCTCTTTCTGACCCCTAATATGACATTCTACTTCAATTCTTTTCCTCTTAATTTTGATAGATGGAAAGGAGTAGGGTTGAGGAGAGAGCTGACCCCAGTTAGAATGCAGTTAGTGGGAGGTATCCAAAGTAAAAGAAAAAGCATGAGGAAAAAAAATTGAAACAGGAAATAACTGGGGATTGCCTTCAATTCAATTAAACAAAGAAGGCTCAGGGAACAATGGACAATTTGTTTTACCTGAATTTTTTGGTGCATAGAAAGTAATAATGAAAGATAATGCTAGAAAGGTAGGTTGGGGTCAGAGAGAAAAATAGTATGATGTAGTTGAAGTGTGTTGAATCAAGAACTTGAGTTAAAATCCAGTCTGTCTCTTAAGACTTGAGTGCTCTGTCTATTCTGAAGTCCTTTGTAGGAAGCACACTGGATAGAGCGCTGAGTCTGGAGTCATGAAGACTTGAGTTTATTCTGCCTCAGGTATTTACTAGATCTGTGACTTTGACAAGGCACTTGATCTCTGCTTTAATTGACTGGAAGAAGAAATGGTAAATACTCCAGTATCACAGACACATTAGTGTGCTATGGTCCACAAAAATCACAAAGGCTTGGACACCTCTGAATTATTGAACAACAAAACAGCAACAGTCCTGCGTGATCCTTTATCTGTTATCTTGTCTCTGTGGAAAGCTTTTTAATACCATGCTTTGAAGTATAGATTTTATTAGATAGGACTCATTGAAAGTTCTATAGATAGGGAATTGGTAATGAAAACTACCATTTAGGGAAATTATTCTAGCTGCTACAGGTAGAAGGAATTGGAGGAAGAAAGACTAGAGGCAGGAACACTCATTAGTTGCCACTGGGTATGTTCCCATTCTGTTCCCTAAGCAGATTCAAGAACCATTATGGTGATAATCCTTCTTATGTCATTATTAGACTTCCTTTTTCTTCTCTCCTTTCCTATACCACCCACTTTCTCATGTTAGGAATGAGAGGGAGGAGAGAAAAGATCATAGAGACATTGTCTTATTAAACACACACACACACACACGCACACACAGTGTGTTGTTACACAAAGTGTTATGTAGCTAAGATTTGGCCTTGCGGGGGAAAGGAGGAGACAGAGACAGAGAGAAAGACCAAGAAGGAAAGGGAAGGGAAAGAAAGATAGTGGAAACAGATAGAAGGATACCGTCAGAGAGAAGGGATGAACTTAAATAGACAAAGAAAAAGAGAAATAGGCGAAGGGAAAGTAAAGGAGAGACAGAGTAGGAGAGATGGGAAGAGACAAACAGGGACAGGGAAAAAGAGAGAGAGGAAGGAAGGGGGAGAAGGGCAAATAATGTATCAAGTACTAGGCATCCAAATTTGAGAAAACCAGTTCCTGCCCTCAAGGAGCCTACATTCTAATAAAGGCAAAAAACACAAAAAGGGGTGCTAGAAAGAGGAGGGGGAAAGAAGATACCTTCATGGAGGCATGTGAGGACATAGCTGAAAACAGAACTCAGGAGAGTTCTCCTCTCAGCCATTGGAGCGGGAAGTATCAGACAATAGGAAGAAGTCAAATTTGAACTCGGATCCTATGATTCTAAAGCAGATACCCTGCTGCTGCCTCTGTTGCTACTTTTTAGCGTTGGAACAAGTTGCTTAGTATTTCTAGGTTTTGTTTTCTTTTATCTGAGGAATGAAGGGATGGATTAGATACTCTCTAGGTCCCTTAGAGTCCCCAATTTTTTATAGCTTTTTATTTTTCCAAATATATGCAAAAATAGTTTTCAACATTCACCTTTATAAAACCTTGTGTTCCAAATTTTTCTTCCTCCCTCCTTCCTCCACACTTCCTCCCAAAAATAGTTAGCAATCCAATATAGGTTAAACATATGCAATTTTTTTTTGAGACAATTGGGGTTAAGTGACTTGCCTAGGATCACATAGCTAGGAAGTGTTAAGTGTCTGAGACCTGATTTGAACTCAGGTCCTCCTGACTTCAGAGCTGGTGCTCTCTATCCACTGTGCTATCTAGCTGCCCCCATATGCAATTCTTTTAAACATCTTTCCATATTTGTCTTGCTACACACACAAAAAAAAAAATCAGATCAAAAGGTGAAAGAAAAAAATACATAAGAAAAAAAATCAAGCAAACAATAAAAAATACTATGCCTTACTCCACATTCACTCTCCAGTTTCTCTCTCTGAATCCAGATGATTCTTTCTATCACAAGACTATTGGAATTGCCTATCATTACCTCATTGTTGAAAAGATCCATGTCCATCGAGTTGATCAGCACATAATCTTGCTGTGTACAATGTTCTCTTGGTTCTATTCAATTCACTTAGCATCAGTTCTTGTAAGTCTCTCTGAAATCATCCTGATCATTGTTTCTTATAGAACAATAATATTCCATAACATTCATATACCATAACTTATTCAGTCATTTCCCAAGTGATGGGCATGCACTCAAGTTCCAGTTCCTTGCCATTACAAAAAGGGTTGCTGCAAACATTTTTGCACATGTGAGTTCTTTTCCCTTTTTTATGATTTCTTTGAGATACAGACTCAATAGAGACACTGCTGGATCAAAGGATATGCATAGTTTGATAGCTCTTTGGGCATAGTTCCAAATTGTAGAGTCCTATATTATATGAACTGTGTGATTTAATCTAATACTGCTTCCCCTTCTGTAAAATGGTACTAATGAACTTTGCTGGATCTAACAACCTTACAGAGTTGTTAGAACTTTATTAACTTAAAAGCTCTACATAAGTTATTACTATTTTATGAAAAAGCACTACAAAGGATTTGGATTCAAATCCTAGTTCTAGGCATATTAACTTGACAGGCTGCTTTCCCATTATGTAAAATTTTTCCTGATGAGTTCCTGAATGGTATGTTAGACAGAGAGAAACAAGAATTGATGCCCGAGGCAAGCGGGAGAAGGCATTGATAGAGATCAGTTTTGCCTCATGGTCCTACCCTCTGAGGAGGCCATCCAGTCTCAACTAATCCAAGTTGTGTCAAATCCTTGAGACCTTCTGTAGGGGTCTTGAGCAATCTCACCTTACCACATACTGTCAGAAATCCCAGTCATGTCCCTGAGGTTAAATTTTCCCTATAAAATCTATTTATGGGCTATCATATAGATGCTGCCTTTCTTTGGGTCAGTCTACCATGGCACTCTGCTTCATGGTGTCTTTCTCCTTACCCTTCCCCCATGCCATGTGGTATCTTTCCTAACTCTACTATGCTTCCCATTCCTACTTCTCTCCTCCTTATAACTAACCTTTTTAGGGTACTAAGTCCCTTTCAGCCAGCTAAGGACAAATCCCAACCTCACGGAGTGTTTACTTTCCCCTGGGTAATTGTGCGTTCCACAGAGGACCTTGTCTTTCATATGCTCTCCCAAATCAATTTCATATTTACCATTCCCTATTGTCTATTGTATCCCTTTATTTTGTCTATAATCCCTTTCCTAAATAAATCCATCTTTTGCCAAAGAAAATGGCCATTGTGAATTCTCTAAATAATTGAATCCAACTTTTGGTGTCTTTCATCATCTGGCGTCTACATTACCCACATCATTCCCCATTATGTAAAATGAAGCTAAAAATTCATGCACTGCCTATCTCACAGGGTTACTGTTGTCATTTGTCAGGACCAGATTAACATCACACAAATCTTTCAAGTTGAACATAACATAAACACTTCTTTGGACTGGTGATTTTATCAGTGCAGTGACCTTCTCTGTGCACCAATGGTATAGATTCCACAAGCGCTTCTTGACCCTGTTCTCCCATAAATCCTCCAGAATGACCCCCCACACTCTGAGGGCTTTCTTCTGGATTTTATCTGACTGACCTTAGGCCAGGATAGCATACAACTAGGTATCTGTTATCTCTGACTTTCCCATTTGGCTCCTCAATCTTCTTATCTAGTTTTACATCTCCTCATTAATATTGTGTACAAAACCAACAGTGAAATATTGAGCTATTGTAGAATGGGCTCCTTCTATACAAAGAACAAGTTATAGCTATTCCAATTAAGACAATGTCTAAAACAGTTCCAAAGGATCCGAGATGAAAAATGCTATCTACCTCCAGAAAGAAAACTGGTGAACTCTGAGTACAGATTGAAGCATACTTTTTAACTTTATTTTTCTTATTTTTTGTCTTTTCTTTAACAACATGGTTAACATGGAAATATATTTTGCATGACTTCACATGTATAACCAAATCAAATTGCTTGCCTTCTCAAGTAGGAAAAAAATTTGGAATTCATAATTTTTCAAAATTTCAATATTCAAAAAAATTTGTACATAATTGGGAAATATTTGACAAAATAAGTAAGAAATATATTTTTAAAAACCAATCAAATTTCTGGTTAAAATCCTGGAGCAAGATTAAGGGAATAGGGAGATTTTTCAGTCTTGTTCCTGTAAAAATATAGAAAAAAAGGCCAAAATGAAACATACATCCCAAGGCTTGCTCTTGGGAAGTCTAGTTGTCCAATTCATTTTGGAATTCAATTTTTGTCCAAAATGGACAACTTTTTAAGAAAAAAAGATAGGAGAGAGGCTCTTATTACAAAATGTCAAGCAGCAGTAAGCAAATACTTCATATTAACAAAAAAAGAATGAAGGAGAGCTCTTGACATGTAAAACACTCAGTAAACAGCTCAGTTCTGGTAACATTCGAATGAATGGTAATGCAAATACTATACACAGCTGGTAAGACTATGTTGTTCTTGTTTCTAGAGCAAGATCTGGCAGTTGGAAGATATTCTGGATGAACTAAATGAGGAGTTTGTTCAGCTCAGCATTCAGGCCCTGAAACTACAAACAGAAGGGAAGGAGCAAGGCCAGGTATGGATCCAAGGGTTTGTTCATGGTGAGCCCATTGCCTCAAATTCTTTCCTATACCCATGATAGCTGGTTGCATAGGTGTGGGTCCCCTGTGAGTCACCAGAAAGATAGGGACCAGTGAAGGGTGGCAACCCTAAGCCAACACAACCAGTTGTGATCAGGAACTTCACCAATCCTTGCTGGGATCTGGGTGTTTGATTTGGCAGATAGAGTCGTGCCCAGCACGACAAAGACATGTGGAGGTGGGACAGCTCACCGAATTTCCACAGAGATGCAGTTCTTTGTGGAGATAAGGAAATGAAGGTGAAAATCATACTGCTCTGCTAGTTACAAGTCAAAAATCAATCACCATCTTTTTATTAAATACCTGCTATGGGCCTTGCCCTGTGCTCGGCGCTGAGAATGAAACATTGTCCTCAAAGAGCTTACATTCCATGGGGAGAATCAACATGTGCACTTCTGTAAATACAAAACATATATAAAGCAGTGCAAAGTAATATCAGCGTTCACTGGTGTTGGGGTGAATAAGAATAGCTTCATGTAGGAAGCAACCCTTGGTTTTAGGGGAAGCAAGGGATTCTAAGAGGCAGAAGTGAGGAAGAAGTGTTTTCCAAGCATGGAGGCCAGCCTATAAAAAAGCAAGGAGAGGGGATGTCTTACAGGAAGAACTGCAAGAAGTCAACTTTGGTCAGGGTACAAGGACAAAAAAAGGAATGTCAGTCTCCATATGTGAACAGAACCTGCCCTTAAATCTAGTAATCACTTCCCAAATCAAGTATCTCTTATCCTCAGTCAAGGCCATCTCCAGTCATCCTGATCTCTGACTACTGAACCCAGATGGCTGTGGAGGGGAAAGTGAGGCAGGTAACCTTGTCTCCCTCACATAAATCCAATTCATTTACATGTCATGGTGTCAGCTCCCTGATGCCCTGGGTACTTTCAGAGAAGGAAGGACAATGATTCCACATCCAGTTCATGCCTCTGATAGAAGGAAGCATGATATAGTTAAAAGGGTATCAGACCATCAGGAGACCTGAGTTTTAATCTCACTCTCCCTTACTATGGCGTTGCATGTCCTTGGCAAGTTTGTTAATATGTCTGTTCCTATGTTTCCTCAGGCATCTAGGTGATATCGTGAACTAAATTTCAAACTGAGTTTGAATCCAGCTTCAGATACTAATGTTATCCCGCTGGGCAAGTGACTTAACCCTATTTACCTCAGTTTCTTCATCTATAAAATGGGTTGGAGAAGGAAATGGCAAGTCACTATGAAATCCTAGCCAAGAAAACTCCAAATGAAGTCACTGATAGGCACGACTGAAAAACAATAACAATAATAATTACTCATCTCTAAAATTATAAAGTTGAACAAAATGACCTTTATGCTCATTTCCAGTCCTGCTTTTTTATGATTCTGTGATGGGACTAGGGAAGAAGCAAAGAAGAGATGTTAATGTAGTTGGCACAGCCAGGCTGGGGTTCAATTTAGAATGGATGAGGAAAGGGAAAGGGTAGGGAAAGCAATTGGGGGTGAGCCCACTCAGTGTTTTCACAGTGCAATTAAATGCCTGGTAGAAACCCTGGATGCAGAGGCCACTGTGTTTCATCAATAGTACTCTAAGGGAAGTGTTTGTACTACAATATCACTTGTCACCATGGAGATTTCCTCTTCATATCCCACTACAGGGAGCTGTTGCCAGGGAGCAGCACAGAAGCAAGACTAGGCAATAGTGGGAGGTCCAACTCAATGAAAACCATCTTGCTCTCCCCCAAGTCTTAGCACAATCACAGCTAAAGGTCTAGAGAAGGGCTGAGGGAACAGGGCAGTTTTGTTTTTTAACAGGGCAGTTTTTTCAGTTTTTTTCCTATAAATATATAGGAGGGACTTCTGAGATAGAAAGACTAAAAGAAATCATTATTGTTCCCTGAGGCTTGCCTTTGGAAGGTCTAGATGCCCAACTTGATTTTTTGACAAACATCTTTTTAAGAAAGGAAGATAGGAGACTTACTGCAGGATGTCAAGCAATACTAAACAAATACCTCTTAACAAGCAAACAAAGAACAATGGAAATTTCCTGTCATGTGAAACAGTCAATAAATAATCCCCTGCCTCCCAACTATATAGAGAGATTAGTTAAGTGGTGGTAGGGCAGAGAAAGGCAAGTCTCATTCCCATTTCCCCAAGCCCTGTAGTTTACCAGAAATCTCAAGTCTTGTTTGCTCTCAAACTTATTTGAACATAAGCTTCAGCTTTCCATGACATTTTTGCTTTGAAATTTTTCATTATTCTTTTTCAACATAATTGACTTGCTTCTTGAGAAATCTTGGCAACAATGATCATAGCTGACATTTATATAACACTTGAAGGTTTACAAAGCTTTACAGTCATTATCTCATTTGATCCTGTGAAGATCAAATACTAATACAAATAATACTCTGAGGTAGAGCTATCAGTATTACCTTTTTATAGATGAGGAAGTTGAGGATATTAGAAGTTAAGTGACTCTTTTAAAAATATTTGTAGAGATTTTGGTTTTACATCACTTATATTTCTTTCTATATTTCTTCCCTTTTCTAGTCGCAGAAAGTAATTCCAAATAATATTTTTAAAAGAAGAGTTAATGTAATTAGCAAAAAAATCTGAAAAAATATGGACTTCACAACTGTGCAAAGGAGGAGAGAGGAGACTCTTCTTTGAAACTATTCTTTTTAATGTGTAACAGTCATTCAGCATGGGGGAAAGACCAACAGATTTCAAATTACTATATTTGGGATCAAATCCATCCCTGCTACTTGCTACCTATAAGACTTCAGTTGGACAAAACATCAGTTTCTGCTCTCAAGTAAGCCATAACTTAATGTAATAAACAACATAAACAACTATACACAACCACAATATATAATGAGTCAATCCACAATCATTTGTTAAGTATTTACTATATCCTAAGCTGTATGTTAATTAAGTGCTAAAAATAAAAATACTAGCAGAAAGAAATTCAGCCCTTGACTTTATAGAGTTTTTATTTATTTATCTACTTTTCTATTTAATTGTTCTTTTGTTTATTTATTTTTGACAAGATAAGAAAGGCTATTTTTTTTTTGTTTAATTTTTCTCTTTCTCATTACTTTCTGAATGGGTAGTTTTCAGTCAAATTGAGACCTGGTAAAGACCTTAGCTTAAAAAAAAAAAAAAAAAAGGTCTTCCACTGTCCTCAGGGTCTTCTCCAGTAGGCCTGATCTATATCTGGCCACTGGACCCAGATTGTTCCCAGAGGAGAAAGGCTGTGACTCTGCGCAGCCTTCCCTTAATCAAATATCATGGCATTACCTCCTTGATGACATAAAGAATGAAAGCAACAACAACAATAACAATTTTAGTGGAGGGAGATAATACATCAAAATCAAAAAGAAAGGTAGTGAGCTTTGGAACATAATTTAGAAAGTCCAGAGGGTGCAGCCTGGAGAGAAATAAATATATGATTGACTTAAACAGCATTCTTAAAATGAGGGTTGTGGAAATAAACAGTCAATCAGAGGGAAAGGCCACAGAGACTGGGGGTCCTTCCATGTGAGAAATAGTAGGGATAGAGTGAGCTTCCAGGTGGAAAGGGTTCTAGAGTATGGTCAACAAAGTCCAAAAAATTAAGAATGCAGCCCAGCAAGGAATTAAGATTATACATAAAAATGTATAAAATTGTATATACAGAATCAATTAAAGTGTTCTCAAAGGAGAGACACCAGGACTGAGAGGGACTTTTGTGAAAGACAAGAGAAGAAAGGTAAAGTCAAGAAACTGAGAGAAAGAGGGAAAGCATTCCAAAAATGGGGAACAGCATTGGGAGCAACATTATCCTTGAGAGAAGCAGTGGATAATATCAATGGATTATAGAATGGTGGAAGGAAGTAAAGTGTAAAAAGACTAAAGAAGTAGGAAGGTTCCAACATGGCAAAGCTCTTTAAAAGCCAAACAGGAATTTATATTTGATCCTGAAGGCAACAGTAAACCATTGGAGTTTATTGGGGTGGTACAATGGATAGAGGGTTGGGTTTGGAGTCAGGAAGATTCTACTTTCTGAGTACAAATCTCACCTTAAACATTTACTAGCTGTGTGACCCTGGGCAAGTCACTTAACCCTGTGTGCTTCAGTTTCCTCATTTGTAAAAGGAGCTGAAGGAAAAAATGGCAAACTACTCTTGTATCTTTGACAAGAAAACCCCAAATAGAATCACAAAGAATAAGACACTCTTTATCTTATAACTAAATATTAGTTTTATATATATACTAAATAACTAGTTATTTAATATAATTAAATAACTAAATAACAGCTCTATATACATGAACCTATCCACTCTGCCCAGAGCAACCACAGAGAATTGGACCCAGAAGTAGGAAGCCCTGATATTTACTGTATAACCTTGGATAATTCATTTAATCTCTATTAGGCTATTTTTTCATTGTAAAGGAAACTATTTCACAGAATTGCTACAAAGCTCAAGTGAGATAATGTATAAAATGTTTTGCAAATCTTAAAGCTCTTTATATGCTAACATTTCCCCCCACTCTCATGCCCAAGTCTTCTCAAGCTAGGGATTCTCAGTTTCTCTAATAATTTTTCAAAATACTATGGCTTCAAGTCCCTCAGAGCTAATCTCTTTTGGACATGATTCATTGTGTCAATATTCCTCTTAAAATATGGCATCCAGAATGAAACATGATACTTTTTATCATAATAGATTACATAACTAATAAGTATCAAATAGGATTTGAATTCAGGAAGACTTCAAGTACATTCTATCTATTGTGCTACCTAGAATATAGTAAACAATAAATGTTTACTGACTTACTGACTAGAAGCCATATAGTGCCAATGACTCATCTACATTTGTAATTATTAAAACCCCTATGTCTTTTTCATACAAACTGCTATTAAGTCATGTTGCCCTTATCTCATGATGAAGCTCTTTTGTTTTGTTTTATCTTTTACTCCTTAATCCTTATTAAATTTTATCTTGTTAAATGAGATTTTCACAGTCTGTTTAGATATCTGTGGACACCAAATCTGTCATTTGCAATAGTAATGGACTTCCCAAATTTGTCATTTGCAAATCAAATCTATCTCTTGGATTTCCATGCAAGTCACTGACAAAAATGTCAGAGAGGACAAGGCCAATGATAAAGTATTCTCCAGAACATTACTAAAAACTTCCCTTTATCAGTCCATCAATCCAGATTAACATCAATCCATTAATCAATTACCCTGATACAGTTATTCAACTAGCTATGATAATAGATAAGAGTTCTGAACTTGGAATGAGGAAGACCTGAGTTCAAATCCTACCTTAGATACTTGCTAGCCATATGATCCTTGGCAAGTTGTTTAACCTCTGTGCCTCAGTTTTCTAAACTATAAATTGAGAATAATATAGCATCTTTCTCCCATGGTCATTTTGACATTCAAATGAGATAATATTTGTAAATCACTTAGCACAATACCTAGCACAAAGTAGGCATTTAAAACACATTTGTCTCCTTTGTTCTTTTTTTTTTTCATATAATCTATTATCATTGCTTCATCTTGTTCATAAACAACATGAGTGATTTTGTCAGAAGTCTTGTATTACTTATATTTTCAGTAGTACTCTGATCTTACAATCTTGTAACACTTTCAAAAACAGATACGAATTGGAAGGAACCTCAGTAGCTATTTACTATGAGTTACAACTCATATCAAAACAAGAATTCCCTCTGCTTGAAGAGTTGAAAAATTCATTCTACTGAGATGTGAACTCTATTTTTCAAGGCAACTTATCCCCCTTTCCAGTAGCTTTGTTGTTGGGAAATATTTCATTCTGTCAAATCAAAATCTGCCTCTTTTCATCTTCCAACCTAGTATTCCATTTTATAGACCTATTATCATCATTACTTTGTCTTATTTTGTCTTGAGTCTTTCTTCAGGATAGAGGAGGGAGGAGAGGTTCAGGTGTAACTGAGCTCCCAATTGAGTCACTCACAGACCTTGCTTTTACCACCAAGTAACAATTTCTTTCACTCCATCCTTTCTTTCTGTCTCATTCATGCTTGATCATGCTCATGTGAAAGTCCTCACTCCATATTTTTTCCTATGTCCCAGCCCTTTTCAAAACATAAGAAGATGTGACCTCCCCCATTGGTACTGTTTTGTAAATAAGTTTCAGTCCTTTGTTACTTCATGTAGGCAGTATTAGCATTTTAACCACATTCCAAATAGTGAAATGAAAGAATGTAGCTTGTGAAGCCTCAGATGCAACTAAAGAATATGAAAGAGCTGGGGAAGGAAAAGGTGATAGTCAAGTTATATGTGTGATATCTTTCATTCCCTCAGTAGGTTCAGAGGGTTTATCACTTACTGGTTCTTGATGGATCAGTGCAACTTAAGATCAACCCTATTGCCAGTGCTGGAATCCCTTTGTCAGAACTCATGACCAGTGGACATCCAGCCTTGTTCTGAAAACCTATAGTGATGTATTATTCCACAGTTGGAAAGACTAGTTATTAAACAATTCTTTCATATTTGGGGCTGAAATTTGCTTTTCATTAATCTCTATAAGCTGGCCATTATTATGCTTTATAGACCACCCCAAAAAAGTCTCTTTCTGTTGCCATATAACTCATGTTTTATTGCATCATTATCATTTCTAACATTTACGTAATATTTAATATTTGCAAATAACTTTAAATATATTATCTTTCCTGGTCCTCACAATTCTGTAAGGTAAGTGCTATGAGGTAGGAAACTGAAGCAAAGAGAGGTTAAGTGACACTCACCCCAGTATTCTACCCATTATGCCACCTAGTTGCCTTCAGCCAAGTGATCATGGTTCTGTATTTTGTTTTTACTTCTTCCAAGCTAAACATGCTCAGACCCTTCAACTATACCTTCTATATCATGGTATCCAGACTTCTTCTCATCCTATTAAGTCCTTCTCTGGCTACTGCAGAATGAGAAAAAGACTTCTAGTAATACATTCATAACTGAAGTTCCAAGAGAGGTGAAAATTTCATCTTAATGAAAATTATTTTCAAAGTAGAGTCCTCTTCAACAAAGTTGTCCACAAACTACTTACCTTACAGAGCTACTATCAAGGAAGTGAGAGTTTTATAAATCTTAAAAAGCTGTAAAAATGAAAATGGCCATTACAATTGCTCTTATAACTGGTCAACTTGCCTCAACTGATCCTGAACTTCCTGACCCTTTTCTCTCAGGTCTATGCCACAATAATATTTCTCTTTGACTATGTATCCTTTTAAAGGATTATATACTATTTATTTATTTATTTAAATGAAATGTATTAAGACTTTTGGGACATGCTGAATACGGGATTTTCATATCTAAGCTCATCAGATAGCTCCCTATGTCACCACACTTATTTCTTCAGATCCTTCCTTTTTCCAAAATTTCCATTTGTTTTTATTTATTTTTTGTTTTTTATTATTTATTATTTTGTTGTTATTTAATTATTTTAATTATATCTGACTCTTTGTGACTCCATTTGGGGTTTTCTTGGCAAAGACACTGGAGTGCCTTGCTGCTTCCCTTCTCCAGCTCCTTTTTTTCTGTTAAGGAAACTGAGGCAAACAGTGTTAAATGACTTGTCTAAGATCATACAACTGTAAATGCCTGAGGCTGGATTTGAACTCAGGTAGATGAATTTTCCTGATTTCAAGCCTAGCACACTATATTTACTCTGCCACCTAATTGCCTCCAAGTCCATTTTACAGATAAGGAAACTGAGGATTTCACTAGGTCTGAATCACAAAGCTACAAAGTATTAGAGTTAAGTTTCAAATTTCCCTCTACATTCCCAAGATCCCATAATGCATAAGGATCAGAGCTAAGCTTAAAATTCTCAGGCCTAAATTTGGAACTATGCTCAAAAAGTCATCAAACTGTGCATACCCTTTGATCCAGCAGTGTTACTACTGGGCTTATATTCCAAAGAGATCTTAAAGGAGGAAAAGGGACCCATATATGCAAAAATGTTTGGGGCAGTCCTTTTTGTAGTGGCTAGAAACTGGAAATTGAATGAATAGCCATCACTTGGAGAATGGCTGAATAAATTGTGGTATATGAATGTTAGGTAATATTATTGTTCTCTAAGAAATGACCAGCAGGATGATTTCAGGGAGGCCTGGAGAGACTTACATGAACTGATGCTAAGTGAAACAAGCAGAACCAGGAAGTCATTATACACAGCAACAATAAGATTATGTGATGATCAACTCTGATGGATGTGACTCTCTTCAACAATGAGATGATCCAAACCAATTCCAGTTGTTCAATAAAGAAGAGAATCAGCTATACCCAGAGAAAGAACTATGGGACATGAGTGTAAACCACAACATAGCATTTCCTCTCTTTCTGTTATTGTTTGCTTACATTTTTGTTTATCTTCTCAGGTTTTTTCTTTCTAGATCTGATTTTTCTTGTGCAGCAAGATAACTGTATAAATATGTATACATATATTGGATTTAACATATTTAACATGTATTGAACTACCTGCCATCTAGGGGAGGGGGTAGAGGTAAGGAGGGGAAAAGTTGGAACAGAAGGTTTTGCAAGGGTCAGTGTTGAAAAATTACCCATGCATATATGTTTTATAAATAAAAAGCTATAATAAAAAAAATTCTCACGCCTAAAATCCCAAATTTCTAAAATAGATTAGCCAAAGGTAATATATTTCTAAGCTGACATTCTTACCCAGAGCATCTTTTTTTCCTGGTAGGAAGACAAACTAAACTCAAGAGAATCAGATGATACAGAAGGTAAAACCCTGGGATCCAGTGTTCCAAGGAGTGACCAGGCCCTGCTTCTGGAGGTCAAGAGGACCTACTTAGTCCAGAGGACTGAAGATGTAGAATGAGAATTTTCTCTCCTTCTTCATCTTGCAGATCCCATAATGCAAATGGGAGAGTATCAACTGGATTGCCATGCCAGCTTAGACCTCTTTCCTTTGCATTAAGGAGACTATGCCATTTCTAAATGGCATCTTCAACATGAAGGATATGATCGGGTTCCTTTGGAGATATCAAAGCAGAGTGAAAAGAAGACTTCTTTGTAATATACTGTATTTATTTTTATATAGCAGTCTATTAATATTACACATATATGCATGTCTGTATTTTATTTTATTTCAAGAAATATTGTATCTACTAGGAGCAAGGCTAGAAGGTGGGAATTATTAGTCTTCAAAAGATCATTTTGAGAGACAATATGATGTTCTGGATAGAGTATTGGTGCTGGAGTCAGAGAAATTAAGTACAAACTATGTTCTAGCTGTGTGATCTCAAGCTAATAACCTCCTGAGTTTCATATGTAATATTGGGATAATAGCATCTATATCATAGAGTTATGAGAAAAAATGAAATAGTTCCTATAAAATATGTTATAAACATTAAAGCACTATATAAGAGTGGGCTGTTATGATTAATTGTGCTATCATCAGTATGGGTATCCTCTCCACATATATAGATCACAACCTATCCAATATTTCTAATACAAGAGCAACTTTTATCTAAGTCAACCTATAAATCCTCAGTAGCAGGTACACCCAAACAAAGGAAGCAATTCTGCTAGATTCTAGGAATAAGAATAAAAAATGTCCAATCACCAGGTTCAGGAGCTCAGATATAAAGTAGTCCTTTACTTGCTATTTTGTTGACAAGAAGCAGAGAGATTCTGCGAGGCTGCCTGAGCACTGGGCAGTGTGAAACCATGGTCCATTTTCAGAGGGCCATGGATTGGTTCCCTACAGTTTTTGTCCTGGCCTTATCCTGATTTCCATCTTCATGACATAAAAGTACACTTTGTGGAAAATTCCGTATCTTTGTTTTCCAAAAGACTTAGACTGTAAGAAGAAATGACATCTTACAGGTAACGATTCTGCTGTGAGAGAGACCTTCATTTTCCAGTGCAAATGGAAAATCTACTATTCCATAGATGCCCAATACCTATTGAGAAGGTACCTGAGAGCACCCAGCTCTGAGGATGGACAGTGTTTGGTCTGGTGAATATTGGTAGGAGTGGGGCTGAGAACCATCTCTGTTCCTAGTCCTAGAAAAATGAATTGAGGTGGAGTTAGTTTAGGAAGAGGAAACCTCAAGGGGAAGTTGAAAGGGAAGAATAATTATCCCTGTGGTGGCTAGAATTCCTGGGGTTCTCCCTTTTCAGTCTGTCATTTCCTCGCACCCAGGTGGCCCCTATTCATGTCCCAGGCGCTCCTTGGCCCCTGGCCAAGCCCTTGTTGTGGGCAGTCCCAGCAGCAGCAGCCGCAGAGCTGTGGCAAGCCCCTCTAGCTTGGCCCTGGAATCCCGGTGACTCAAACAAATGTTTACATCTGTTTCTCCATGGAGCAAGAATCTAACAAACAAAACAAAAGAGTGGGGGAGGGGTGGGAGGGGGAGAGGGCAGCTGCCTTGGCTGCTTTTTCTTTCCAGAGTCCTGCCTAATTTCTTCACTTTCTGGGACCCCTGCCCAAGTTTTCAGCTTTCCCATCATCAGCTGCCTATGGTCCCAGCACTTAGGGTATGATTTCATCTTCATCATCACCTCCCCATCCAAGAAAGGGCATCATTCCCATAGCAGATTTCCAGGCCACTGTTCTAAGGTCCAAGATTACAGCTAAGGCAGTTCTGTACAAGTCTTGCCTGACATTTTTGATTTAAGGAAGTAAATTGCTGATCCGAACTCTTATCAGGCCGATCTTGATCCAGCTTTGTTCTTCCCGGCACTCCTAAATCATTTATCAAAATGTTTATCACCATTCTTCATGGAGGTGAGTGGATATCCCCTTTCTTTCTCTTCTCCTAAATTTCCTTACTCTAGCAGAAGATCCTGGAGGATGGCAGCAGTGGATAGAGCATGGAACCTGGAGTCAGCAAGGTCTGACTCAGACACTTACTAGCTGTGTTGATCCTGGGTAAGTGCTATACCCTATTAGCTTCAGGTCCTCATCTATATTGAGGGCACACTGGAGAAAGAAATGGCAAACTATTCCAGTATTTTTGCCAAAAGTCTATGGTGTCACATACTGTCAGACACAACTGCACAACCCAACAACAGCAAGGTCCTTGAGGATAGGACAGATGGAAAATTATCCTTTGTTTGGTTGATGCTCAATAGGGAGAGTCAGTACACAGATCAGATTGATTTAGGGGATTACCCAGGATAACAATTAGGCCGATGGGGTACTGATCCTTCAGTTCAAATTCTCACTTTAACCTTTGTTTCCTTCAATTTCCTTATCTGTAAAATGAATATAATAGCATCTATCTCAAAGCGTTGTTCTAAGTACAAATAAGGAAGCATGTAAAATGTTTTACAAATCTTACAAAGATAGAGTAAGAGATGAGAAAAGGAAAACTGTTATTGTTAATATTGTTATTAAAAATCCTGTTTTGACCCTGCCCCATGACAGGGTTTATTGCTGGCTATAATTCCCACGGTTGTGTGTTGTTGTGTCTTTTGCTTTAATCCTTAAACAGACTCTTTTATTAATTCTATTTCCACTGTTCATGGGGAAATGTATTGCTAGTCCAGAAACAAATAAATTGGAAACTGGACAACTCTATCCCCAGCCCCCTACCAACAAACCACTACCCAGACACACACAACCAAAAGTTTTATTCACCATGTCATATGTTTCTACCTTCAGCCCCAAGGTAAGAGCTCCTTCACATTAGGGATTATATATTTGATATGAAAAGAAAAGTAACCAGAGGCCCATGGGTTACAGAATCACGGAACGTTAGAACTGAAAGAGACCTTAAAAACTCTCTAGTCCAAATCTTTTATGGCAGTGCATAGAAGCAAATTAGGTTCCAGGAAAAGAATATAAGTTTCCTAAGGTCACATAGGCAACTAGTAGCAAAGCCAAGACCTGGTTTTCAAGCCTGGGTTTCAAGGTTGGCCCATTGTCCTTTCTGCTTATTCACTGTTAAAGCAAAATAATCTCAAGAATAAGCTAGGTGACTCAGGAAATGCTTGTGTGGTTGCTCTCTCTGTGATCTGACTTTTTTTACTCTTCCCTGTATGACACCTCCCTCCCCCAGTTTTCCTTTTTCACCTCCTACTCCATCTTCATCTGCCAAGCCTCATGACAAAACCCAGACTAAAACAACTCTTCCCATTATTGCATAGGTATGTACCCTCCATAGAAGTGCCATAAGGAACAGTTTGGAATGGAATAGCTGCCAAGGTTCTGCTTCCCACACCATTTCTTTCTGGGAGAGGTCAGCTTCTCTAACCCCTTTGTACATGTGTTCCCTTATGTGAAGAGTATTCTCTCTCTTTACCTCTGCATTTTGGAATACCTGGTTCAGGGGCCACTCCCTACATAAAGCCTTTCCAAATCTGTCCCAGCTATTAGCACGCTCTTCCTCTTCAAGTTGTTTTGTATTGTCTCATATTTCCTCATATATAAGCTGAATTTCCCTGGGCATGTATTACATACCTTCCTCATTCCATCCTCTACTCCTTAAGCTGCCTGAGATCAAGATGACTTTCTTTTTTTTTCTTTTTTTTTCCACGATGACTTTCTAAACAATTTTTATCTATTCCTCAGATGTGTCTCACACATTGTTGTTCAGTTGTTTCAGTCATGTCCAACTCTTTCTGACCTTATATTAGGGTTTTCTTGGCAAAGATACTGGTGTGATTTGCCATTTCCTTCATTTTACAGATGAGGAAACTGAGGTAAGTAAGATAAAGTGACTTGATCAGGATCATTCAACTAGTAAATCTGTGAAGCTGGATTTGAATTAATGAAAATGAGTCTTCCTTACTCCAGACTAGGTACTCTATCCACTGTGCCAATTAGCTCACACAATAGTCATTTAATAAACATTCATTGAATTGAATTCCAGAACCTGAGACAGTTTTAAGGGACTCATCAGAAGAACAGTATCAAGAGCAGCTAGGTGGAACAGTGGATAGAGAACCAGTCCTAAAGTAAGGAGGACCTAAGTTCAAATTTAGCTTCAGACACTTCAACACTTGCTAGTGTGTGACCCTGGGCAAATTACTTAATCCCCAATTGCCTCAGGAAAAAAAAGTATCTAATTTTCTCCAACATATCCCAGGACTACATTTCTGCAGCACTTCCCACCACTAAAATATTAACACTGATCTCCACCTAAGAACCCAACTCATGATCAAGAGCATTGTCACTAAACTTCTGTACCGGGACTTTTAATCATAACTTCAGACTTTTTCCTACAGATCATGAAAAGACCCTATTTAATTCTCACTGCAAAGTAGAGGCATTATTGAACAGTATCAAGCAGTGCTGTGGCTGTGAGCCTGAAGGTAAGCTGATTCGGTATTCAGAAATCCCCACTGGAGTGGCTACCCCAGCAACAACCTTCTTGCCTCAAAGCGATGACCAAGAAGAGTAGTAACTAGTTTAGCTGCGGGATGTAGCTGACTTGTGTAGGTCCCTTTTTACTTAGGATTTGACAGAAATTTAGGAGAACCAACCTTCCCCTTTTCATGAATATCCTAACTGGACTAGGTGGGGACATTCCTCCATGCTCCAATGACAGGAGCAACAAGCCATGTCAGAGGAAAATAGGGAAAAGGCAGGAAGTGTTTGCTGGGCACCTGCTTCTTGGCATTCAAGAGTTGATGATGAATCTTCTTTAAGAAACAGTCCAAGGCATCTCAAAGCAGAATTTGCTTCATAGCTCATTTATTCCCATAGGACTCCCTGAGGCTAATTTTTTTTTATCTACAAAAGTCAGAGTAGTACAGTATACAGAGCTCTGAAATTGAAGTTGGGAACATATGGATTCAAATCCTGTCTCAGACACTAGTTTCCTCAAATGTAAAATGGGAATAATAAAAACCCCTACTTACCAGGGTGGTTGTGATAATAAAAGGAAATAATGCATGTAAAGCATTTTGAAAATTTTAAAAGTCTTATATATAAAGGCAAGCTGTTATGCAAGTATGTAGAGATATTACCCTGGCCTAGGCACAAGCATAGCACAGGTGGCCCAAGAAATAAGAGAAATGACATGGACCCAAATCCAGAGAAATGATAGAGATTCTGAAGACAGAATAGATCCAAGAAAAAGACCCTCATTTCCTGAATCCTGTCCCAGGTATATGCCAAGCCAAGTCTATGAAGCTCAGAAAGGATTTTTCCTAAGAATGAATCTCTAGATAAAGCCTCTTTACTTTCTGGAACTACTCTGAAAGAGTAGGTGTTCTTGGAGGAACATTGCCTCCACCTATAATATTATTTATAAAATCTGCCTCAATTTGAGGGGAAATCTGAAGTCACCCTTAGCCAGTTTCTTAATCCTTCACCTATAATATCAACTTTGACTCTTCTATTGGGCTATAGGGATGATTGAACTAGCAGACGAGAGTGGTCAGTTGAAAAACCTTCTTCAGTATCCCCATCTCTATGCATCAGAACTGTTGAAGCCTCGAGAAACCTATATCCCTTTCACTGTAACACGTATGTATTATCCTGGTAATATACCCACCCCAGCAACAGTGTGAAGGATTAGTGTGGGAAAAGGCTGTCTTGGAACCTAAAGACGAGCAGAGATCTTAAACTGAATTTCCACTCCATGACCTTTAAGCAGAACTACACATCAATGAACCTTAAATCTATGTATTCCCCATAGGATGGAATGTTCCCAGGTCTTTTAGAGCTCACAGACTTCTCTCAGTCTCAAGGCACCTGACTGGGGCAACACATGTTTTCCAAGGTGTGTCACCCTATTGGGTTTGGCCCTCCCAACTGTAGCTGCATCTTAGGGAGAGGCTGATTAATAAGCAAGTGAAAGAAGGAAGGAAGGAAGGAATAAGTGAATGAATCTTTTTTTGCCCCAACAGGACCTGAAGGTTCATCAGAGCCAGTATTTGTGGCATTATTAAAGGATGATGAAGTTATTGACTCTAAATTTCTAGGTGAGTGGATCCTCTGAGCAATACCTCAGAAGTGTCCCTTGAGAGAAAGGATGTTCTAAATATCTGAAGAAGAAATCTTGCATACACTCACAAACACACACACTTAGTTCCCTAGGTATTTGTATAGCACTTCATGGTTTATAAAACAATTTACTGATATTAGCTCATTCAATTCACATTATCTGTACAAAGTCCTATTCTGATGCCTCATAATAGTTGGTATTTATATAGCAATTTTAAGTTTTGCTTTATAGATGCCTTCTCATTTAACAATAGCCCTGGTAAGTAGGGGCTAATCTCTTGTGGCCTAGGTTCAGGTTTGCCCTATGGTTCAGGAAGAAATAATGAGAGACTGATGATGACTTTTAAGTTATACAGAAGACCCACACCTCTATATCATAAACATTTTCTTCAAGAAAATAATTGGTAGGCACTGAATGTGGAAAGCATAAAAATAACACCATAAAAGTGAAAATGCTTACATCTAAAAGATATAAAGGAAAAGACTTGTTTCTTTTTTTTTTTTTAACATTGGCGTTATCCTTGAATTAGCTGTCAAACCACTAATTTATCAGAGCAAAAATCAGCATTCATTAAAAAGAAAAAAGGTAAAAGAGAAAATAATGGTGATAAAGTATAAACAAATATCTTGAACTATTCAAAAAAGTAATTGACAATGAAAAATGGGAAATGATGATAGCTATTTTGCATAGAAGTTTCATCAACAGAAATCAACAAAGAAAGCAAAATGTCCAGAAAGCACCTTACTCAGCAAACACAAATACCAAAGTCAACACTGCTTTAGCATATAAATTAACTTGTAAAATCTTGTCAGAAGGATGATGGTTCAATATAAAATATATCACCACATAAAGCAAAGAAAGTCAGTGGATAGGAAAAAAGCAGTTTAAAGAAAGTTCAACAAAAAAAGAAAAATCTAAGTATTTTTAAGGAAGAAAATAGGTCAACAAAGAGAAGGAAAATGGAAAAAATCTGGAAAGATTAATTTTTTAAAAAATTGACAGTGCAGCTATTATGCTTGGACTTTAAAATTATAATCCTCAATATACCTGAGATCAAAATGGCACTTGCAGAAACAAAGATGTAAAAAAGATCAAGTTGGTTGTTAATAAGGGATAGATCTCTGGAAGGAAAATTGATAAATGTTGTTGTTCAGTTGCTTTAATTGTGTTTAATTCTTTGTGACTCCATTTGGAGTTTTCTTGGCAAAGATACTGGAATGGTTTGTCATTTCCTTCTTTAGCTCATTTTACAATTGAGGAAACTGAGGCAAACAGGATTAAGTGACTTTCTCAGAGTCACATAGCTACTAAGGGTTTGGAGTCAGATTTGAGGAATATAGATGAAGGAATAACAAAAGATATCAATAAACAATTCTTTTGAAAAGAAGGGAAGGAAGGAAGGAAGGAAGGAAGGAAGGAAGGAAGGAAGGAAGGAAGGAAGGAAGGAAGGAAGGAAGGAAGGAAAGGAGGGAAGGAGGGAGGGAGAGAAGAAGGGAAGGAGGGAGGGAGAGAGGCAAGGAAGGAAGATAGATACACAGAAAGCTTTGGAATTACCACAATGGATAGAGAGCAGGTTCTGGAAGCAAAAGACCTAAATTCAAAACCTACTTCAGACATTTCTTAACTGTATTATCCTAGACAAGTCACTTAACTTCTGACTGCTTCCATTTCTTTACTTGTAAAATGCAGCTAGTAATAGTACCTACCTCCTAGTAGTGTTGTGAGGATAAAATAAGACAATATTTGTAAACCTTAAAGAACTATATAATTCTGCTGATTATTATTATTATTATTATAGAATCAGTGAGGATCTTTGAAGAAGAATGTTAGTAAAAGATGTCATCAGGAAAATATAGGACAGGAAGAGAAAACAGGCTGATCTTAGGTCAAGGTAAAGGACGATAGGTAGACAACCCCAGTTTATACAAGTCAATTTCAGGAGGAAGTAAGAGGGCCACTGGCATACTAGGTGGGCTCTATGGGGCAGACTTATGGAAGGACATAAGAAATAGGATAGGGTAGGCAGACATGGCTAACTTTGCAAAAATTTTGCAAAAGGGAAGAAAATACTGAAATCAGTGTGATCACTGATCTAGTTGAGCATCTGAGAGTGATGCTATGCGATGAAGAGGCTATTCTTATCTTTACAAAGGAGGAAACTGAGGCACAAACTGAAACAGGTATCTGAATTTTCCTGTGAGTACACTGATAATAGCAGTCCATGCAGTAATCCTGATGGCACTAGCTCTGGTTGCCTAAAACTGTCCCTCCTCTTTTATGAGCTCCAAAGATAGGAAAACATGTGAATGTAAGGATACAGGAAGAACAGATGGAGAAATGAACCCTCTTGTTCAACCTTAGGCTATTTTTGTTTTGGCCAAGAAGAAGCTTATTCTTGGCCCAGGTTACAGAGAATGGCTCTTGAGAGGGGGAGTGGGACATTCCTGGAATCATAGGATCAAATATCAGGAATTCAAAAGGACCTCAGATGATAACTAGTCCAGCCCCTCAGTAGTGGACAGAACACTGGATTTGGAGTCAAGAAGACCTGAGTTTGAATCCCTGAAGAAGTCATTCAATATCTCTGAATCTCAGGTTCCTCATCTGTAAACTGGGGAGGGGAGAGAAAATAGAGAAAATCCCAGGATTAAAATTCTATAATATATGTAAAGCCCTTAACAAACTCTAAAATTCTATGTACATATGAGCTATTGCATGAATAAGCAGAGATTGTGGTTGAGCAAGGGCAGGGTGGCCAACATCTGGATTTGAATACTACCTCGGACACTTATTAGCTATGTTCATATCTAGTCACTTAATTTAGGCTAAATCATTTAACCTCTCTGTGCCTCAGTTCCCTTATCTGCCAAATGGTCTAGATTAGATGGTCCCATTGATCCTTTCCAGTTCTAAATCTATACTTTATATAGCCTATACTTTATATAGAACTTTTATTACATGCAGTAAGCTAGATACTCTGGTGAGAAGAGTTAGTTTCTGTCCTCAATTACCTTTCAGTCTAATGGGAAAAGGCAAGAGAAGAAAGAGGAACTAAGCTTTCCATGACAGAAACAACTTTAGAAAAACAAATCTTTGCTATTTCACCTCTTAATTGTGTCTTACACACCAAAAAGTTAGCAAGCACCTTAAAAACTCAGATCTGGTCTGAATTTCTCTGCATCCCCAGAAATTCCTGGCTCACTGCTGATATAGTAAAATGATTAAAAGCAACAACGGGGAATAATTACTGATGATGTAGTATAGTCACAAGCTCCTAAGCAGGAAACCAGTATAAAAGAGCAACAAGATGATTTTCAGGGTCTTGGACTAAACTACATGTTCCTGGGTCTTTCCCGCTCTCAGATCTCTCATTTTGTTTCCATGAAATAATCTGAAGAGCCCCATTCAGAATCACTATATATACTATTAAAAATTGCAAATAAGACATTTAATTTGACCAACAGAAGAGCCTGGGGTGAAATACCATAGTGTTTCCTTGTTGGGAGATTCCCAATTTCCCATGCTACCTCATTGTATGTCTGTACAATGGAAGGGAAAAGAGTCAACAGGAAGTCCTTTATAACCCAATGTTATGGCACAGCCCACATTCCCTCCTTCCCAATTTCATTAACAACAATAATACTCAGCAGTCAGGTAAGACTTTATCATCAGAGTTCTGTCAAGGCATGAACTAATTCAGGTACCCAGCCAGCCACTCCCTGAGAGTTGAGCTGTATTGCCTCTGCAAGGATGAAGTTGATAGAGTTTTATCACACTGAAAATAGTGTTATTACTGTGGAACACACTGAACTTATTCTCCCAACCTACACATACTCTAGCTGGGTCAATTCCCAGAATGTGGCTGACTAAAAAGTGTCTTGAGATTAAGCAGCACCCCTGAGGGTTTGGGAGTCTCAAATGTTATCTAATGAGCGCTCATTAGGGTGTTTTCTTCCTGATTAACGATTTGTGCCCCAGTACCACAGAACCATTTGACAATTGGCTATCACAAAGGGCTATTTACTGAAAAGATGTGGTAAGAACAGAAATAAAAGAATTTCCTTCCATCATCTGAAGGCACATTCTTCCTTAACCATTTCAGTTCCTGGGAAGAGTGAGCTCAAATTTAAAGCAGTTTTTACAAAGAATGCGTTCCCAACAAGTTCACTTCTAAATTCAATACAGCCAATGGACAGAATTGCAACACTACTGCTAGGGTTCAGCATCTTGATCACAGGGCATATCCACTGCTTGCCGTGGAAGCCAGTCATTGTTCTTCAAGGTCATGCTATTAGATTTATAACTCTCGCTTGGGCTTTAGCTCCTGGATCTCTATCAGCTTACTCTCCCAACCTTTCAAAGTTCACAATATTGCAGCCTAACTTGTTCCATTCAAATATTCTTTCTCCTCAAGGCAGAAAAGAATAAACAGAACGAAATGAAAGCAACACAGACAGGCCGTGTGTTCACAGACTACATAGAAGCATAAAAGGATAAAAGAATAAAAAGTCCCAGGTCTTCCCTCTCTACTAGGCGGCTTATAGCAGCAGTCTTTACCCTCTCACCAGAACACAGCCAGGAAAGAAAAAAGAAAACATCCTGGCTTAATATTGTCTTTTAAATGTATTCTCAGTTCTAGCTCCAAAGTGTATCAGAAGGTACCTCTTCTTCACATGATAAACCAATTGGAAACAATAGGTATTCTTATACTGAATTGAGGAGCACAATCCTTCCATTTCAGGTCATTTTGCCTTTCCAGAATCAGAATCCTCAGTCTCTTCTCTGTGGAGATTACATCAATAAAGCATGTGGTATATGCTCACAAGGGATGAGCTTTTCTAGTCCATTGCATTATTTACTGGAGGAGGCAAAACTCACAATGAAGGCTTAGTATGGATGTTTCCATCACCCATCTTAAATATATAATGATGCAGATGGCATAGCCTCCACCCCTTCCAAAATGAACATTGCATTGTATCATATTTCAATAAACATACTCAATCTATGTAATCTCTCTGAGCCCCAGTTTCCTCATCTATAAGATTGACTACATAACTTATGTATGGCTGATTTCAAATATTACTATGCAGCTATTCTAAGCACAGGGAAAGAATTCAAAGATTAGAGTTTCCTCTTAAGTTCAATTTAATAGAAAATTAATTCAGAGCGAGACAATTTTATTACATAGTATTACATGATAACTGTCTTATAGAGAGTTGTGTACCATGTGAAATGTAAAAGCCAAGGTGGCCACCAATGGGAATATGTGGAAAGGCTTCATAGAAGAATGAACATTGAAATTAGGCTTTAAAGGACAGAGAGGGACGATATTGCTGAGAAAAAAGAGCTTGAGCACAAACGTGGAAATATAAAACTTAAAGGTTGTGTTCAAAGGACAGAAGGTAATGCTGTTGGGTTAAAGTATAGAGGAGAAAGGTAATAAGCTCATCTATGGTAGGCCTTGAATGCCAAGCAAATAATGAACTTTACTCAGTAGGCAGTGGACTAGGTTTCTAAAGCACTATAATACATTAAGTTGATGTATTTCTATTCTGCACAAATACATGAGAACTGGTACTCAGTGATAGACCCCCTTATCAAGGACGTTTGGGTTAGGGACAGGGAGGTTCACCTGTACCAAGGAAATCGATGAAAGGAGTTTGTCATACTGTGAAGTCTTTAGGAAATTGTAATATAGAAAGGCAGAAAGAAGACAATGCAGTTGTACTGGGTGAACTGCCTGAAATCCACCTATTCAAAGAGACCTCTAGCTAGAGGAGAAGTGGCTGGGGGAGATGAAGAGTCATTGGAAATTAAGTACTAAGCTAAATTACCAAGATTTAGAGCACATTTTTGAAGCCCCTCTGATGAGAGAGAGATGGTGTGAAAGAATGTCAGCCAGCCTGGAGCTGGACCTTAACAGGTTACAGTTTTCTCAGCCAATGGGAAGTGTGGTAGGGGCTGATCCCATGAAACAGGCTATCAGCCAACTGACATTGACAATATAGGAAGGAGAATTATTCAGGATGGAAGAAAAGGAAATGTTTGACACTTAGCTAGGGCACTCTACAGAGACAATGTGGGAACTGACTAAGGACTGATGAAAGGAAATACAGGAAGCCACAACAGAGTATTTGACAGTTCACATTCAACATCCTCTTAAAGCTTTATGTAATTCCCTAAGATTAAGGGATTTGGATGTTTTCAAATAACAAAAGATAATCAAATAAGAAAATAATTGGTAGCACTGAAAGTACACATGAGGTGACTATGTGAAGTTCCTTGAGACCCAAAGGGAAGAAGAAAAGGTCTCCAGTTTCATGTTATAGTTGAAAAGGGTTCCTCAAAAATAATGAAAAGGATAGTGTCGAGGGAGGGCCTGAACCATAATGGAGATTAGGAGATCATGATGAAATTATAGGGCCTCCCCTATTTATTACCTAGAAATGGTATGATTTCTTCAGTCACCTGGAAATAAGCTAATGAAGTAAGTGTGTGAGTAAGGAGTTACCATAGAATCCTAAGAAAGTTTTTCAGAGATGGCCCACCAAGAAAAGAAGAAAAGGTTACTCATTACCCAAACTGGACCAAAGTAGCTCAGGCCAAGCTTCCTAGAAGTTGGCCCAGCATGGAGGGAGAAAAGAAATTAACATGGTAAAATACTTCAGAAGCAGCACCAAAAGGATGTGAGGGAGTAGGGAGGGGAAGCAGGGAGAATTGTTTGGAGATTTTACAGGGTCTGAGGAGTAGCCCATCATCTGAGGAAAAAGGACAGAGCAGGAGCCACTGAAGTCACACTTAATGGCACACACACAATGACTCCATGTAACATGTATACAACCCACCTTGGTGATTTCTGACCTTTCTGAAAACAACTTCAGAATTGGTGTTTTCTTTTTGATTTGATGCTAGGCCTCCCTATCTTACCCAAATGAGGAGAACAATGGCCGTTCATGGGCCTGATCCCAATGCTGATCAGCACAGAAGTTTTAACCTCTTCCTTAGGCATCCTGATGATCCTTTCCCCACTCCCAGGGACTCACTATATTGGGAACAGACAGTGCAGACATCAAAGTGATGCAGCTCAGCATACTCAAAGAAACCCACTCCCTCAATCTATCCCAGTAGTTGGGATTGCAGTTAGAAAACTGCTTATTGCAGAGATGGAGGCTCCCTCTGAATCCTACAAGCCTATGTTTTTAAAATTTATAGCTAAATGATAAGTGATAAATGAATGAATGAATACACAAATAAATGAATGAGCAAATGAATAAATGGTAAAATTTAAAAAAAATAAACTGGAACAAATTCAAATTAATAAAACAGGTTATAAACAGAAACTAAAGTGATGCAGTTTTCCATTCAGTTTGAATCTGACTTAGAAGCAACTAAATGGTCCTATGGGTAGAATGTTGGCTTGGAGTCAAGGAGATGTAAGTTTGAATATTTCAGATACTTACTAGCTGTATAAGCCTGTACAAATCACTTAACCACTCTGTATCAACATCCTTTTCTATAACATGGATACTATTAGTACCTACATCACGGAGTCATTGTAACAATCAAATGATACCTCATTTGATATTTGTAAATCATTTTATAAACCTAAATGCTATTTTAATTATATACCCTTTGTAGGAAAGTTTTCCATCTATAAAATGACAATAATAGCTATGAATCTGACTTGGAGACTAATTTGGAGACAAACAGTAAGCAAAAATTCACTAGCACAGAAAGAAAGATAAAAGATACTGATTCTACTTCTCAGTGATTCTCAGTGGTAAAAGGGATGCTCAGTAGAGCATACTGGTCAGGATGCTGTGTAACCCATACTGCTTGGTGCTTTTCTCAAAAGAGAGATACTTTCCTCTAAAGGGTTGATCACTGTAACTTTAGCTGACTGAGCTTTAAGGCTCAGAAAGGTTCAATACTATCGGTGCCCCATCCTTCCTGATCTGAGTTTCTCTGTCCTTTCTCTGAAGCTGCTCTGAGGCATGTGAGAAATTCCAATTCTCCAGTGCCTGAGAAACAATCAAAACCTGGAAAGACTAAAAGAAAAACATTGTCTTCTGAAGCACTGATGAGAAAGGTAAGTATCTAACTGAGGGTCCCAATTAGCCTTTCCTCTTTTTCCCTTTTATAGTAGATGAACATGTGCCAAAACTGTCTTTGCCTCTGTTTCAGGCAAACTGAGAACTCCTTAAGAAGCGACAAGAGGCAGCAAGGTTCCTAGGGAGATATACTGGATTCAGAGTTGGAAGATATGGGTTTAAATCTTGGTCCTATCATATATGATCTTTGTGATATTAAGTAAGTTCCTTTACCCTTTCTGGGTTTCAACTTCCTCATCTATAAAATGAAAGAGTTCAATAAAAAACCTCTAAAGTCCCATCTGGTTTTAATTCTATGAAACTAAAGCAGAATCATATTCTTATCATGTCCTTTATGTGGGATGGAGGCACTGTAAAAAGGCATTGGGGCAAAACATCTGCTTTAGCTAGTAATAAAACATTTCCACAATCTGTAATAAATAACATGCCTATACTGAGCTTGAAATGCATCCATTCTGTTAACCATCCGTCACTGATACATGTGTTGTTTACTTCATGGCTTGAATCCCAGGTTGTCTCATACTTATACAGCATCTTCTTGCTTATCTTCTTGGTCCCAATTATTTAGCATACATTCAGGGAAATCTAAGGATATGGAAACTATTTCAAAAGATTTTTGATTTTGTCTATGTAATTCAATTCAACAAATGTTTATTAAATAGCTAACATCATAGTAAAGCATAGAAGTATATTGACAAAATAGCCCCTGCTCTCAAGGAATTTATATTCTCTTGGAAAGATACAACATATATATAAGTAATTATACACAAAGTAAAACAAAGCAATTTTAAGAGGGAGAGAAGATTAAAAACAGAATCAGAAAAGATGATCTGTTGATGGGTGGATCATTTCTATACTTAGAAGGAAGCTAAGGTTCTACAATCAGAAATGCATGTCAGACTCTTTGGCAGATCTTCTATGGAGGTCACCATTTCTCCATGAGTTAATATAGAGTTTCATCAATCAATAAATCATTTCAACATTTTTATATCAATTTATATCAATAATCAAATATTAAACAAACAATGCCAGGTATTGTGCTAAGCAAAAAGGAGCAAAATCCTTGTCCTCAAGAAGCAAGGACTCCTTTTTTTTTTTGTCTTCTTCCTCCAAGAAATGAATTTTATTGTGTATGGGTTATGTGATAAGATCTATTCCAAAATCTACAGGATTGATATATTAAATGTGTTATAAAATTATGACTGATTTATCTAATGGGGGAGACAACATGAAAACAAATATATACAAAACAATCTATGTACAGGATAAATAGGAAAGAATTATAGGAGAGAAACCACTGGAATTGAAGGGTATTGAGGAAGGCTTCCTGTAGAAGGTGGGATTTTAGTCAGGATTTAAAGGAAACTAGGAAGATTAGTAGTTGGAAATGAGGAGGAAGAGCACTCCAAGCATAAAAACAGAGAGTGAAAATGCCCAGAACTAAGAGATAGAGTATCTTGTTCATGAAAAAGCCATGAGGCCACTGTTCTTGGAGCTTAGGGTATGCATTGGGGAGTAAGATGTAAGAAAACTGCAAGTTAGTAGGATGGTAAATTATGAAGGGTTTTGAATGTCTAACAGAGAGTTTGTTTTGCTCTTTAAAGCAACAGGAAATCACAAGAGTTAATATTGATTAGGGTAGAGGGATACAAGAAGGGAGTGACATGATTGAGCCTATGTTCTAGAAAAATCACTTTAGTGATTGGAAGAATGGATTGAAGTGGGGAGAGCCTTGAAGCAGGCAACCCACCAGCAGGTTATTGCAATAATCAAAGCATGAGATGATGGGGACCTACACTAGAGAAATGACTGTCATAAAAGGGAAGGGCATATATTTGAGAAATGTTGCAAAGGTGAAATCAATAAAAATTGGCAATAGCTTGTATATGGGAATTAGCAGATAGTGAAAAATTCAGGATGCTTCCTGAGTTGTGTATCTCAAGGATTAGGAGGATGGTGCTGCCCTCTACAATTATAAGGGTGGTAGTAGGCAAGAAGTGTTGAGGGAAAGATAATTAGTTTCTATGACAATAATAAGAATATTATAATGGGGAGGCTCTAGTGGGAAGCAGCTATCATATCAGCAGGATCAATACCAGCACAAGAGAGTTGCAGAATTGGATCAAGGTTCTATCCTCAATAAATATCTTTATGCTGCATTTGAAATCCATTCTCTGTATTTCATTATAATCTTGGACTTGAACTATAGACCATCTTGGGCACTATCGGACTATTACAACTAGATTTTAAAATGTTTACACTGTGCAATGAAGTTCATTCTAATGTGCAAACAAATCAATAGACACATTTTCTATCCCCTTTATTTATGAAACCTTGATCATGGCAACACTTGAAGACCAATTACTAAACAGTAGCGGAGATTTATAGCCAGTCTGCAATCCACAACAGTAAGGTGGGAGCACCCACACTGAAGAATGACAGATCCTTGAAAGAGTGACATCAGAATTTACATATGTATATCAGAAGCAGAGACAATTACGGTTGTCAGACTCTCAATTATATATGAACTTTTGGCATCTGTCTCTAAGATCATGGAAATGTTGCAAGTGTACTGTATCTGAAGTTTAACAAGATTTTTGACCAAGTCCTTCATGATCTCCTTTTAGATAAGATAAAGAAAAAGAAAGTGATCTCAATGACAACCCAGGTGTTGGATCACTGCATCCAATAAGCTTTAATTAATGAGTTATTATCAACCTGGGATGAGGTTTTTTTGTTGGATATCATTGGACTTTTGCTGTTGACTCATGACTCATGACTCCAGACTCAGCACTCTATCCACTGTGCCAACTAACTGTCTTTCATTTTATTCTTCTGTCTTCTGCCTCTCCCTCTCTTACCATAATAATCACCCTTTAGGAAAATACTCATAAAATCCTGAATGCTCTTTTGTAGGGACCATGGCAATTATGAATATTTAAATTTGTGAATATTTGTAAATAGCAACACCTCTAGTTAACCATTTATGCCAAAAATGCTCCTAGAAAGTCCAAGTTAAAAAGTAAGGAATCTAGAATCCTATAACTGGAAATTTTCATAATACATGAAAGAAAATCCCCCTTCTTATCTATAGGCTGGACTGGCTGGCTTTTGAAGTCTCTACCAACTGTAAGATCCAGTGATTTCTTTAATAATAGCTTTTTATTATCAAAATACATGAAAAGATAGTTTTCAACATTTACCCTTGCAAAACCTTGTGTTCCAAATTTTTCTCCCTCCCTTCCCCCACCTCCCTCCCTAGACAAGTAATTCAATATATGTTAAACATGTGCAATACTTCTATACATATTTCCACATTTATCATGCTGATCATGCTGCACTAGAAAAATCAGATCAAAAAGGAAAGAAATGAGAAAGGGAAAAAATCAAGCAAACAACAAAAAAGAGGTCAAAATATTATGTTGTGATCCACATTCAGTCCCCAAAGTCTTTTCTCTGGATTTAGATGGCTCTCTTCATCACAAGGCTATTAGAATTTGTGCCTGATTATACCCTAAGGAGATACTAAAGAAGGGAAAGGGACCTGTATTGCCAAAATGTTTGTGGCAGCCCTGTTTGTAGTGGCTAGAAACTAGAAAATGAATGGATGCCCATCAATTGGAGAATGGTTGGGTAAATTGTGGTATATGAATGTTATGTAATATTATTGTTCTGTAAGAAATGACCAGCAGGATGAATACAGAGAATTGGAGAGACTTACATGAACTGATGCTAAGTGAAATGAGCAGAACCAGGAGATCATTATATACTTCAACAACGATACTGTATGAGGATGTAATCTGATGGAAGTGGATTTCTTTGACAAAGAGACCTAATTCAGTTTCAAATGATCAATGATGGACAGAAACAGCTACACCCAAAGAAAAAAAACACTGGGAAATGAATGTAAACTGTTTGCATTTTTGTTTTTCTTCCCAGGTTATTTTTACCTTCTGAATCCAATTCTCTGCAACAAGAAAACTGTTTGGTTCTGCACACATATATTGTATCTAAGATATACTATAACATATTCAACATATATAGGACTGCTTGCCATCTAGGGGAGGGGGTGGAGGGTGGGAGGGAAAAATTGGAACAGAAGTGAGTGCAGGAGATAATGTTGTAAAAAAAAATTACCCTGGCATGGGTTCTGTCAATAAAAAGTTATTCTAATAAAAAAAAAAGAATTTGTGCCTGAGTCACCTCATTGTTAAAAAGAGTCAAGTTGGGAGGCAGAGCCAAAATGGCAGAGAGAACATATGTTTCTATCTAAGCTCTTCCTTGCCCTCAGACTACTTCTTTCATGAAACAGCCTTGTAATTAGTGCTTGACTGAAAAAACCCATGAATATTGAGAGTACAACATTACCAACAGAAGATATCCTCAAAATTTGCCAGAAAAGATCTGTTTTTGCTCACAGGCGGGATGATTAGACCAGGTGCAGACCTCGACTATTAGACCAGGTGCAGACCTCAGGCAGGCAGTAAGAGCACGAAGGCAACTAATGCTGAACAGACTGGAGGAGGGCCGGGTATGATCTCAGCCAGTGGAAAATTTGTGGGTAGAACTTTACCACAGTGTGAGCTACTTTGCCCTGGCAGCAAGCCAATAGATCAGCAGAGAAGCTATAAACACAGGGGGTAAAAACTATAATCCAGAAATGCTAGGTCTCTCTTGGGACATGGCCACACCCACCCAGCACCTGGAATGACTCAGCATACTTTCAGAGTCTTAGAGCACAACTGCTATGCAGATGCAGTGCAGCCATTGCTGTCCCACTACTGCTTCACTGCTACTTCCTGTAGTCTGTAGAGGAACCTTGGCAATATCATACTGCCCAAAAAAGCAGACCGCAGTTTTTTTGTTTGTTTGTTTGTTTTGTTTTGTTTTGTTTGTTTCTTTTTTGTCAAAATGAGTAAAAAGTTAAAGCAAGCTCTGACTATAGATAGCTTCTATATGGATAGAGAATAGATTTCAAACCCTGAGGAAACTAAAAAAGATTGTCTCTAGATGAAACCCCAAAGAGGGATATGATCTGGCCTCCATCACACTAGGCTCTAATAGAAGAAATTAAAAAGGCTCTTACAAGAGAGCTAGAAGAAAAATGGGAAAAGGAAAGGGAAGGTTGGCAAGAGGGTCTGGATAAGTCATCCCACTCATTAAAAGATAGAGTGGATAAAGAAATAAAATCCTGAAAAACAGAATTAGTGAATTGGAAAAGGTAAACAATTCCAAAGAAAATAGAATTAGTGAATTGGAAAAAGAAAATAGCTCTCTAAAAAATAAAATTGGTGAAATGAAAAAAAAAATTCCATAGAACAAAATAACTCATTTAAAAACTCAAATGGACAATTACAAAAAGAAATAAAAAAGTAAATGAAGAAAATAATTCATTAAAAATCAGAATTGAACAAATGGAAATGAATGACTCGAGGAGACATCAAGAGTCAGTCAAGCAAAACCATAAAAATTAAAAATAATGTTAAATACCTACTTGGGAAAACAACAGACCTGGAAAATAGATCTAAGAGAGATAATCTGAGAATTATTGGACTTCCTGAAAATTATGATGATAAAAAGAGCCTAGACACCATTTTTCAAGAAGTCCTAAAGAGAATTGCCCAGATGTTATAGAAACAGAGGGTAAAATAGACATTGGAAGAATTCATCAATCACCTACTGAAAGAGGCCCCAAAATCAAAACACCAAGAAATATTGTGGCTAAATTCCAGAACTATTACACCAAGGAAAAAATACTACAAGTAGCTAGGAAAAAACAATTCTAATACAGAAGAGTCACAATAAAGATTACTCAGGATCCAGCAGTGTCCACATTAGAGGACTGAAGTTCCTGGAATCCGATATTCGGAAAGACTAAGGAACTTGGTATGTAGCCAAGAATACCTTACCCAGCCAAAACGAGTATTTTTTTCCCAAGGAAGAAGATGGACATTCAATGAAATAGGTGAATTTCATCTATTTCTGATGAAAAAAACAGAACTAAACAAAAAGTTTGATCTCTAAATATAGGACTCAAGAGAAACATAAAAAGGTAAAAATAAATCTTGGGAACTATATTTCTGGTATGAGTATACATAAAGAATATATGTATAATTTGGTTTTACTGTTATAATATAAAAAAGAAACTAGAGATGGAAAGGAAATTGTACCAGAAAAAGGGGTAAAGTGGGGGTATTACATCTCATGAAGAAGCAAAGGAAACCTATTATATCTGAGGGAAAGAAGGGAGGGGGATGAACATAGTGTGTATCTTACTCTCATCAGAATTGATTTAAAAGAAAAATATTAGACATATTCAACTTACAGAGAAACTTCTCCCACTTCATTGAAAAATGGGAGGGGAAAAGTAAAAAGTGAAGGAGTAAGCAAAGTAGAAGAGAATACAGAAATTGTGAGGAAAAGGAGTAAGAAAAGGGCAAGAACTCTAAGGTAGGGGGAGGGATCCAAAAAAGGAAAGGCTATGTGAGACAAGTGGTGCTCACAAGTTTAATACTGGGGAGGGGGATAAGGGGAAAGGAAAGGAGAAAAGCATAAGCCAGGGTTAAAAAGATGGCAGGAAATACAGAATTAGTAATTTTAACCATAAATGTGAATGGGATAAAGTCCCCCATAAAGCAGAGGCGGATAGCAGACTGGATTAAAAGCCAGAATCCTACAATATGTTGTTTACAGGAAACACACTTGAAGCAGGGCAATACATACAGAGTAAAGGTAAAAGGCAGGAGCAGAATCTACTATGCTTCAGCTGAAGTAAAAAAAAAAAGCAGGGGTAGCCATCCTGATCTCAGATCAAGCAAAAACAAAAATTGATCTAATTAAAAGGAAGGGCTAGTGCCTTTAGTGCTAGTGATATAGTTATCTTGCTAAAGGGTAGCATAGATAATGAAGCGATATCAATATTAAACATATATGCACCAAGTGATATAGCATCTAAATTCTTAAAGGAGAAATTAAGAGAACTGCAAGAAGAAATGGACAGCAAAATATAATAGTGGGAGATCTCAATCTTGCACTCTCAGAATTAGATAAATCAAATGACAAAATAAATAAGAAAGTTGTCAAAGAGGTAAATAGAATATTAGAAAAGCTAGGTATAATAGATCTTTGGAGAAAACTAAGTGGAGACAAAAAGGAGTATACTTCCTTTTCAGCAGTTCATGAAACTTATACAAAAATTGATCATATATTAGGACATAAAGACCTCAAATTCAAATACAGAAAGGCAGAAATAGTAAATGCATCCTTTTCAGATCATAATGCAATGAAAATTATATTCAATAAAAAGCCAGGGGAAAATAGATCAAAAAATAAGTGGAAACTAAATAATCTCATGCTAAAGAATGATTGGATGAAACAGGAAATCATAGACACAATTAATAATTTCATCCAAAAAAAATGACAATAATGAGATGTCATACCAAAATGTGTGGGATGCAACCAAAGTGGTAATAAGGGGAAATTTTATATCTCTAGATGCCTACTTGCATAAAATAGAGAAAGAGAAGGTCAATGAATTGGGCTTGCAACTAAAAAAGCTAGAAAAGGAGCAAATTAAAAACCCCCAGTCAAACATTAAACTTGAAATTCTAAAAATAAAAGGAGAGAATAAAATTGAAAGTTAAAAAAACTATTGAATTAATAAATAAAACTAAGAGTTGGTTCTATGAAAAAAACAACAAAATAGATAAACCCTTAGTGAATTTGATTAGAAAAAGGAAAGAGGAAAATCAAATTGTTAATTTGAAAAATGAAAAGGGAGAACTTTCCACCAATGAAGAGGAAATTGGAACAATTGTCAGAAGTTACTTTGCCCAACTTTATTCCAATAAATTCAATAATTTAAATGAAATGTAAGAATATCTTCAAAAATATAGCTTGCCCAGATTAACAGAGGAAGAAGTAAATTTGTTAAACAGTCTCATTTTTGAAAAAGAAATAGAACAAGCTATTAATCAACTCCCTAAGAAAAAACCCCAAGGACCAGATGGATCTACATGTGAATTCTACCAAACATTTAAAGAACAATTAACTCCAATGCTATATAAACTATTTGAAAATATAGGGATTGAAAGAGTCCTACCAAATTCCTGTTATGACACAGACATGGTACTGATACCTAAACCAGGTAGGTTGAAAACAGAGAAAGAAAATTATAGATCAATCTCCCTAATCAATATTGATGCTAAAATCTTAAATAAAATATTAGCAAAAAGATTATAGAAAATCATCCCCAGGATAATGCACCATGACCAAGTAAGATTTATACCAGGCATGCAGGGCTGGTTCAATATTAGGAAAACTATTAACATAATTGACTATATCAATAACCAAATTAACAAAAACCATATGATCATTTCAATAGATCCAGAAAAAGCATTTGATAAAAATCCAACATCCATTCCTATTAAAAACACTTGAGAACATAGGAATAAATAAATTTTTCCTTAAAATAGTCAGGAGCATCTATTTAAAAACATCAATAAGCATTATATGTAATGAGGATAAATTGGAACTATTGCCAATAAGATCAGGAGTGAAACAAGGTTGCCCACTATAACCATTACTATTCAATATTGTATTAGAAATGCCAGTTTCAGCAATAAGAGTTGAGAAAGAGATTAAAGGAATTAGGGTAGGTAATGAGGAAACCAAATTATCACTCTTTGCTGATGATATGATGGTATACTTAGAGAACCCTAGGAGATTCTATTAAAAAGCTATTAGAAATACTTCATACCTTCAGCAAAGTTGCAGGATACAAAATAAACACACATAAGTCATCAGCATTCTTATATATCACTAACAAAATCCAACACTTAGAGTCACAAAGAGAAATTGCATTTAAAGTAACTACCGATAGTATAAAATATTGGGAATCTATCTGTCAAGGAAAAATCAGGAACTATATGAGCAAAACTACAAAACACTTTCCACACAAAAAAGTCAGATCTAACCAATTGGAAAAATATTAAATGCTCTTGAATAGGGTGAGCAAATATAATAAAGATGACAATACTACCTAAACTAATCTATTTATTTAGCCCAATACCAATCAGATTCCCAAAAAACTATTTTAATGACCTAGAAAAAATAACAACAAAGTTCATATGGAAAAACAAAAGGTCAAGAATTTCAAGGGAACTAATGAAAAAAAATAAAATAAAATGAAGGTGGCCTAGCTATACCCGATCTAAAATTACATTATAAAGCAGCAGTTACCAAAACCATTTAGTATTGGCTAAGAAATAGACTAGTTGATCAGTGGAATAGGTTAGGTTCAAAGGACAAAATGGTCAATAACTTTAATAATCTAGTGTTTGACAAACCTAAATACCCCAGCTTTTGGGATAAGAATTCACTGTTTGACAAAAATTGCTGGGAAAATTGGAAATAAGTATGGCAAAAACTAGGCATTGACCCACACTTAACACCATACACCAAGATAAGGTCAAAATGGGTTCATGACCTAGGCATAAAGAATGAGATTATAAATAAATTAGAAGAACATAGGATAGTTTACCTCTCAGACCTGTGGAGGAGGAAGGAATTTATGACCAAAGAAGAACTAGAGATCATTATTGATCACAAAATAGAAAAGGTTTTGTACAAACAAAACTAATGCAGATAAGATTAGAAGGGAAGCAATAAACTGGGAAAACATTTTTATAGTCAAAGGTTCTGATAAAGGCCTCATTTCTACAATATATAGAGAATTGACTCTAATTTATAAGAAATCAAGCCATTCTCCAATTGATAACTGGTCAAAGGATATGAACAGACAATTTTCAGATGATGAAATTGAAACTATTTCTACTCATATGAAAGGGTGTTCCAAATCACTGTTGATCAGAGAAATGCAAATTAAAACAACTCTGAGATACCACTACATACCTAGAAGATTAGCTAAGATGACAGAAAAAGATAATGACAAATGTTGGAGGGGATGCAGGAAAACTAGGACATAAGCCCAGTAGAAACACTGCTGGATCAAAGGGTATGCACAGTTTGACAACTTTTAGAGTATAGTTCCAAATTGCTCTCTAGAATAGTTGGGTAAATTATGGTATATCAATGATATGGAATATTATTGTTCTGTAAGAAATGACCAGCAGGATGATTTCAGAAAAGCTTGGAGAGACTTAAATGAACTGATGCTAAGTTAAATGAGCAGAACCAGGAGATCATTATATACTTCAACAAGAATACTACATGAGGATCAATTCTGATGGAAGTGGATATCTTCTATTATGAGAAGATCCAATTCAGTTCCAATTGATCAATGATGGACAGAGTCAGCTACACGCAGAGAAAGAATACTGGGAAATGAATATGGACTACTTGCATTTTTGTTTTTCTTCCCAGGTTATTTTTACCTTTCTGAATCAATTTTTCTTGTGCAACAAGAGAACAGTACAGATCTGTACATATATATTGTATTTACGATATACTTTAACATGTTTAACATGTATGAGACTGTCTGCCATCTAGAGGAGGGGGTGGAGGGAGTGAAGGGAAAAATTGGAACAGAAGTGAGTGAAAAATTACCCATGCATATCTGTCAATAAAAAGCTTTAATAATAAAAAAAAAAAGAAAAATCACTTTTCTTAGGTAAATGTACCCACAAAAAAAGAGTCAAGTTCTTCACAGCTGATCATCACATAATCTTCTTGTTGCTGTATACATTGTTTTCTTGGTTCTACTCATTTTACTTAGCATCAGTTCATATAAGTGCCTCCTGACCTTTCTGAAATCATCCTGCTGATCGTTTTTTAATAGAATAATAAAAGATCCAATGATTTTTAAAGATAGATAACATGAGTGTTCATTGTGGTCTGTGTCACAGACTAGGTTCCTTGGGCTTAGGCAAGGTTGATAACATGCAGAAGAGAGAGAAATTATGTGGCATACCTCTCTCAAATACTAAGAATGTTGCTTCTACTGGCTCAAGAATACCCAGAGACGACCATGAACGCACAGATATACACAGTGAAAACAGAACTTAAAAGTATTAACTGAGGAGCAACACTGAGACTCTATTAAGGTGACACAATGGATAGAAAACTGAACCTGGAGTTAGCAAAACCTAAGTTCACTTCCAGCCTCAATCATTCACTAGCTATGTGATCCTGGATATCACTTAATCTCTCTATATACCTCAGTTTCCTCTTACATAAAATTGGAATAACCATAGTACTTTCTAGGGCTGTAGTGATGATCAAATGAAATAGTATTTGTAAAACACTTTGCAAACTTTAATGCACTATGTAAATACTAGCTATCATTATTATTCTTGTTCTTACTTAAATAACTATGCAGGATATGCAATTTCATTAATGTGAATACTCTCCGAATAGAGGTATAAATTATACCATAGTCATGTCTTCTTCTCCTTTGGGACTCTTATTTATGTCCTCCAGTAAATCCTCCATTGCACATGCTTGGGTCTTCCTGTAGATTTCTTCATGTATTATAAAACTGGAGTTATCTATCTATCAATTATTACTATGTGTATTATCATCTAAAAGAACAACCCATAGAGAACTTATATCTGAATCATTTGGAAGATTAAATTGTGCTGCCAGAAGAAGTGTCTTTTAATAATTTAATAGGCTACAAAATTTAAAAAAAGGAAATTGGAGAATTATAATCCTATTAGAGCCAAAGAAATTGAGCACCTCCTCCAAATTTGGTAATTAACTAAAGGTTACACAGCAAGTTCGAAGAAGACTCAGGTTTTAAACTTTCAGCTTAAAAGCTCCTTACTGTTCCTTCTCTTGTTTTTCTATATAAACAGGCTCACTTTTACATATCACTGGTGAAAGTAGGCTGGCAGCTCTTTGGACCTTATTTACAAGGTGTCATTAACAATATTAGATATTAGTCAAGTGCTTCAATGTTGAAAAAGTGTTTTATAAACATTTGAGCCTAGGAATTTTCAGGGTCCACTAGGTAGCTCAGTGGATAGAGTAACAGGCCTGTAGTCAGGAAGAATTGAGTTCAAATTTGACCTCAGACACTTACAAACAAGTCAGTTAACCCTATTTGCCTTAGTTTCTGTAAAATGAACTGGAGGAGGAAATGGCAAAATACTCCAGTATCTTTGCCAAGAAAACCCCAAATGGCGTCAGAAAGAATCACACATGACTGAAAAATGGCTGAACAACAACAAACTCTCAGAGAGAGGTAATACAGGTTTTATTATCCCCATTTTCAAATAAATAAATTGATACTCTAAGAAGGTATGTGACTTGTCACTGGTCACACAACTTACAAGTGCCAAAGGAAGAAACTGATCCTTAATACAGATAGAGGTTCTATCCACTAGTATCACAGCTGCCTCTCCTTTCTAATTCTTGCTGCTGACACACAATTATTTATGCATTTCTTCTTTAATAGCATCAATCACTAGGTGAACCACAGTGTCTTCATCCAGGAAGTCCCCTATTATGTCAGCTCACAAACATCTCTCCTTATATGACATCATTACTCTTCTTGACTGATCTGCTCATTTGGCAGTTACTGCCTAGCAACACCCCCTGTTTTGTTGTCTCTTGTTGCCACTTAATTCTTATTTATTAAACTTTCAACGTGTGTGTATCAATTGACCAATAAGCATTTTAAAGCACATATTATGTACCAAGCACTAGGGATATAAGTAATAATAATAATAGTTTTTAAATTTACATAATTAATTAACATTTCCTGTCCCACACAGCTAATAAATATCTGTTTGGACTGATGAAGATGAGTTAGCCAACATTTATTAGTAACTTACTATATGCATTCAGGGGAAGCTAAGTATTACAGTGGATAGAGTCCAGGACCTGGAATCAGAAAAACTCATCTTTCTAAGTTATTTAACCCTTTTTGTCCCAGTTTCCTCAACTGTAAAATGAACTGAAGAAGGAAATGGCATACCATTTTAATTTTTTTACCAAGAAAACTTTTGCATGAAAGTTGTACACAACTAAAATTGATTCAACAGCAATTTGCTAGTCATTGCACTTTACAATTGTTATCTCATTTTATTCTCTTAACCACCTTGGAGAGTAGATGCTATTATTATCCCCATTTCACAGATAAAATTGAGGTAAACGGAGATTAAATGACTTGCCTAAAGGCACACATTCAGTAAGTATTTGAAATTGGATTTTAACTCTTCCTAGACTCTGAGCTCAACATTCTATCCACTAGAAAACAAAGAAAGAATCTTCATTCTAGGAATTTACCTTCTAATGGGATGGGTAAAACAAGTACACATATAAGTATATACAGAATTAATATAAAAGGGAGACATAAGTATAAAGTAACTAAAGTTTACTCCAAATAGATTGTCAACTCCCTAAAAACAAGGATTATGCCTTATACTTCTCATCTCCCAGAGAATTTCCACAATATGTGTTCAACAAATATTTGATGAATGAATGGATGAAAATATAACTGATCACTTACATAGTGGTTTGGGTTTATGGAGTCCTTTGCTTATGTCATCTCATTCAGTATTATTGATCACAGAATAAATGGGTGAGTGGATAGATGAATGCCTTTCTCAGATCCTCTACTAACTTGGGCAGAAGTGAGGACCAGAAAGCCATAAAAAAGCAAAAAGTGATGGGTAGATGTCTCAGGAAGGCTGCCCAGGTCCCATTGAAACTACCACGTGTGACACACCTCTCAGATTGGCTAAGATGACAAGAAAAGGTAATGACAAATGTTGGAGGGGATGTGGGAAAACTGGGACACTGGTAGATTGTTGGTAGAATTGTGAATGGATCCAACCATTCTGGAGAGTAGTTTGGAACTATGCTCAAAAAGTTATCAAACCGTGCATATGGTTTGCATCCAGCAGTGTTTCTACTGGGCTTATATCCCAAAGAGATCTTAAAGAAGGAAAAGAGACTTGTATGTGCAAGAATGTTTGTGCCAGCCCTCTTTGTAGAGGCCAGAAACTGGAAACTGAGTGGATGCTCATCAATTGAAGAATGGCTGAATAAATTATGGTATACGAATGTTATGGAATATTATTGTTCTGTAAGAAATGACCAGCAGGATGATTTCAGTGAGACCTGGAGAGACTTACATGAACTCATGCTGAGTGAAATGATCAGAACCAGAAGAACATTGTACACAGCAACAAGATTATATGATGATCAGTTCTGATATTCTTGGCTCGCATCAACAATGAGATGATTCAGATTAGTTCCAATAGTCTTGTGATGAAGAGAGCCATCTACACCCAGAACGAGGATTGTAGGAACTGAATGTAGATCACAACACAGCATTTTCACTCTTTTTGTTGTTGTTTGCTTGCATTTTGTTTTCTTTCTCATTTTTTTCCTTTTTGATCTGATTTTTCTTGTGCATCAAGATAATTGTATAAATATGTATACATATATTGGATTTAACATATATTTTAACATGTTTAACATATATTGGATTACTTGCCATCGGGGGAGGGGATGGGGAGAAGAAGGGGGAAATTTGGAACACAAGGTCTTGCAAGTATCAGTGTTGAAAAATTATCCATGCATGTATTTTGAAAATAAAAAGCTTTAATAAAAGTAATAATAATAATAATAATAATTAAATAAATAAATAAATTATTTTTTAAAAAATGAAACTACCAAGTATGAGGAGTAAAGCTTCCTGGGACTAGAGTGAAGGGGAGAGGGATCCTTCTTGTTTCTTCCTATAACTCCTCCCCTTTCAAACACTGTCTAATCTCAGGTGACAGCCTGACAAGCCAGTGTGGAAGATCTTTTCATTTAGATATACTTTAAAACTCATGACGTTTAGTCTGCATTTATTTAGGAATGAATAAATATTTATTTATTTAGCAATCCAGAATACAATTTCATTATTTTCTTTTCCACAGGTATGAAATAATTTTCTGGGGAAGAAAAAACTTCTATTTACTTTAGATTTTCTTGGAAGTCTTTCCATATCTTTTTCTTCTATTCTTTCTTACTTGTGTAGCTAAAAAGGGGAAAGGAACTAGTATTCTAATTCAATATAGAAGAAATTTAAGCTTACTGTGCTTATTATGTAAACAATGAGTCAGTGACAGTTTCAGATCTAGAATCCAAGTCTTTTAGCCTCTGTCCTGCCACCTCATAAAAAAATCCATAGATATTATGATTAAAAATAACAACAACAATTAACATTTCTATAGTATTTTACTTTTCACGAAGCATCACTATGGTACAAAGGTAATAGAGGAGATGAACATACTATATATACTACAGATACATACTACACATCTCCCCTAGTGGAGAGCAGCAAAGACTATGAACCTGAGAGGAAAGAGAATAGCAGTGTTTCCCATACCCTGACTAGGCTTCCAGCCCAGCCCCTGCAACTATCACCTCGGAGAGGACTTCTTAAACTTTTTCCACTTGTAACTCTCTTATGCTTGAGAAAATTTTAATATATCCCTAAGTATGTTATACAAAACATACATATCAAATATTTACTGATAATAAATCATGATGTTATGATCCCCACATTCAATTATGAGATCATATGTGGAATTGTAAACCTTATATCTTAAGAAGCTAGGATCTGGCTAAAGTAAAGATGGATCTGGCAACTATTTCTACAGGTGCTAGAGTTCCCACATCCTCAACTACGAAGACCCAGAAAAGTACGTTCAGAGTACCAACATCCTTGGTATTGTCTAATGATTCAACATCAGAAACATGTAAGACTTTTTAAATGGAAAAGACACTAAAGAAAATTCATTGCCATCTGCTTTGATACTGCACGTAAAGCTGAATTGTGACTGAAACTTCCTAGATGAGTTGTCTTCCCTTATTAGAATTAGGTGCTGAGTGGACAGATCATAGACCTTGTATTTCAAGATCAGAGTTCGAATTCTGTCCCAGACACTCATTAATTGTGTGACTCTAGATATATCACTAAACTTCTATGCATCTAAGTTTATTCATTTCTAAAACAAAAATGACAGCACACATCTCACAGGACTATTATGAAGCTAAATGAGTTAACACTTATAAGGCTCCTTGAGACTTTTCTATTTATATCATCAATTTTTTACTCTTAGTAAGGACTCTAAGACTTTTCATTCATTATTGTGAAATAGATAGTTCAGGTTTAGTCTTCTCCATTTTACAGATGGAAAAACTTAGTAATTAAATGACTTACAGGCACACAGTTCTTCTCACTGATTGTTATATTGATCAAAATCTGTTTTTCTGTAACTTCTACCTATTGCATCTGGGTCAGTCCCATGAGACCAAATAAAATAAAGCTAAGCCTTCTCTCATGTGTCAACCTTTCAAATACTTGTAAACACCAATCACTCTCAGAGATGTCTTCTTTCTCCAGACCAAAATATTCACAGTTCTTTCCACCAAGCTTCATAACATCTCCCACCAACCTAATAATACCTGGAATTGTCCTATTTTTGTCACTGTTCCTCAGAAAACAGAACCTAAGTGGATCATTCACTGTTCTCCATCTCACATCTTCTACTCCATTTGGTCTTCAAAATGTTCTAAACCTGTACCTTTAGCCTTGCAGTTACCCTATTTGCCACAAGAGGGGGAATGTGTCAATAAGGAGAAGGTAAAAAAGTATTTTGACATTCATGAGGCTGCTTTAAGAGGAAAATGACAAATAAGCTAAGTTGCCTGAGATGGAGAGCACTGAAATAAAGGAGTGACCTTTAAGCATCATGGGATGAACAGAAGTGACCAAACACACAGTAGGAAAAAGCATGTATAAGACATGCTTCTTATTCTCTAAGAGGTTATTATCTAGCTGAGGAGAAAGAGCACATGAAACATTGAAGGAGAAATGAAGTAATATCTATTCTGTAGTGCCCTCAGGGTGGTAATTCAGAGAGGGGTTGATATGTCAGGCAGGACCGAAGTAGATCCAGAAGGCTAAATCCACACCTGGCTGAAATTGAGGCTTAAAGGATGAGTGCAGTTCAGATAGATAAAATTAGATAAAAGGATAAATAAACAAACAAAGATAGAGCAAGCAAGCGTTTATTTGACACTTATGTAATAAACATATGTTAATCCCTGATGATACAAATACACACAAGACAGGTTCTGCCTGCAAAAATCTTACATTCTAATGAGCAATGACAACATAAAAAGGAAAGTTGAAAGGGGGAGAAGAGGAAGAAAGAGGAGGGAAAGAATAAAGTAAAAAGTACAGAGCAAAAAAAACAAAAGAAAACCTACAAGGAAGAAAAGAAAAAATGGACAGCTCTGAATACAGTATTAAATGGTCTTTCTTGAAATGAAAATTGTTTCATATTTTGAATATTCTCGTGTTTTGCTGTGCTTATAGAAATTTTTTTCTTTTTCTATTTAAGTTTTAAATTCATTAATTAATTTAATTTTTAATAGAAAAAAAGAAAAGGGGAAGGGAAAGAGATTGTTGGAACACCCCTGAAAGTTAAGGCCAAAATTCATCATAGCTTGGGGATCTAGGACAGAGCCCAAGTTTGGTGTGGAATAGATATAAAAGAGTGAACAAGGAAGGCATGAGTGAAGACAGTTGTCCATTTCAGGACAGAAAAGATCATGGAATAGACAAGAGGCCTGACTAATAAGAGCTTAGGATAATAATACATAAGATTAGACAAGAGCTGAGTCATGAGATTATGAGAGACTGTGGTATGGCAGGGAAATGACTGGACTGTAGAAGACCAGTACTGTAATCCCAGATTACAAATTGTGTGAATTTAAACAAATTATTTAACTCCTCTGAATCTCAATTTCTTCATCTGTAAAATAGGAATAAATTATTACCCTGCCTACCTCATAAGACTATTTTATGAGAATATTAAATAAGAAAAAAAATAAATGAATGAATGAATAAGTGTGTGTGTGTGTGTGTGTGTGTGTGTGTGTGTGTGTGTGTAAAAGAATTCTGGCTCTAAAGTAGTATGTATCTCAATACTTTAATGTAATGGTGTCAAACTCAAATAGAAGCAGGGCCAGTAAACCTTAAATAAACATCCCCACAGGCTGCATATTGACTTAGAAAACCACATATTAACATTATCTATTTCTATTGTTTTTATTTATTTTGTTAAATATTTGCATTTTTACAATGCATTTGTTACATTTTAATCTGGTTCTATTGGCCTATGAACTGCATATTGATACCTCTATTTAATGGATTTAAACTACCTCAATAATTTAAGTGCTCCTCTCAAAATGCAGCTTTCAACCCATGCATATCTCTGATGCACCTGCAGTTCTTAAATAGGTTCTCCCATATATCTTCTATAGAACACATCTACTGTGCAAGAGGACCTTTTTTTTTTTTTTTTTTTTTTTGCCATTACTTGCGTGCCAGATGTGTTATCTTCCAATCTTACTAAATGAAGGCTCACCTTCTTATCTGATTGCTTTTTTTATGAGATGCGTTACATTTTCTTTTAATTTTTTCAGCTTTTGACTTTGTTTTAATATTTCTAGTTTCCTCATGAAGTCATTGACTTCTATTTGATTGATTGGAATTTCAAGAAATTTATTATCTGGGACAAATTTTGTACTACCTATGTAAATCTCTTAATTTCCTCTCTAATTCTTTTTTCTCTAGTTCTCATTTCTTTTCCAATATTTTCCTCTAGCATTCTTATTACATTTATAAAGCATTTTTAATGCTTTATTTCTTTGAGAAATTCTAGTTAAGTTTGTGCCCAACCTGTGTTTTTCTCTGAGACTTTACTTGATGTTTTAGAAACACTCTTGTCTTCTGAGTTTGTGAATTCCTGTCATCATAATACCTGTCATCATAAGATTAATTTATGACAGAGTTCTTGTTTTGTTTCACCCATTATTCCATCCTGGTTTCTGACTTCACCCTTGACATTAAACCTGTTCTCTACCACATTTCTGAAGAAAAGGTCTGAACTGATCCTATTACTGCTTACTTAGGATGTTGAGTATTGTGTTATTCAGGATCTCAGAGATAGGTTGGGCTTTTGCAAATTTTCCTTGCTCCCAAAGGGATCTCATTCAAGGGAAAGTCTGATTGCTGCCCGCCCCCCCCCCCAATATGAGCTCTTCAAATTCCTATCCTGGCAGTAGACTGCTGATAGACTGTTCCTATTAACCAGCCTCAGATACTTAACACTTCCTGGCTGTGTGACTCTGGGAAGTTACTTAACCCCAATTGCCTCAGGAAAAAAAATGGTTATACCATATTACAGCTCCACTAACAAAGAATTAATATGCCTCTCTTCCTATTGCCACTCCAATATTGACTGTTGCCATTTTTGTCATTTTTGCCAATTTGTAAGATGTAAGATGAAACCTCAGACTTGCATTTCTGTCACTCTTAATGAGTCTGAGCATTTTTTTCAGTGTTTCATTTTTCAGTGGTTCAGTGGTTGCAAATACTTTACAATTCCTTTGGGAACTATTTGTTCATATCCTTTGTTGTCCTGGTGCATTTACAAATAATTTTAGAGGAGTTATGGATGAGATCTCATCTTCATTGCTTCCTTCTACTCTAAAATCTGGGTTCTGCCCATTCAGTTGCAGTTCTTGAGATATCTAGTACCTATCAAATCTCTTTTGGAGGAGGTATTTATGATAGATCAGCCTTTATATTCTGGGCCAAAGCCTTTTTAATTTCTTAACCTGAACTGTTTTCCAACATACTTTTCTCTACCATACACTGTCCCAACCCTTCATATTAAAGTCACTGATTATCAATATATATGTTGGCTTGATTTGAAATCACCCAGCTACCATCTTAGGTACTCATAACCTTTCACCTGTTTTTTTGGCAACAGGCTTTGATTGATCTCCCTGCCTAAAACCTATCACCCCTCCAAACCATCCTACACACTCCTATCAAAGTATTTTCTTTAAGCCCATATCTCTCCATGTGATTCCTATACTCAACCAGCTGCAATGGTTCCTTGCTTCTTGGGAGATAAAATGTAAAGTATTCTGATTAGTTTTTAAGGTCTTTCACAGCCTATTTTTCCTGCTTCAATGAATACTACTCCCCCTCCCACACTCTGTGATCTAGCTTAACTGGCTTTCTTTCTTTCTTTCTCAAACATGCCATTCTATCTCCCACAGGTAGACTTTTGCTTTAGTAGCCAACCGGGTTGGGAAGGTACTCCCTCCTCATCTCAGCATCTTCTTTCCTCAAAATGCCACTTAAGCACCTCCTTCTACGAACACTCTTCCTGATTCCCCTCCTCCACTAATGTTAATATCCTCCTTTCCAAGATACCTTGTATTGAATCACTTTTCTATTTATTCTCTTTATTACTTCTCCTTCATATACACAAAAGAAGCATAGTGGGTAGAATGTTTGCCTCAGAGTTAGTGAAATCTGAATCCATTTGTTTAACTTCTCCATACTCCAAGCAACTCTGTACAAATATAAGGCATAGATAAGGTGCTAGGTAGAGGAAGTACCTCATCTGGGAGTTCCCTATATATCTACAATGGATAGTCTTTATCTCTCTACTGATCTATTGATCTATCAATCTATCTGTCTGTGTAGGAATGTATATGTATTTATACACACACACACACACAGTGTCTTCCTCATTATCCAGTGGATCATCCTTAGCCATACAGATAAATATATATATATATACATATTTATATACATTATCGATTTGATAATGAGGACACCAAATATCTCTCTGTGTGTGCATGAATACACACATACAGATACTTTTGTTGTCTTCCCCATTAGTATACTCCTTGAAAGTAAAGATTGTTTTTCATTCACTATTACACTTGTACTCCTAGTGCCTAACTCAGTACATGGCAAATAGTAGGTATTTAATAAGTACTTGCTGATTTGTTGATTGATTATGCATAGTTCTCTTTTTCTTCATGCTCTACAATGGATTTTTCATATAAGTTACAATTATCTTTATGACAGACTTTTTCTGATTATTCTTATACTTTTCAGAAACATGAACCATTTAGTCACAATTTCCTTATGTCTTCTGGTTTCATCTACCATGGATATGTCAATATTTCCATGATTGAGTCATATATTAATATATTGTTTTCTCAATAAAAATCTCACATATAGAATAATGAAAAATGCTATCCACTTCCAGAGAAAGAACTTCTGGAATCTGAATGCAATACAATTTTTTACTTTTTTTTGTAGGTTTTTAATTTGTTTTTAATCTGTGTTTTCTTTAACAAAAGACTAATGTAGAAATATTTCTTGTATGTTTTCACATGAAAAGCCTCTATCATATTGCTTACCATATCAGAGAGGGATATGGGGATGAAGATGAAAAATTTGGAACTGAAAATTTTTTAAATCAATGTCAAAAATTGTTTTTATGTGTAATTGGGAAAATAATAAAATATCATTTAATAAAAAGAATTCTAATCCCAATTTCTTTAGCACTGCTCTTTGGTTTTTATTGTCCAGGGTGGTTCTTCTTAGGTCTGTTCTTATTTTCTTAAATAATTCCTTCTTTATCTATTTGCCATCTAGGGTGGAACCCTTCTTGAGAACTTGAAGCACAACAGTTTGTCTTTCAACTCTTTGGCAACTGGGAAAACACGTAACATAAAGATTGTTTTTGAATATAAATGAAGGGAAGGGGCATAGGTAAGGGCAAGCAAGGAGTGAGGGTGTTGAGTAAACACTAATGTTGGGCTAGGCAAAAGAGGAGTGAGGGATGTTGGAAATAAAGGAGAGAGGTCCCACTTCTCTTGGTCTTTAACTAGATAGATATGTTAAAACTCACCAGGAGTTCTCCATTCTAATGAAATTATAACTAATCCCATTCCTATGGAGCTACTTGGCCTGAATATTCTTTGTTGTTGTTTGGTCATTTTTTTCAGTCATGTCCAGCTCTTTATTACCTCATTTGGGTTATATATATATATATATATATTGGCAAAGAGACTAAATTGGTTTGCCATTTCCTTCTCCAGCTTATTTTACATTTGAGGAAACTAAGATAAACTAAGGTCACAGCAAATGATTGAGGATAGATTTGAAATGAAGAAAATGAGTCTTCACGACTACAGACTTGATACTCTAATCATTCTACCTCATCTATTTTTTTATTTTCTTTCATCACCTAGCATAGTATATAATACATATTAATAAATATGTGCTGAATTTCATTGAATTGGAATAATCATACCAAAAGATACTGTGTTTTCATATTTTGAGAGGAATAAACTCAAAGAATTCTAAGGTGTCTTCCAGATCTAAGGTGTCTTCCAGAGGTAGTTCATTGCAGCTCATCACCTCTGGGAGAAGGAAAGAGATGCAAACACTTCACACTGTATATGAAAATGAAAAAAAATTAGCTTATTCAACAGCTGTCTAATGATTCTCATAGAGTCACCCAAGTAGTCTTAAAACCTACCGAAAATGGAATATAGTAAGGATTTGGGTGGTCAGGAGAGAAAATAGAAAATCTAGATGGTAAAGGGAAATTGATCTCATAAGTTTTCTAAAATTATTCCCCATTAAATTGGTAAAAATCACTGTCCACATATGGTTCCTGGGAATTTCTGGTCCTCTCTCTTGACTTTAGGTTGCTTAGTCGGACAAATTTTTAGAGGTATAGTTAAAGTGAGGACTTTGGAACCTTGGAGGTCAAATACTTCAAGGGGATGAATCTTAGCATAAGGGTGGTTATTGTTCAAACAATACATGATTTAGAACAGGAGGTCATTATGTTAAGGTAAAAGAGACTACTGGTTCTTTCCACAAATGATAATTCCAAAATATACTGATCTTCAGTGAAGCATTGACAAATGGACTGGATAAATGGAGAAAGCTGGATGGATCAGGAGCTCCTGGTCTCACCCCACTCACTGGTCTTTCCTGAGTTTCCAAGTGTTATGTAATAAACAGAGAACAAAACATGGACCAAAATGTACTTCCTGCTGTTGTTTTAAATGAAGCAGAAACCATAGTTGAAGAACAAAAATATCAAATTCTAATAATGCTTGTGCACCATACAAATAAATAGCCCTGTGAACTATGAAGCAGGGTAAGATAGAAAGTGTGAGTGTCCCCAATGAGAAGGACTGTGTATGAGTTGGACTACATGACCTCTGAGATTTCTTCAGAATTCTGTCATCTTTTACTTTCCTCCTTTCTCATCTAATCAGTTGCTAAGTTTTGTTGATATTACTTCTACAATATTATTTATTACTACTCTCTCCTTGCTTTTCTGTAGATATCTTTTAGATAAGTGTGGGATGGCACCACCCTCACTCAAACTGACTAGAGACGTCTCTAGGTACAAACAGAAAGTTTATTTATTTAGAATCTTGAGAAGCGGGCGGTCCAGCACTGAGTCTAAAGGGGAAGCTTTATTGGAGGCCACTGGACACACATTGTCATCAGGCTTTTATCATCAAAACCCACAAAAACCACAGTACTTCCCTAACGCATCCCATTCCTATTAGCTTTTAACTACATTGGCTGGTTCCTTGTCTGAAGGGAATAAGGAAGGGAATAAGGAAGCTCATGGATTGACTTCCTGCAAGGTCTTGTTCAGGGAATAAGGAAGCTTGTGGCCTTCTTGCAAGGTACTTTCACAAAGGCCTCACAAGAATATGGTCGTCACAGCAGCATTTTGTAAGGTCTGACATTAGCACTATTATAAAGGGGTTAGTAATTGTATTTCTGGAAATTGGGACTCTCAGACTTTAATTATTTTAATAAACTATCTCTGGGAGACTTTCTTTTTTTTTTAATTTAATAGCCTTTTATTTACAGGTTATATGCATGGGTTACTTTACAGCATCAACAATTGCCAAACTTCTTGTTCCAATTTTTCACCTCTTACCCCCCACCCTCTCCCCCAGATGGCAGGATGACCAGTAGATGTTAAATATATTAAAATATAAATTAGATACACAATAAGTATACATCCAAACCATTATTTTGCTGTACAAAAAGAATCAGACTCTGAAATATTGTACAATTAGCTTGTGAAGGAAATCAAAAATGCAGGTGTGCATAAATATAGGGATTGGGAATTCAATGTAATGGTTTTTAGTCATCTCCCAGAGTTCTTTTTCTGGGCATAGCTAGTTCAGTTCATTACTGCTCCATTAGAAATGATTTGGTTGATCTCGTTGCTGAGGATGGCCTGGTCCATCAGAACTGGTCATCATATAGTATTGTTGTTGAAGTATATAATGATCTCCTGGTCCTGCTCATTTCACTCAGCATCAGTTCGTGTAAGTCTCTCCAGGCCTTTCTGAAATCATCCTGTTGGTCATTTCTTACATAACAGTAATATTCCATAATATTCATATACCACAATTTATTCAGCCATTCTCCAACTGATGGGCATCCATTCAGTTTCCAGTTTTTAGCCACTACAAAAAGGGCTGCCACAAACATTCGTGCACATACAGGTCCCTTTCCCTTCTTTATAATCTCTTTGGGATATAAGCCCAGTAGTAACACTGCTGGATCAAAGGGTATGCACAGTTTGATAACTTTTTGAGCATAGTTCCAAACTACTCTCCAAAATGGTTGGATTCGTTCACAACTCCACCAACAATGCATCAATGTCCCAGTTTTCCCGCATCCCCTCCAACAATCATCATTATTTTTTCCTGTCATCTTAGCCAATCTGACAGGTGTGTAGTGGTATCTTAGAGTTGTCTTAATTTGCATTTCTCTGATTAATAATGACTTGGAGCATCCCTGGGAGACTTTCAATATGTTTCATTCAGTCCCTCCTCTTTTATCTGGTAATGAAAGTATCCCAAGATTGTTCAAGTCCCTTTAGTAATTTTTCACATTTTCTATCTACCTTCCCCCATCAGGGTCTTCCCCACCCACTGGTAACCACCCCTCTTCCTAGAGCAACATCAGCTTAATGTCACCCTTTTCTTGTATAAACTTAGACAAGTTCACTACTTGTCCATTGTCATCCATCTTCATACAACAATTAGATAGATTGTTTCCCACAAACACTTCCTTCTTCTGCTAACAGATAATCTAAAACCAGTCTGTGTTGTAACCCTATGGGTGTAAGTGGCAATCCCCAGTGCTTTGGTTCAGGTTCTGCTCCTATGTCAAATCCCTAAAGCATAACAAAACAGCCTAACACCTAACAATGCTCTCCAGATAAAAATTCCCAGAAATTTAAGCACAAAGTCTATTAGTCCTTAATGTTTGCTGTTAATTTCAGTTTCAGCTTATCACCAGAATTTTCTTTGATGATAGTCCATTCCCTTGGGGCCTCCACAGGGCCTTTTACTCTGGTATGATGAGTCCACCCTCTTTCTCTGGTCTGGACTGCAGTACCAGATGTCAGGAGCATCTGGAAAGGGCCTTCTCAGCTTGGAGTTAACTTGTCTTCCTTCCAAGACCCAATCAGGATCCAGTCTCCTGGAGGGGTCTGAGCAATAAGACCTTTTAATTGTAATTCCTTCAAATGAGTCACCAGCACTAAATATCTTTCCTTAAGAATAAATCTTTGGTTTCAAAAATTGGATCTATTTGTTCTTTGACTAGCATCTCAGGTTATGGATGACCAAATGTCGTCATTTCCTCAGGATTTGTGGGATCTCCCTCCCCTGCTTGCTTTGCTTCCTCATCTGTAAGGCGATTTCCTTTGGCCTCCAAGGAATTCCCGAGTTGATGCCCTTTCTCATGGACAATAGCTCTAAATTCTTCCTGTAAATCCTCCTAACTTTTGACTGTAAATCTACTACATTCACACTATCATATTCTAATGGAGCAGGGGAGGCAGACAAAAAACTGGCTAGATTTAGATTTGATAATCTGTGATAATATCAAATCATCTCTTTCTTATTGCTTCATATTTCAATCTTCTAGAATCTGTCAACTACCTCCCGGCCCTTTGATTCAAAATAGACTGAACTTGGTGAAGGGCACTCACAATGAGACTCCCTCCAAATGTCAATTTTCTACTTTCCTCCACCAAGGTGGCTGCTGCAGCCACCACTTGTATACCTGAGGGCCAATCCCTTGCCATGGAGTCCAGGAGTTTAGATAGGAAAGTCACTGGATGGCTCTGCCCTCCCTTATTTGTGCTAGCACCTCCAATAATACCCCTTTTTGGTATTAACAAATAGATGAAATGGATTTTCCAGGGATGGTAACATCAGCACCGGGGCAGATATTAGAGTTTTTCTTAGGTCCTCAAAATTTTTGATTGGGTTTTTCTTCTAACAGGTAAGTGTAAAGTGGTTTAGTCAACAGTGCATATTCATTAATCCAATTTCTACCAGCCCTAAAAATTTCCTGAGCTCTCTTTTTGTTCTTGGACTTGATATTTGGAGAATCCTCTCAATCCAGGTTGGATCCAGTTTCTTTTGTCCTTCACTTACTGTCACAAATATTTTACTTCCCTTTCTACAAACTACAGCTTCTCTTGAGATACTCTCAACCCTTTCTGTCGCAGGACATTAAGCAACCTGATAGTAGTTTGTGCTAAGGAATCTCTCTTTCTCCCTACAAGGAGTAAGCCATCTACATATTGTAATATTTTTGCTTCCTTATCAGGTCACTCAAATTCCTCTAATATCTTTCCCAAAACTTGTCCAAATAGATTAGGTGATTCTGTGTAGCCCTGGAGAAGTACATTCCAATGATATTGTTGCTTCCTCCCCGTCTCTGAGTCTTCCCCCTCGAATGCAAAAATATCTCTACTTTCCTCAGTGAAAAGACAGCTCCAAAATGCATCCTTCAAATCTATTACACTGAACCATGAGCTGCCCTTGGATATTTTTCCCATGATATAGTAAGGATCTAGAATCACTGGATGTGAGGGAAGGAGTATTTTATTAATCTCCCTCAAGTCCTGCACAATCCTATATGTCCCGTCTTTTTTCCTTACTGATACAATGTGGATATTATACAGTGAAATGCAGGACTCAAATCAACTTTGTGTCTAATAATCTCCTAATGACTGGTTGTAGGCCTTTTCTCCCTTCCGTGAGGATGGGGTATTGTCGCACCTGAATAATATGTAGTGGGTCCTTGACTACTATCCAGATTGGGGTGATAGAGAGAGACGCCCTGGATTCCCAGGGTTAACCCATACCTATGGATCAATTTGGCTCTTATCAATTTCTTTCATGATATAAGTTCTTACAGGCACCAGCACAGATCCTCTAGTCATAAAGCTGATAGACAGTTTTGTAATCAAATCTCTTCCTACCAGATTTACTTCAGCTTTGGGTATCACCAGAAGCTGTCCTAATACCTCTGTCCCATCATACTCTATAGACATTACTTCAGACATGGGGACAAGGAAATTTTCTCCTTTGACCCCAGACACTATTAGAGTTTTAGTAGACAATTTTGTTCCTTTTGGTACCTGTGTGACTGAGGTTCTGGCTGCTACCTAATATACAAAAAACACTAATTCCTCCCTAGAGGGGCCTACCCTTAAATTTATCAAGGGCTCTGGTGGCATTTCTCAATGAGCCCCTGACTTTCCTAGTCCTCTAGTTCCATCAGAGAGGCCACCTGTTCTTCTTCCCTTCTCCTGGGGCACTCTCTGGAAAAATGCCTTATTTCCCACATGTCCAGCATCGTGAGCCCGAATTCCTCACCTCTCCTCTTTTCTGTGTAGTTTTTACAGACTTCAATTCCCTTCTAGGTCTCTTATACCCTCTATTGGGGGTGTTCTGATTTTGTGTACTCTGAATTGCCTGTACTATCATCTTAGTACTCTGATGCTCTTTCTTAGCCCTTTGTCTCTCTTTCTCTTTCTCCCTGTCATCATCTCTTCTCACATATACTTTTACAGCCTCTTCCAGTAAAGTTCCTAATGGCTTCTGACTCCATCCATCAATCTTCTGTAATTTCCTATTAATATCCAGCCAGGAATTAGACACAAATTATACTTTTAATACCTGCTCTGCCTCAAGGCCTTTAAGGTCTAGTCCTGAATATTTCCTCATCCCTGCCTTGAGGAGCTCTAGATATTGGGTGGGTGATTCTTTTTTTTCTTCCCTAATTGCCAGAGCCTTGTTGATGTTCTGTCTTTTAGGAATGAGTCCTTGACACCTGTGATTATGAGTTCCCTCAGATCCTGCATGTGCTGTCTATGTACACACATAGTACAATATTGGTTATTGTCATCCCACCCCAGGTCAACTATTGGGTATTTTTGATCTGCTGGTACTACCCCAACAGCGGGTGGGGGGGGTACCTTCTCTCCCATTCCCTCATAGCAGTTGTCCTGATTGAGATTTGTTCCTGATGAGTAAATAGAATATTCAGAATATGCATTAATTCAGACCAGGTATATAAACTGGGCCCTCAATATTGGTCTAACTGCTTTGAAATTCCCACTCAGTCCTTCATAATGGAAACTAATTCCTTCTTGAAATCCCTGACATCATAATGGGGATAAACTGGAACCATTCCCAATAAGATCAGGAGTGAAACAAGGTTGCCCACTATAACCATTACTATTCAATATTGTATTAGAAATGCTAGCTTCAGCAATAAGAGCTGAGAAATGGATTAAAGGAATTAGAGTAGGTAATGAGGAAACCAAATTATCACTCTTTGCTGATGATATGATGGTATACTTAAAGAACCCCAGAGATTCTACTAAAAAGCTATTAGAAATAATCTACACCTTTAGCAAAGTTGCAGGATACAAGATAAATCCACATAAGTCATCAGCATTCTTATATATCATTAACAAAATCCAACAGTTAAAGTTACAAAGGGAAATTCCATTTAAAGTAACTACCAATATTATAAAATATTTAGGAATCTATCTGCTAAGGAAAATCAGGAACTTTATTTGTGTGGAAAGTGTTTTGTAGTTCTACAAAACACTTTCCACACAAATAAAGTCAGATCTAACCAATTGGAAAAATGTTAAATGCTCTTGGATAGAGTGAGCAAATATAAGCTAATCTATTTATTTAGCACTATACCAATCAGACTCCCCCAAAAAACTATGTTGATGATCTAGAAAAAATAACAACAAAGTTCATATGGAAAAACAAAAGGTCAAGAATTTCAAGGGAACTAATGAAAAAAAAATCAAATGAAGGTGGCCTAGCTGTATCAGATCTAAAATTATATTATGAAGCAGCGGCTACCAAAACCATTTGGTACTGGCTAAGAAATAGACTAGTTGATCAGTGGAATAGGTTAGGTTCAAAGGACAAAATAGTCAACAACTTTAATAATCTAATGTTTGACAAACCCAAAGACCCTAGCTTTTGGGATAAGAATTCACTGTTTGACAAAAACTGCTGGGAAAATTGAAAATTAGTATGGCAAAAGCTAAGCACTGACCCATACTTAACACCATACATCCATAAGGTCAAAATGGGTTCATGACCTAGGCATAAAGAATGAAATTATAAATAAATTAGAAGAACATAGGATAGTTTACCTCTCAGACCTGTGGAGGAGGAAAGAATGTAAGACCAAAGAAGAACTAGAGATCATTATTGATCACAAAATAGAAACTGTTGATTATATCAAATTGACAAGGTTTTGTACAAACAAAATTAATGCAGACAAGATTAAAAGGGAAGCAATAAACTGGGAAAACATTTTTATAGTCAAAGGTTATGATAAAGGCCTCATTTCCAAAATACATAGAGAATTGACTCTAATTTATAAGAAATCAAGTCATTCTCCAATTGGCAAATGGTCAAAGAATATGAACAGACAATTCTCAGAAAAATAAATTGAAACTATTTCTAGCCATACAAAAAGATGCTCCAAGTCATTATTAATCAGAGAAATACAAATTAAGATAACTCTGAGATACCACTGTACGCCTGTCAGATTGGCTAGAATGACAGGGAAAGATAATGTGGAATGTTGGAGGGGATGTGGGAAAACTGGGACACTGATATATTGTTGGTGGGATTGTGAATACATCCAGCCATTCTGGAGAGCGATTTGGAATTATGCCCAAAAAATTATCAAACTGTGCACACCCTTTGATCCAGCATTGTTACTACTGGGCTTATATCCTAAAGAGATCTTAAGTACCAAAATGTTTGTGGCAGCCCTCTTTGTAGTGGCTAGAAACTGGAAATTGAGTGAATGCCCATCAATTGGAGAATGGTTGGGTAAATTGTGGTATATGAATGTTATGGAATATTATTGTTCTGTAAGAAATGACCAGCAAGATGAATACAGAGAGGCTTGGAGAGACTTATATGAACTGATACTAAATGAAATGAGCAGAACCAGGAGATCATTATATGCTTCAACAATAATACTATATGATGATCAATTCTGATGGATGTGGCCTTCTTCAACAATGAGATGAACCAAATCAGTTCCAATAGAGCAATAAAGAATTGAAACAGCTATACCCAGCAAAAGAACTCTGGGAAATGAGTATGAACCACTACATAGAATTCCCAATCCCTCTATTTTTGTCCACCTACCTTTTTGATTTCCTTCACAGGTTAATTGTACACTATTTCAAAGTCTGATTCTTTTTGTACAGCAAAATAACTGTATGGACATGTATACATATATTGTATTTAACTAATACTTTAACATATTTAATATGGTAAACCTGCCATCTGGAGGAGGAGGGTGGGGAAAAGGAAGGGAAAAATTAGAACAAAAGGTTTTGCAATTATTAATGCTGAAAAATTACCCATGCATATATCTTATACATAAAAAGCTATAATAAAAAAAAAGAAAACCCTGACATCATTTCCTGAAATGATTACAAACCCAATTTTCCCTTGCACACCTCCCAATGGGACCTCCCTATGGGGAAAAATATCATGAGACTTTTCCTTTTTCTCTTTCCCTGTCTGTTCTTTGAAAGGGAGATTCTGGAGGTCTTTTTTCTAATTGTCTAAACTCCATCTGTAAAGTGAGCATGGGGTCCTTCCCTAGGATGCACTTCCCTCCTATCTTGTCCTCCTTCAGTTCCCACGTCAATGAGAGAGCCTCCTTGGGTAGTGGCAGAGCTGTAGTCAGGGAAGGAAGGGCATAAGACGGGGGAAACACAGCAAGGGTGTCCCATGGGTCATCCTCTTTGTGACCTTTATTGTTTTCCCTTCCCTTTGGGTGGTTTAGGAAGATTCTGGCAGACCCATAAAGCCAGAGGTTGGTATATGCCGCCTCCTCCGGATTGAAAGGATATTTCCCATGAAAAAATAAATTTAGTTGCTGACACGCCCAATCTTCAGAGAAGCCAAACTTCAGCCAAATTACTCCCCTGCCTATATTCTGGTTGCCCCAGACAAAGCAACAGTACTTGATCGTTTTCTTTTTACTCTTCCCTTTATATTTTGGGATTCTTTTTGTACAGCAAAATAACTGTATGGACATGTATACATATACTGTATCCCAAAAAAGTCAGACCAGACTCGGTGAAGGTCACCCTTACACCAGCAGTCACCCAAGAGCATCCTTGGAAAGCCCTCCCCTTGGGGTTGGAGCAGTCCTAATAATTTCAAGAGGGCTAATCCCTGGGGTCCCCCTTGAGCTACACATATAGGTCATTCCAGACTGCTATCAGCCATCAGGATTGTTTTGATCTCCTCCAGTTCTGTCTGTAGCAAGTTCTTCTGCTTTGGGTCACTTGCCCTCTGGGAGGGAGGCAGCACTCTCAAAATCAAAAGCCATAGATAAATTGGTCCATGGGCATCTGCTTTTGACCTGAGACCACCACCATGTCCCTGAAGACCACCGATCCCAGACAAACCCCCAACTGTGTGGGATGACACTCAAATTGACTATTCAGAGGCAGAGGCATCTCCAGGTACAGACAGAAGGTTTCTTTATTTAGAATCTTGAGAAGTGGGCGATCCAGTACTGAGTCTAAAGGGAAAGCTTAGTACTGGAGGCTGCCGGACAGATATTGTCATCAGACTTTTATCATTAAAAACCACAAAAATCCCATTCTTCTGTAACCCACCCCATTCCTATTGGCTTTTAACTTCATTGGCTGGGTCCTTTTCTTCAGGGAATAAAGAAGTTTGTGACCTTCCTGCAAGGTACTTTTGCAAAGGCCTTACAACAATATGGTCAGTAAAACAGCATTTTGCAAGGTCTGACATTCGCATTATTGTAAAGAGGTTCGTAATTTTATTTCTGGAAATTGGGACTCTCAGACTTTAATTATTTTAATAAACTATCTCCAGGAAACTTTGAATATGTTTCATTTAGGTACATTAAGCCTGACCAATATTTCCAATAGAATTACTCTAACTGTGAGATAAGAAACGTCCTCTTTGCCTGTATTTCCTTGTTTATCCTTTGATGGAGGAAATAGCAAATAAAATGCTATATAGTTAAGGGATTAAATAGAATTATTATGCATATATATTTCTTGAAGCCTTCCACATCATAACAAGATTCTTGATAGGATGAGAGTGAACCTGGGGTTGAAAGGATGGAGTAATGAACCCCATCTAGAGATCCTAGTGGAACAAATCCAAAATTAGGTTGAAGGTTGCCAAGACATCACCTTATATCATTTCTCCATAAAGAGATAATCAGGATAGCCAAATTATACATGGAAAAACTTTTATATAGGATAAAACCATCACATGTGAGATTAGGTAGGCTTCTTTTCCATCCTTCTAATTATCTCACTAGAAAAATTCTCAAATTTAATATTCTCCTTTCCTCTGAATTAATCTATATGTTTATTTCATTGCTGCAATAATGTGAGAAAATAGAAGGGGAAAGGAAAAGAGAAAACAAGGTACACAACTGAAACTATTTTATTCAAGGCTACTAATGACCACTTAATTACTAAATCTTTTGGTTTTATTTTGGTCCTCATTCCTCTCAACCTCTCTGCAGCATCTGATTCTATTGATATCTTCTCCCAATCTCACCTCTCTAGACTTTTGTTATACTAATCACCCTTGGCTTTCCTCCTCAAGAGGAAACATAAGTTTATGAGATAATATTTGTAAAACACTTAGCACCACGTAGAGTGGACAATAGATAAATTCTTATTTCTTCCCTCTTCCCCTTCCATTTGTTAACTGATCATTCAGATCACAACTCATAATTATGGGTATATCCCATGCCTCTCTTCTAGATTCCCTACAGAAGGATGGATTTAAGCTGAGACTTGAAGAATTCCAGGGAAGCTAAGAGGTAGCTGGATTGTTTTTGAGGAAGGCAGGTTAAACCCCTCCTAAAGAGTTTTAAATACCCAAAGGTCTTTCATACTAATTCATGATGGAAATTATATTTTTAGATGAGTTGGAAGCCAAATCTATCTACACCAAGGGTTCTTGACCAAATCTATCTATACCAGATGTTCTTGTCACATTTATACTCACATTATACATATGTATAAATATATATATATATATATATATATATAAATACACACATATACATGTAAGTATACATGTGCGTATGTATGTATATTTATATTTTCACTAACTTCCAACTAAAATTTATCATTTCCTTCAATGATGTAAACATATTCAAAGAAGGAGCCCACAGGCTTCACCAGACTGACAAAGGGGTCCATGATATAAAAAGTTCAAAATTCTTGATCCATAGACTTAGATTGAAATGTCTTTCTCATGATTCAGCAAGAGAAAGTCTTAAGCAATCAAGAGCCCTGCCTATTTTCTCAGTAGTGTTCAATCATTCCATTTACCTTAAATTCATTTGATTAAGAAAATAGGTCAGCCACTCACCCATTTGAATGACAATCAAGACTAAAATGCAGTTCCATCAGACCCAGAGCAAAGGAGCCTGAGTTATCTAGCATCCTTTTGCAAAAGCATGCTCACTAGTTTATTTGGGACAGAGGAAAGTTTTCTACCTTAACCTAGGTTTTCAAACCTAACTCAGCAAGTAACATTAACTAGAAATACTAGGAGACCACAAATGAGCATCTGGAATCAGATTGGTGACCCTCTTTGAACCACGTAAATTGGTGATTCCATTCTTTGCTTTATAGGACAAAAAAATATATCCCAAGAAATACAAATTGAAAATCTTTTCTTTGTAAATGGGAAGCTGAGTTATCCTAAAAGTCTGTCAATCCCAGGAGGTGTCCCTTCTGTGACTGTGGCATTCTGAACCTCTGACATTTCCTTGTATGAAATGGTCCTGCCAGGTTGACTTTGCTCAGCAAAACTAGGAAATAAAGAAAGTTTGTTTTGGTCTAAATCTCTCTCTCCCTCCCTCCAATCCATACTGTACAGTGCAATCAAATTCTTCAAAAAAAAATTTAATCCATTATTTCGTCAGTGAGTACACTCCCTCCATTGATGCATATTACAAAGCCTCCACACCTTGGAAATGGTTTCATAAGGAACCCAAAATTCCATCACTACTTAACCAACCTTTGGGTGATGTATGTGTGGACACTGAGCTAGACTTATTCTTCTCCAGGCCTTTATTGGAAGTATTTATGACCTGGTAGGAACTGTAAGAGATTAGCCTGCACCAGCACAACTTTTGAGAAATGCTTTTATTCACTTTCTATTGTCTACAGAATAAATTCTAAAATCCTTAATGAGACATTTAAGGTTCTCTTCAATATGACTTCAGTCTTCCTTTCTAGTCTTTTATAATATAATCATATTATCCTACAGAAACTATCCACTCTAATGAAATTTTGTATTCTTTGTTTTTCTAATATATTTTTCTCACTCCATATCTTTGCTCATGTTGCTCCCTCCCTTTTAATCTCTAAATTCTATCCAAATGAGCTTCCTAGAATCTTTCATCCAATGTTTTATTGAATGAGGCTATTTTGTCATATTATTCTATTCTATTACTTTATTCTATTTTTATTATCTATATCTAGATATAGATATCTGTATCTATTTTTATTATCAGGAATAGACCATCTGGTATTAACTTGAATATGTCCTATGAATTCTCCTCCACAAAGCTGTGCCAAACCAGACCAACCATTTAAATTCAAGCTGATGCTGAATTGCAATAAAATTAAAACTAAACATAATACTAAGATTCTATATCCCTTGACAATACATATTTTGTCACTGAGTTGACATGCAGGGCAGTTATAACAAGAGAGAACAAGAGCAGAAATGTATGTGTAGACAGTATCCCTTTCTCCTCTCAATGTAAAATGCTCAAAGTCAAAGTCATCATTTCTTGTTCTAAGTGACCACTTGGAAATTTTAGAACTGCTCACAGCTGAGGGATTTGCACTGTGAGATAAGGAGGTGGCCTCGTATTGACAACAGTGCCAGAAGAGTTAATGACCCCTTCAATCTATTAAAAAGGAACGAATGGTTTCTCTTATCTCTCTCTCTCTCTCTCTCTCTCTCTCTCTCTCTCTCTCTCTCTCTCTCTCTCTCTCTCTTTTTCTCTCTCTCTTTTCCCCTCTCTCCTCTTTCTCCCCTCATTCTCCCCTCTCTTCCCTCTCTCCTCTCTCTTACTTTTCTCCCCTCTCTCTCCCCACTCTTCCCTTTCTCTTCTCTGCCCTCTGTCCTTCTCTCCCCTCTCTTCTCTTTCTCCTCTTTCCCTTTCTCCCCCTTTCTCCTTTTTCCCCTTTCTCCCCTCTTTCCCTTGTTTCCCTTCTCTCCCCTCTCTTCATTTTCTCCCCTCTCTCCCCTCTTATCAAAATAATTATTCAAAAATATTATTCTTATTAAAATAGGCAAAAGTGGGAAGATTGGGAAGATCGCTGGTGTGAACGTTATTGTCTATAGACTTAGCAAAACTAAAATGTTTTATACACCTATGATTTTAGTCAGGAGATAATTCATTTCAGTCATTCAATTCTAACCTTGCTTCTATCCCAGAATTCTGTTGGCATTTTTTTCCCCTGAAGCAACTGGGGTTAAGTGACTTGCCCAGGGTCACACAGCCAGGAAGTGTTAAGTATCTGAGTTCAGATTTGAACTCAGGTCCTCCTGACTTCAGGGCTGGTGCTCTATCCACTACAAAAACTAGCTTTTTGGCTTTTTTTTTTTTAAGAAAAAAGAAATTTGGGGAATAAGCAGGCTCCTAATCTTATCTTTGTTCAGTCATCTTAGTCTGGTCCTTTCTAGTCATTCAGCAATACTTATACTTGGAGTAGATTCAGTGACTGATTATCCTGCTTCCCTTTGCTTGTCTTCAATTCCCCAGTAATAACAAGTTTCTCAAATTTCAGTCATGGGTGTCTTCTCCAACATTTTTTGGTGGTTTCAATATACATATGGATAGCTCCTCAAATACATTGGCATCTATGTTTTTTATTGCTGTTTCTTATAATATGAAACTATAGAATATTTTATTCATTTACAGGGATATTGAAAAGGATACTTTTGTCCATTCATAAATGCTATATCTCCATAATCCAAAGTTTTGAAGTTTCTCCTTCTATTTACAATAGCTTGTCCTTTCATCTATCCTTCTGCCTTATTTCCTATAGGCAAAAATAGGCTTTGCCCTTAAAGAATTAATTCTCAGGCTTGATGAAGATTGATAAAAGTGAATATACTACAGTATAAAGTAGTATGAACTCAATGCCAAATGTATAGACCAGAAATACTACAATTAAAAAAAAATAATGTTCCTTTTGGACTAGAGTCTTCTAGAAGGAATTGGGATCTGTGTGAGAACATCAAGAATCTACATATCATGTGATCTTGATTATAGTTTTCCTCTTTCCCAAATTTTCTAGTTCTTCATTTCCTCATTTGTAAATGAGATTGGACAAAAAGATCTCAAAGATTCCCTCTAACTCAAGGAGGAACGTCTAGGAGGTTCAATGAACCTCCATCATCTCCTATTTCATATTCTCCAAAGCAAAACCACACAAGTTAAAGAAATTAAATTCTAAATGCAATTCCCACACTTAGGACAATTTAGGAGATCCAGTTCTACCCTTGAAGATCAAAAAACTTCCTGACTATATTAAAATTCATACTGTCATATACTTTGTAGGAAAAATTTGTATGAAAATGTCATAATAATAAAATGCTCATCTAACAAGGAAAACTATAAAGTGTAATTCTATTTGGAGGACTTCCATCATCTATCTATCATCCAGAAGCCTTTTCATTCCAGAAAAGCAATCCTTCTGACCTCAAAGGCCGCATTTTTAACCTTATGACTTCTCTAGCAGCACATAAACACATCCAGTCTCTACTGCTATCTCCAGGAAGGTTACATCTGATTGTCCCCACTGAGAGTTACCCAATATAATTTTACAGATTGCCAAGGAAGATTTCACAAATAGACCTTCTCCCCACTATGATCTAAAGGTATTCCTAATCTTCATTTTTTTCTTTCTTCCCCTACTTTCAACCATCTATGTGACTACCACTAAATTCTAATCTAAAAGAATCAGAGAGGGGCAGCTAGTTGGCACAGTGGATAGAGCACCAGCCTTGAAGCTAGGAGGACCTGAGTTCAAATCTGACCTCAGACACTTAACACTTCCTAGCTGTGTGAACCTGGGCAAGTCACTTAACCCCAATTGTGAGGAAGAAAAACGAAGAAGGAAGGAAGAAAAAAGAAGGAGGAAGAAGAAGAAAGAAGAAGAAAATATCAATATTATATCAGTTGCCAATAATAAAATAAAAAGTAGACTAGATCCAAAATAAATAATTTAATCTGTGGGATGAAAACTGGTATATGAGAATTCAATGAAGCGCAGAATTTGAAAATGCAATTTAATGAATTGATTCTGTGAACTTTGAACATTTGGACTAAAGTGATATATTTCTTTAGTGATATATTCCTGCCCTATAGCCCATAAAAACAGGAAAAAGAAATACCTAGTCAGTTGAATGATTATATAGAAATGTGGATGGCTCATCAGCAAAAGATTTCCAGGTATCAAGAGGCTTCCAATTAAAACTGATATTGGGATTGTAAATAGACAAGAACATTCTCAAATGGATCAATGCCAAATCAACATAAATAGGTTAAGTTTTCCATAAATATAATACTCTTTGGGGGTCATAAGGTAACAAAGAACCACGAGGTAGGCTTCAAAAATAGAAAGGACCACACAAATCAAATAGAATTGAGCAAGTTGGAGTAAGACAGATAAAGTGCCATCTAATCTTAAATACAGCAGTTTTCTTTTCTTTCTTTCTTTCTTTCTTTCTTTCTTTCTTTCTTTCTTAATAAATTAGATCTGTTGTTTCATCAGTATAGGGATTTTCTGGTGGGAAAATTTCTCTTCTAATGCCAGTTGACACATTCACTGCCACTGACAGTCTCAAAAAATTGCTTAGGGCATTGCAAAGATTGAGTATTTTAGATTGCACAGACAGTGTGTGAAACAAGTCTTGAACCTAGGTCTCCTGGACTGCAAGACTTCTTCTCTACTCAATATACCCTGCCATGCCTCTTTCTTTTATGTGCACATCTAATTACTTCACCCTCTTCTACCTGTATATTTTTCTTTCCTATCAAAAAAAGACCTGTGTTTAAAGCTGAGATTCGATAAATGGAAAATAAGATTAGGAACTAGATTCAAGACCGAAGATAGAGTAGCAGTAACAAAGAAAGATAGAGTGAGGAATACATAATTAAGGGACTAAGTGCACTTGATCTCTGAAATCAAGAAGCTAAAAAGGCACAGGGAACAAAAAGGTTATATGGAACTTAATAACCACAATCCAGAGTGTGGAGCAGCAGGTTAGAGAGGAGTGAAAATGTAGAAAAGAACAAAGGAGAAATGCCTTGGACATATGGAAAACTTTTCAGATCAATTCTGAAAAAAAGCTGGTGCCCTCAGAAGAAAATAATATGTTTCTTGCAAGGCATAAGATTAGGATTAGTTCCTTTACAGAAGATAACTCAGAAAACATCTGATCCACCATTTTATCTAATTCATGAATATTCTGTTTACAATATCCTTATAAGTATTCATCAAGTCTCTTTTTTAAAAACTTTGAACAATAGGAACTTAGGACCAAATGCTATATAGAAGAATAGAAATGGAGAGTTAGAAGGAAAGCAGTGCTCTAGTCTAACCTATATCTAAAAGGAATCCATATTATAATGAAAAAGACAAGTATTCATCTACCCTCATCTTGAAGACCTCCAATGAGAGGTAACACATCATTTTTCAAAGTGACCTCTTCCACTTCTGGGAAGCTTTCTCCTGATGGATTTAGATTTTAGTGCTTCCCTTTGGGGCCAAAAAAAAAAAATCAAAGCCCTCTTTCACAGAAACATCTTTCAAATTGAAGCTGTAGGTAAAGGAATCAGGAGAACCTAAATTCAAATTTGACTTCAGAAAATTAATAGCTATGTGACCCTGGAAAAGCCATTTACTTTTACTCCATTTGTCTCAGTTTCCTCATCTGTAAAAAGGGAAAGAAAAGCATCACAGGCAGGGGAAAGAACAGTTCAAAGATATAGAGAGACAAGAGACCAAATGTCTTGTTTTAGAATGGTAGAATATAATGAAGGGATTAACATGTAAGCAAACTGGAAATGTGGAAAAAGAGCAGGGTGTGAAGAGCTTTAAATATCAAACAAAAGACTTGATTTTTGACCTTGGAGGTAATGGGAAGCCAGTGGAATTTGGAACATGGGAAATAGAGGAAGGAAGCATGGTCAGAAATGAGTTTTAGGAAACTTACTTTGACAGCTATGTGGAGGACATGGGGGAAGAAGGGAGAACAGGTTTAAGACAAAAAAAAAAAATGGAAGCCTAGTATATTTAGATAACCCCTGCTTCTTCAGTTCTCATCAGAAATGTTATTTTATTGTCTACAGAATTTCAGTCTTGAGAGTTTTCCTTCCTTCCTGAGCTAACCTCTTCCATAGGATTTTCATCCATATGATTCTGCTTTTCTTTTCATTAAAGTCTTAGATGTCTACTCTCCCTAAATCTAAGAGTCAAATCAAGATCTTCTCACATCTTCCCTCTTCTGTCATAAGTTTTAAGATGGGGAGAGATCCACTTCCTAGATTTTCCATCATTTCCACCTTAGCCCTCAGTTCCTCCTTGTTGGAACCTGTTAGTCCAGAAAAGCATTGCTTCATCCTTATTCTGAGGAAAGAAGTACTTCTCTTACCCACTGGCAACAAATTTCCCATTCTCCTCGAAATTTCATCAGGAGAATACCACAGACAAACAGATTCTGGAAAAAAAAAAGATTTTTTTTTTGAGAAATACATGGCAGTGGAAGAAAGAACTATGTAGGCCAATCTCTATTATTGGAGTTGAAGCATCAGTAACTAGACAAGCTCTCACATCTGGACTTGCACTTTGCCAGTAACTCACTTTCACATAAACTCAGTAGTCAAGCTGAATGTCCTGTTCTCACTTAAGTGACTAGAAAATTATTCAAATTTAATTTGTTCTCTGTTCTACATAGCGATAGTTGCCTTGGTGGTTTCTTGGATTGTGTCTGCATCAGAAAACTTGTTTAAAATCCCCTTGAGCTACACAGAGGTTCGAGTCAGAATCTAAATAGAGTGCTTTGAACTAAATCCAGCTTTTCAAGTCATGCTTTTTTTCATGTTCTTTATTGGATAAAGTAAAATTGGCATTATAAAGCAGATGCCAGTTCTGAAAGAGATAATTCTCTGCCCAAAGTAAATTACTCATCCCCAAAGAGCTGAAAGGCTCAGAAGTATGGCATAGAGCCTTGTTCCTTCAGCTTCAGTTTGAGCCAAAATTATGGTAGCAGGTGAATAATAGAAGGCTTTCTTGCTTCTGTTGTTATTGTTCAGTAATTCCAGTCATGTCCAAGTCTTCATGAGCCCATTTGGAGTTTTCTTGGCAAAGTAGCAGAATGGTTGACTATTTCTTTCTCCAGATAATTTTACAAGTGAGGAAACTGAACTTATTATTCTGAACTTAAAAAATAAAACAAGCATTTCTATACCAAAGTAGAATAGGAAAATAAAGAGGATTGATTGTACCTGAAACTACTAAGTTCAGAATAAAAAGTAATAATAATACATACTATATAATTCAACATTTATGAATGTGTCATTCCCATTATGATTTGCACGGGGGTTATGCCATTTACAAAGCTGATTTGCCTCTTTTTGGCAATGCTACACTAAGGTTATTAGTCACTACACAGATAATAAATGGCACAATGTGGTACTTAGGAAAGAGGACCTCTAAACCAGGAGTGTGTTGGAATCAGCTTGAACTGCTTCTCTACTGATTATTACTTTTTTACTTTTTTTACTTTTTCAATGTAAATATTTACACCTAGAGTTGATTATTACATTTCTCAATATGAAGATTTATACTTCATATTTACAATATGAATAGTTACATTTAATACCAACCAGGGCTTGATTTATTGTCTTGTTGACTATTAGACTATTGAAAAAATGTTAATTATATACACACATATACATAGACACACATATATCCCTCTATCATGTGTCTATTTATGTGTGCCTATGTGTATATATATATATATACACATATATACATATACATGCATTATATGTATATATGTGTATATGTATATATACACATATAACTTGGGCAGCTAGGTGGTAGAGTAGATAGAGTGCGAGGCCTAGAGTCAGAAAGACCCGAGTTTAAATCCAGTTTCAAAGTAGCTGTGTGACCTAAGGCAAGACATTTAAACCTGTTTGCCTCAGTTTCCTCATCTATAAAATGAAATGGAGAAGGAATGGCAAACTGCATTGTTTGTGATCATGAAGAATTGGACATGCCTGAAAAGACTCAATAACAATATTAAACTTAATAACTATGCTTTGTGTACATTATCTTTCTTTTTTTCTCAATAATATTTTCCCCAAATACATGTAAAGATAGTTTTCAACATTCATTTTTATAAGATTTTGTGTTCCAAATTCTTTCTTCCTCTCTTTCTTTCCTCTTTCCTCCCCAAGACAACAAGCAATCCAATATAGATTATACATGTAAAATCCTTTTAAATATATTTCCATATTTGTCATGTTGTATAAGAAAAAAAATCAGATCAACTCAAACACTTAACACTTATTACTAGCTGTGTGACTATGGGCAAATCACTTAACCCCAATTGTCTCAGCAAAAAAAAAAAAAAAAAAAAAAAAAAAAAATTGTCTTTCTGCCATCAATTCACTTTATTAGTCCGAATCCTCCCTTTTTCAAAGAATCACAGATTTGGAACTTTGAGTCCAACCCCACCTTGTAGAGATGAGGAAATAGAAAATCTAGAGAGGTTAAATGATTTGCCCAGAATTACACAGCTAATGAATATCTGAAGCAGGATTTGAAGTCAGATCTTTAGGACAAGTTTCAACTCTCCACCTATTTCACAACTTCTTAATAGAAAGAATCATTTATAGATGGTACCTCAACCTCTTCACTACTCAGTCAGTCATCATTCCTTTCATTTTAGCTTCTGACTGAACCAATCTATTGCAACTGCTCTCTCAAAATTTAATTAATTGCTAGATCCAATGTTTTTTGTTTTTTTTTTTTTTCCTCAATCTTCATCCTTTGGCCCTTTAACAATATTTAACATTGTTAACCATTCACTCCTTCTTTTTGGAAATTTTTCTCTTTCCTGGATTTCCTTTGATATGGCTGCCTCTTAGTTCCTCTCCTCCCAGTCTGACCTATCTCCCATAGGTCCCCTCTCAGCCCCTAAAGCTTAGTCTTAGCCTTCTTCTTTTCTCTCTCTACTCTCTTCCTTGATGATCTCATCCAAATCTCAAAAGTTTCAGAGAGGGAAAAGATAAATGTGAGTCATAGTAATGAGGTGAAACAGCTAAATTTATATGTCTAGGAGACAATCCCAAATCAATATATTCATATTTTAACTCTCTCTTTTGAACTCCAGTCTGCAATAGTGATGGGTATAGCTTCTAGAGGAAATACAGCTGTAATCCTGAGGTCCCCTGACCTTAGAGTGCTTTTGTTCTAACAAACAATCTGTCAATGATTCTAAAATCTTCTGGCCTTAGGAATACTATAGTATAGTTCTACAAACATTGCTGACTGTCAGATAGACAATCTGTTGGTCAGTGATAACCAAGTTCCTAAGACAATAGTGAATAGAATACTTCTCAAATCTACCTATAAGACATAAAATTAGCAAATAAGTAACATGAAACTCTGGTCTCTCTAACTTTCCCTATAAATTTGTCTTTTTGTTCCTAATTCTTTGTTAAATCCTTTTGGAATTTAGCCCACTTCAACTGGAATTACAATTATGGTGTCTTTCCCCTTCCCCTATGTCATGTGGTATTTCCCCTAACTCCACTCTGCTTTCCAAGCCCACTTCTCCCCCTTACATCTAACTAGCTCTTTTGGACTACTAAGTCCCTTTCAGACTAAGGGCATGCTCCAACCTCGTGGGGTGCTCCCTTTCTACTGGATAATTGTGAGTTCCATTGAGCAATGTGTCTTTCATATGTTCTCCCACTCTATTTCATATTTACTGTTCCTGGTAATGATTGTATCCCTTCATTTTGTTGTAACCTCTTCCCTAATTAAATCTACTTTTTGCCAAAGAGAATGAATGCCAACTTTTGGTACCTGCCATCCATCATTTCATGCCAAACCCCACATCACAGATCATATCAATAGTAACTGCTTACTAGATATTGCCACCTAAATATGCTGGTCAATAAACATTTATTTAAAACCTATTATGTGCTAGGTGCTAAGCACTGGATTTATTTTTTTGTTTTGTTTTGTTTTTTCAATTTTATTTTATTTTTTTTAATAGCCTTTTATTTACAGGTTATATGTATGGGTAACTTTACAGCATTAACAATTGCCAAACCTCTTGTTCCAATTTTTCACCTCTTACCCCCCATCCCCTCCCCCAGATGGCAGGATGACCAGTAGATTTAAATATATTAAAATATAAATTAGATACACAATAAGTATACATGACCAAACCGTTATTTTGCTGTACAAAAAGAATCAGACTCTGAAATATTGTACAATTAGCTTGTGAAGGAAATCAAAAATGCGGGTGGGGCATAAATATAGGGATTGGGAATTCAATGTAATGGTTTTTAGTCATCTCCCAGAGTTCTTTTTCTGGGTATAGCTAGTTCAGTTCATTACTGCTCCATTAGAAATGATTTGGTTGATCTCATTGCTGAGGATGGCCAGGTCCATCAGAACTGGTCATCATATAGTATTGTTGTTGAAGTATATAATGATCTCCTGGTCCTGCTCATTTCACTCAGCATCAGTTCGTGTAAGTCTCTCCAGGCCTTTCTGAAATCATCCTGTTGGTCATTTCTTACAGAACAATAATATTCCATAATATTCATATACCACAATTTATTCAGCCATTCTCCAACTAATGGGCATCCACTCAGTTTCCAGTTTCTAGCCACTACAAAGATGGCTGCCACAAACATTCATAAGCACTGGATTTACAAAAAGAAGCAAAAGACAGTTGCTAGCTTCAGGGGGCTCAAAATCTAAATAAGGAAGACAGGGAGAAAACAAGTATATATAAACAAATTATGTACATGATAAAACAGGAAATGATTAAGAAAATGAAGTTAGAAAAAACTTCCTGTAGAAGATGGGATTTTAGTTAGGACTTGAAGCCAGTAGGTAGAGATGAAGAGAGAGAGAGAGCATCCCAGGCATGGGGGACAGTCAAAGAAAATTCCTGAAGATGGAGTGTTTTATTCATGGAGCAGCATAGAGAGCAGTGTAACTAGATCAGAGTGCAAAAGGGAAGTAAGATGTTAGAAGACTAGAAAGAGAGGAAAAGGTTATGAAGGACTTTGAATACCAAACAGAGCATTTTGTATTTATTCCTGAAGGAAATAGGAAGCCACTGAAGTTTATTAAGAAGTGAAGTGATATGATTGGATATTTCCTGTTTCAGGAAAATCAATTCAATGGCTCCATCGAGAATGGATGGAAGTGGGAAGAGACTTAGACAGGCAGATCCACCAGCAAGCTACTGCAGTAGTTCCAGTGTGAGGTAATGGGGGGCTTGCATTTAGAGTGGGGACAGTGTCAGGGGAGAGATGGGGACTTAGCAAAGAAATGTTGCAAAGGTAAAATCAACAGACCTTATCAAAAGTTTAGATATGGAGTGGGAAAGGAGACAGTGAGAAATAATGTCTGAAGATGACATTTAGGTTTTGAGCTTGGAAGACTGGAAGAGTTGATGGTATTACCTTCTGTAAACTCAACCTGTTTACAAATAAATTAATTGTCTTTCCCCTTCCCAACTTTCTGGTTTTAAACCTGCTCCACCAACTTTCCTATTCCTATTGAGGATTCTACTTTGTCCTAGTTACACAGTTCAAAACCTTTAAGACACCTTTAATCAGTCCTCCTCTCTCAATGCCCACCCCTATCCATTCACTTGTCAATGACTGTCTATTTGGGGGGGGCAGATATATAGTACAATGGGTAGTGTATAGTACACAGAGTCTGGAATTAGAAAACTCATCATCCGGAATTTAAATCTGGCCTCAGAAATTTACTAGTTGTGTGACCCTGGGTAAATCACTTAACCCTGTTTGCCTCAGTTTCCTCATCTGTAAAATGAGCTGGAAAAAAATATAAATAACTACAGTATCTTTACCTACCAAGGAAACCACATACAGTCACAAAAAGTCATATATGACTAAAAAATGACTGAACAACAAAAACATCACTTTACTTTCCTAACGTCTCTTGAATTTGTCCTATTCTCTCTACTCATGTGGCTACCACTAAGTTCAGACCTTCATCAACACTTACTCAGATGATTATAATAAAAGATTCTTAAATATCTTCCCCATTTCAATTTTCTCTTCCATTACATTTGTCAACAAGCCCAAATAATCTTCCCAATACACTAGTCTGAACATATCATTTCCTTGTTCCCAAACCACCAATGTCTTTCTATTTCCTAAATTAAATTCTTAGTCTGCAGTTTAGAATTCTTTATAAACTGCTTTCAACCCACCTTTCCATCTTGATTTTTTATACTCTCATTTATACATATAATACTCCATCTTTACTTCTTACCTTCCTTATATGTACAGGCAACCCTTCAAGTCTGGAATGTATTTCCTCCTCCCCTTTCATCAAGGATCCACTCTGATACTTCTTCCATGAAGCTTTTTTTTTTTTTTATCCACCACCCATCCTTAGTCTTTTTTCCCTCAAATTTTCTAGGATATTTTGTGTAGAAATCACCTTTTCACTTCTTATCTTCAGTTTGCATCATGCTTATCTATGTACATCCTTTATGCGTATTCAATAGAATATGTTTCTAAGAACAGAATATGTATCATTTATCATCCTTGTACCACCAGTACCTAATAATCCTTTTGCACATTTGAGCTTGCTGTTCAGCCATAAACTGACTCTTCATGAGCCTCATTATGGAGTTTTCTTGGAAAAGATACTGGAGTGATTTGCCATTTCTTTTTCAGACCAATCTTACAGATAAGGAAACTGAGGCAAACAGGATTAGGCAATTTTCCCAGAGTCACACAACTAGTAAATATTTAAAACCAAATTTCTTTTCTTTAATTTAACTTAATTTTTAGGTTATAGATGTACATTCGTGTTTAACATATTTCCATTTGAATCATGTTGGGAAAGAAAAATCAGAATAAAAGGAAAAAACAGAAAGAAAAAAAGAATTTTTTTTAAAAGGGAAAATACTGTGTTTCGAACTACATTCAGTCTTCTTATTTCTCTCTCTTTGGATATAAATGGCATTTTTCTATCCAAAGTTTATTGGAATTGCCTTAGATCGCTGAATTGTTGATATATAAGTCTTTCATAATTGATCATTACATAATCTGGCTGTCACTGTCCACAATGTGAAACCAAATTTGAATTCAGGTTTTCCTGACTCCAGGGCCTTCCTTCTATCAATGAACCACCTAACATCCTCTAAGACAAATAGGATGTAAGTGACTTACCCAGGGTCACAAAGTTAATAAGTGTCTAAGGTCATATTTGAACTCAAATCTTCTTGACTCCAGTGCTCTATCCACTGAGCCATCTAGTTGCCTCCTAACCTTTCCACATAGTTCACGCTTAATAAATGTTGTTGAAATGATTTTTTAAATAAGAATAAACAGGAGTAAGGGAATGGAATTCTTATACTCTCTACCTTACTAGTTCAAAGTCTCTTTAAACTATAATTCCTATGATCCCTCTGAAAACTCAGTCACTAAACATAGGAATGACCAAAAAATTTAATAGCTTTCCTCCTCTCCTGATTCAAATGAAAAAGTCTCCAAGGCAGCCTGAGATTTGGATCATAGAAACAAATTGATTTGGATCATAGAAACAAAACTGGAAGGTAAACCTTAAAAGTCTTGTAGTCCAAACTCATTTTATAGCTTTGTTTTTTATATTTGTCTTCTGCTTAAATTGTTAATTGCTTAGTCAGAGACAATGGAAAGCACCTGGGACAATACTGCTCATTCCGCATGTATGTTTTGAGAAATACTTGATATCTGACAGATTTCCTCTTGGGTTAATTGTCTTGTTAGTAGCTGTAAAGTTTACTCCCTCTGCTGGTCAACACTTTAAAAAAAAGGGAAGCCAAAAATGTCTAGCTGCTTTATAGATGAATTCTGGATTTCCTTGAAGTTCCAAAACCCCCTTTCCTAACTCTAGAGCTTGAAACTACTCCTTATTCCACTGCCCAGTGAATCAATAACCATCTATTAAGCACCTAGTGTTTTCAGGCATTGTGCAAAGTGTTGAAAATACAAAGAAAAGCAAAAGACTCTGACTTTACTTTTTTTTGACTGAAATGGAAATTCATGGATTTATTTTGAATTTTCTTTAAGCAGAGATAATCAAAGCAAGTTAGGGAAACCAGGAGGCAGATATGAGGGGGGGAAAGAATTCCAGGCAAGGGGAACAGGAAAAAATATACTACTTAGGCCAGAGGAAAGAAAAGCTATTATTGATAAAGACAAATTAGCAAATAGACCAGGTAGGGATTTTGGTGGGGATCAGAGATGAACAATTTGCTACTACAACATTTCTATATTCTTTGATATTGTGCTCTCTTGATTCAACCTAAGATCTCATTAGGAGTTTCATCCATTGATACCTGTTGAACTTGTAGCATGGGGAAAAACCCAGATCATTTTTAGACAAACTGCTTACCATGCTTTTCCATCTTATACTTATGAAGTTGATTCCTAATAAGTATAGAATGATTCTGGGTTCTCAAAGGAAATACCAATAAAAGACATGTTACAATAGATTTTACCCAGATGAAAACATTTTAGGCTCCATCCTTAAGGAGCAGATAGTTTAACTTGTATACAAGCAATTAGGTAAATATTGTAGATAGAGAATTGGGTCTGGAGTCCTACTTCCTAAGATTGTGAGGATCAAATGAGATAATATTTGTAAAGAATTTAGCATAGTATCTGACATGTAGTTGGTGCTTAAATATTCTTCCTCACCTTAAGTCAGAGAGGTTTAACAACAACTACCATTACAGGTCATTAATTACTATGATCAAGAAAACCTCATACTGAGGCAGAGAAGAGCTCTGATCTGTATCAGTGGAAGAAATGCTCACACTGAGGAAATAATAAATGTCTTGTGAAAATACATTTCTGAAAATTAATGGACACTGGCTTAACTCCACCCAGGCAGTGTGCAATACAGAAGAAAGATGACTATTTAAAGTCAGAGGAAATATATTCATATGAATATTTAGTACCAATATTAGCTTGAGTAAATAAATCATTTAACCTCTCTGGTCTTAATTTCCTCATTTGTCAAATGAGGGAGTTAGACCACAAGATGAGCTCAGAAACCTACCATATATGATCTTGGGAATTTACAATAATCCCTGCTGTGGAGTGGGCTAATTTCAGCTCTCTGCCTCCCTCTTAACTGTCCTTCCAGTCTATCAGAGAAATTCAGGGCTAGATCCATCAAAAAATTTTCTGATTCCTCCTTTTGACACCTGGCAAGACCACAAACCAAAATATTCAAGATTTCCTTTTTTGAAAAAACTCTTCAAAGGAGAAGACACTACTTGTATGTTTTCATGAAATATATATTTCTAGCATTTCACAAGCATACTGCCTTCAAGTTCTTTGTATCAGTATAGACTAAAAACAATCTACTTCTGTTTGATGTCAAAGGACATGATTAGAACCAATGGATAAGTTTTGACAAACTAAATTGAAGGAAAAAACAATTAGAGCTATCCAAAAGTGGAATGAACTACCTCAGGAAGTAATAGATTCCCCCTCTCTATAGGTCCTCAAGCAAAGAATGGATAAGAACCTACTTGTTGGAGATATTTTGTTAGGGATTCTTGTTCTGATGTTGATTGTAGGCTCTCATGTCCTAAGTCCCTTCAATCTCTGAAATTCTGTCAATTATTCTCCCACATTCTGTGATCAGTAACCATAGCAAATAATGAATCACTAGATAGTCCATAAATCTCTTTACACACTGAAAGATAGTTAAGACCTGAACTACTAAGACCTAAATAAAGGAAACTCCTTTGAATTTTCTTCACATAGTCAGTCATGAAAGACATGATTACACTATGGGTAGGCTCCTAGAGTTTTGGAAGCATTGCATCATGTAAACAGAGGCAACAGCTTCCTGCTCTAGCAATTATATCTCACTCTTTGTTGTTTTTCAGTTGTTTCAATCATAGCCAACTTCATGACCTCATTTGGAGGTTTCAAGCTAAAGAGTAGTTTGCCATTTCCTTCTCCAGCTCATGGAGTCACAAGGAGTCAGACATGGATGAACAAAACCATATACCAGGCACTGTTTTAAGTGCTTTTCACAAATATTATCTCAATTGAACTTCATAACAACTCTGGGAGAGAGGCACTATCATTATCCTCATTTTACAGTTGAGGAAATTGAGGTTAATTGATTTTCCCAGAATCACACAGTTTAGTGAGAGTCTAAAGCTGGACTCAGGTTTTCCTAATTCCATTTTCAGCATTCTACCACATCAACAGCTATCTCCATAAGGGAAAAAAATACATATATGGGTAGTTGGACCTATACAAAGTCTAGAAAAGTATATTTTACCACTCTCTCAATGCTAGTATTTTCCTTCTTGAGATTATTTCCAATTCACCCTATATAGATTTTCTATTGACTTAGTTGTTAGCATGTTGTCTTCCCTGTTAGACTCTCCCCTATAGAAAGAAGTTCATTAAGGACAAGAACAGTATTCTTGCCTTTCTTTGTATCCCCAACACATAGCACAGTGTTTGTCATATTGTGAGAGTTTAATAAGTGCTTGACTGATTGATTTATTGTGCTCAAGGAATTTCCACTCTCTTGTAATGTCATCAGTTGTTTAAACTATGGTGCAAATGAGGTCAGAGATAAAAGGTAATGTTCCTCCATAATTTGGGTGTTTGTTTGTTTTTTCACATTCAAGTGAATTAGGCTTGCTGAAATATCAAACCACAGGGGAAAAGTACACAAAAGGAAAACCCAGACTTGTGGAAGTTTGACAGCCAGAACCAGGAAGCAGAGGTTTCAGAGCACCAAAGATTTTATATACTATTGTCAAGTTCACATCCACACCTGCTCCCCAACACCTCTTCACCTAAACTGAGATAATTCTGCACTTAATGCACAAAAAACCCATGACTTGGAGGAAACATTGGTCATAGGTATGATACCTATATGAACATATACCTATATGAAGTTTTCTTTTTCATAGGCTTTTTCTGAGCTTTTTACCACTCAAGTCTCTCCCCAGCTCTAGAGCTAGGGAGCTGTTGACCTGTTGGAATCCATCCTCTTAACCCATTAGAAGTTGCACTATTAAATACAGCCATTCTTCTCGCCTCAGAGATCTCTATCACATGAGCACATCATAGCCTAATAGAAGGGGACCGCAAACAAATAATTCAAGCCCTTACAACTACTATTGCTTTAGGCTTATACTTCACAACCCTCCAAGCCATAGAATACTATGAAGCCCCTTTTACTATCTCTGATGGCATCTACGGTTCGACATTCTTTGTAGCAACCGGCTTCCACGGCCTAGACGTAATCATTGGATCCTTATTCCTAATTGTTTGCCTCCTTCGACAACTCTTCTACCACTTCACATCCACACACCATTTTGGTTTCAAAGCAGCCGCCTGGTATTGACACTTCCTAGACATAGTGTGACTATTTCTGTATGTCTCTATCTACTGATGAGGCTCCTATTTTTCTAGTATAATTAGTACTACTGATTTCCAATCATTAAGTTCTGGGTAAAACCAGAGAAAAATAATTAACCTAACCTTAAGTTATTCCATTGTCACAGATAACACCCCCAAATTCAGATGGACGAGTCATATAGTAGGTTATAGATGAGAATGTTTGTGATTCAAAACAGATCCATTATTATTCTATGAAAAATAGGTCAAGGCACAAACTCTCCCAGGGGTCAGATAGTACTTAATTACAAATGGGAGATGTGATTTTTCTTAAGGTTTTAGGTCAATCATGTCCAACTCTTAATGACCCTATTTGGGGTTTTCTTGGCAAAGGTACTAAAGTAGTTTGCCATTTCCTTCTCCAGTTTATTTTACAGATCAAGAAACTAAAGCAAATAAGATTGAGTGATTTGCCCAGGGTCGTCCTGACTCCAAGGCAAGTGTGTCTATTCACTGTACCACCTAGCTGCATCCCTAAATGAATACTTAAACACAAATTTATGGTCCTACAAAATATAATTTAAACTACATGGCCTAAGTTGATCTACCTACTTGGACTCACAATATTTTTCTGTTATTTTCCCAAAACCCAATAGCAATCAATAAACTAAATCATCATCAATTCCATTGTGTGAATGATGAATCACAATAACTGAATCCCTTTTTCTAAAAGATTTTTGCCTGGAATAAAACAAAAAAAAAAAAAAAAAAAACATGAGTTTCTTCTCCAAAATGCTAAGGATGGTTAAGTATTCTGCATGATCTAACTCATAGTTTTCCATTTTTACTTAGCATGAAAGCTCTATCCATGCCTCTAAGAACACTAGACCAGTCACCCTTGAAGAAAGCTTTGCTACCCTCATCTTTAGCAACTTTTTCCAACAGTCAAGTGTCTCAGTATAAATATCAGCTCCTTTGTACCCAAACTACATCATTCACTTCTTGACTGTATTGAAGGAATAGGAGATCACATTTGTCACGGCAGTCATTGTGCAATTATCCATTCAATTTATCACAATATGAGTATTCATAGGATCTGGGAGCCTACCTTTTTGCTGTATCATAGATCCCAAAGTAGTTTGCTCTATAGATAATAACTATGCACTGAAACATTAAAACCTTGATATAAGCTATGAATTCTATTAGACTTGGTGATTTTTCACCAGGTAGTCTCCCCCGAACTTTATGTCCCTTTTAGTGACAGATTTTCCAACATTAGCTGCCAGGAATTTCTCACAAAATCCAAAGAGTAGACAAAATAGAAAGAAGTAGTTCCAGCTACACCACCATAATTGCCAGGTTACCAACAAAATGCCTACAAAATTGTGTGTGCTTGCTCTCTATTTTCAAAAATACCTGCTTATATTTATCTTTAAAGGCAAAGTTAAGGTCTGTGTGGAGAAATAGCTGATGATATTTCTTAAGTTACCCCACCGGAAGCCTTTGTTGCTTTGAGATTCCTTTGGAGTTCAAATCATACAAATCCATTGTGCTTTTCTACAGCTTATCTGCTACAGTTCGTTATTTGTATCTGTAATAGTAGCTTCGTGATAGGAGCCATCTCCTCTTAGAGACAGCAATGTCCACAAGCCAGGAACTTCTTTACAAAGGAGATAACCTGTTCCATCATGATTACAGAGGGTCAGTTGATGGAGTTGGAAGCAGAGAGCTGGCATGAGAGATCTGAAAGCCTGTGAATACATTGACACCTGCACAGCCAGACAGCATTAATTGTTAGAGAAAGTTTCTTCTTCTACTGAGATGAAACCAACCTCCTTGTAATTTATGACTATTTATTCAATTCATGCTCTCTTCAGTTAAATGGAAAATTATAATTATTCCTTTTAGAAGCAGCTTGGTAAACTGAAAAGATTAATGAATTTGAAATAAAGGGAACTTGGTATAAATCCCAGCTCTTTAACTTACTACCTGTGAGATCCCATGCAAGTCATATAGTTTCTCCATGTCCAGTCCTTCATCTGTAAAGGGAGGACATCAGGCTAGATGAGCTCTATGATCCCTCCTGGGTCTAAATCTAGGATCTGGTTTCTCTTCATATTTCAATAAAGTTAATCAATATGATAAGCACTGGGGATAGCAGTCACCTGAGACCTGATTCTGACATTCAGCACTGGACGCTGCTGCTGCCACCTACAACTCACTCATCTCCCCTCTTCAGTCCAGACCCCATTGGGTAGAGCCAGCTATATGCCCCTTTTCAGCTTGAAGCAACTACAGAAGATGGGATCTTCATCCCACTGCCCCAAATGAATTTGGGGGGACTGCTTAAGAGGGAAATGATATAAACTGAGATCTTTGGTGGGGGAAGAGATGGAAACACCCTGATGTGAACTGTGTCCCCTCTAATCTGTGGGGGAAAGGTGGTTTGGGGTTTCAAACTCTCCTCTGGGAGGGATACATCCTTCTGTCCATAAGGAAAACTCCAGAGATAAGTAATCTCATTCAGTTTTGAATTGAATTGAAAATCAGTCTCTCAGATTCATCTAGAGACTAGGCCCCCTGCTGGGACCAAAGATCAAAGGAGCCCCAATGCCTTATGGCCAAACATCTTTGAAGAAGTCCTAACAGGATTTTGCCCACTGATGAAGATATTTTCTTCTCAGTGTAACCCATCTTTGCAATAGTCCTGACAGGACCTTGCCCACTAAGAAAGCTGTCTTCATAGCAAGCTGTCTTCTTAGTGTAAATAAATCCCCTTTTACCAGAGACTTCGGGTTTGTGAATTATTTTGCAAAGAAACTGCGACATCGACCAGAGGGGATCTCCTACCCTCAGTTCTCCCACCTCGTCAGTATATTAAAAAGAACACTGGACCTAGAGACAGAAGATATCTTAAAATACTAATTGCACTACTTATTACCTGTGAGAGTTTGGGTTAGTTATTTCCCTTCTCTGAATCTCACTTCCTTCAAATGTAAAATAATGAGTTTATTTAATTTTTAAATTGAGGGAGGAGTGGTTGGGAAGGAAAAAATGCCTATTCATACAAGCTTAGTGCAGTGCCTAACACATAGTAGGAACTTAATGAATATTTGCTGACTTAATTCAAAAGGAATAGAACAGTTTAGGAGACTAAAGGAGGGGAAGGAAATAGAGAGGGGAAAGGAAAAAAAAGAGAAAAAAGAAAAGAGGCATTGTGTTTGAAGACCCTCAAATGCCTCTTCCAGGTCTAATTCTATTAATTCTTTGATTACTGCCCTCAAAAAAGTAGCAATCTTGGAATATGGCAAAGGGTGATTTTCTAAAAAAGTAAAAAAGATCACAAATGATATTTTTAGCCAAAAAAAAAAAAAAATCAGCAGCAATTGTGAACATATATGCTTGTTTTCATTCTCTTAAAAATCTCTATGTGAGTGGTCTATGCACATATCAAACATATCCTTGATGAAAACATGAGAAGGAAACAAGGAAACATTCACAAATAAATTCCTACATCTTTAGTCACACAAATGAATTATAAATAAATGGGTTTGCTCCTATATGTAAAGATATATGTATATGTTTGCCTCACTCATAACTCAATTATTATCTCAATTTAATACACCTTTATGTATCTTCACATAAACAGGGCATTGATGGCACTGTCAGTAGCCTAATTAAGGGGAGGGGCAGGAAAGTTCCAGGCATACTCCCCACTAATCTCTAAGAGAGGTTAGAATTATATCTATCTGCCATCATTCCAATATTGTTCATTTAGGGGTATGTTTCTCAGTGAAGAATAAAAGCTGCATCTCTGATCCCTCATGGGGGAATGCTAATGACACAGTGCTAATCTCACAAAAAGCCATCACAAATATTGAATAAACACATTTATCCAAGTAAAATATAACAGAAGTCAAAGAAGTTAATCAGATTGAAATAGGCCAAAAACTACAATATAGCAAAGGAATTATTTGGCTGAAAGTGAGATAAAATATCTCAGTTCAGTCATGAAGAAAAGAAACAATCTCACCAAGAGAAATCCACTCAGAAGTTGAAAGTCCTAAAAGTTGAGGAATTGATGGGGTCTACTTCCTCACTGTCTGTAACCCCATAGATTCCCATTAACCATTCAGAAATTCATGCTTTACTTCTCTTAATCTCTTTTAAACAGTATCTCCCACAAAGTAAAGCAAGTTCCTTCTCCCTCAAACAGCATCAAGTCTCAGTGTTCTCCCAACCAATCAGGAGTCATCTCCCCCCACAAAAATGCAAAGCAAATTACAGGACTATCATTCAGGAAAAGTACCACTTTGAGGTAGAAACAAAATTACAAAAGTTTGTGTCATCTATTTTGTATCAAATTTTTTTAAGTATTTGATTCAGCTAAACAAAATGCAGCCTAAAATTTAGGCTCTTCTCAAATGAGGTATCTTCTATTTATATTTAATAACATATAAGAGCCCAGAACAAATGATATCATGGAGACAAGTCTATTCAGCACTCTGCTTGCTAAAGATCAACAATAGGTATAAAAGAGGGTAACGTGTTAATCTTAAGTATTACTCAGAGTCATAGATTGTATCTTGTACAGAATCTACATAAAAGAGAGATTTCTCCAATGGATAGCAAGGTTCTATTGATTTTCCTATTCACATCCTATTCCAGATGACATTGTACTGATAGCATAAGAGTCTGGCCCAAAACAAGGCCTATTTAGTGAGATCCATAGTCCCTAGTGACTTACAATGGAAAAAGACAAAGTGCTTGAAAAGCACATATTGCCCAGATAGCAACAAACAGATGCAAAAGCAGTTCATTGGATTGTGCTTGAACTGTCTCTCTCTCTCTCTCTCTCTCTCTCTCTCTCTCTCTCTCTCTCTTTCTTTCTTTTTCTCTTTCTCAGGCATATGCCTGAGATACATTTATATAGATACATATATGTGTATGTGTGTGTGTGTGTGTATACATATGTAAAGATAGATAGAGATTTATTAATACAGATTGTGTATATATGTGTATGTATATATATACACACACACTTACTATGATATATGGTAAATTGTGCTTAAAACTGAACTGGTCAGAGGAAATAAAACTTGACATAGGAGACTTAAGGAGAGATGAAAAAGACTGGAAGAGCCACTATGAAAAATGAGATAGTGAGTTAATTAGAGAGATAAAGGATTGCCTTGTAACAATAGGGTTCAATTGCGGTTATGTAACATAAGTTTGTAGTGGACCCAGTTAGCACAGTTTTATGATTTTTTACAATCTCATTCAGTTGTGTAGGAGCAGAGAGAAAAGATGCTAGAGGATTGGGAGGGTACAATCAGTGATATAAGGGACAAGAGAATCAAGAGACCAGTATAGAGTTGAATAGGTTCACCAAGATGTCAAAATGGAAAAAGGAAGCGAGTGTAGCTAATGTAGGGGTGATACCCTGGCAGATAATTGAGGAGTCAAGTGTTTGGAGGTCACAGTATGGATATACAGGATTTAGGGTTGCAAAGCAGAAAAGGAGATAAAATGTGATCAGATAAAGGAATATCAGAGTTCATGGGCATGGATCATTTCATGACCATTTGTGGGTGATGGGAAAATCAAGTTTATGATCATATTTGTATGTAACAGGTAGAATGGAGAAATAGGTCAGGTGAAATGAATAAGTTGAGGAATTATAAGGTTAGAATATTTGACAGAATATCAATATGTATGTTGAAGTCCCCTAATATGAGAGGAAGAGTTGGGAAGGAGACAGAGACATTGAACTCATCAAGGTAAGAAGACTGCCCTGAAGGTGGATTCTCCATTTCTTGTGGGCATTGTTTATGGGATTCAGTTTGCAAATGAAGGTTAGTTTATAACAGCTACCAGAATTTTCACTGGATAGAAGATAGTGAGGGAAGCTCAGAGGGAACTTTCATTTCACTTTCTTGCTGCCTCCACAATATGACATCATATCACTTGCCCTTTCCAGTACCCCTTTATTTATAATGCACCCCCAATTAGAAATTCCTATTCTTTATTGCTATCCACCATTAGAATATAGGGTCCTTAAAGGTAGAATTATCATTTTTTTTATTTATACTGACACTTAATCAACACAATAAATTCTTTATCTAGTATCCTAAGATTAGTTTTCTCTTTGAAAACTTTTAGCTATCTATCATGAAAAAGTATTTTCTTTGTCTTATTTTTATTTTATTTTCAATTTGTGAAATAAACCAAATATTACCATAACATAGTATAATTTAAAATATGATTGCCCATGATACTACAATTCTATTATGTGTAACTTTCTATTCCTTTTAAATATACAACTAAGTTATCATGTATTTTTTTTCTTCCATCTCCCCTTATTCTAGAGATGGTCACCATTAGACACAAATAGGTATAAGGGTATAGGTATATAGGTATATCTATTTATGTACATATAGATATACACAAATATGTATATATGTGGTATATATACAAAGATATATATATGTATAAAATTACTCTATACATACTTCTATTTATCAGTTTTAGCTCTGGATTCAGATAGTATCTGTCTTTATTAATGATGAGGTTAGTGGCAGTGCCGAGAGTTGAGGTATGAGAATCCCCTTCTGGTCAACACAGGTCCTTCACGAAAGAATTGTGGAACCTGAAATATTAAGTGGCAAAAAGGGAAGTTTATCGTTGGATTAGAAGTCAGCTTTGCTGGGAAAACTGACTTCTGAGTGGCAAAATCTAATTAGGAAAATGGAGACTGGCAGGAAGAAGAGAATATCTTCACAGTGGGCAGGATTCCTGGCAGCTATGCCAAAGAGGCAAAACATACTACTTTGGACATTCTGTAAAGAATGAGTGAACAGAAACCTATTTTATGAGCAGATCTAGGCAGGGAGCTGGGAGCAGTTTGAACTGATTGTCAGACCAGGATCTCCCAATTGAATGAAAATAGTTTCTTGAATGAGGTTGTGACTCCCCAGAAGATCAATAGGAGTTGATTTGCCCTTGAATGATATTGCTTATCTCCCTCTGGGAGGATGTGCCTTCTTTCTAAACTCTATGGAGCCTGGGAGACCCTGATCTCTCTTCTTTTACAGATCAAAAGGGGACACAATTTCAGAGTGATAATTTTACTGATTAAAGGGAACACAGTTTCACACTCTCATTATTAAAACTATATTTTCAGGGACCCTTTTATTTCTCACTGAACTTGGAGTCTATAAGACCCAAGTTTATAATTTATTATGTAGTCAAAGCTGTGTGACTCTGAGCAAGTCACTTACATTCTCTTAATCTTAGTTTCCAAGTCTGTAAAATGTGGTTAAACAAAGCACCTCCTTCACAGACTTCTTGTAAGGATCAAATAAGGTAATGCATGTAAAGTATTTTGTAAACCTTAAGATTAGGAGCACTAACAGGCAAGATCCTTTTTGCAGATACTGACTTCTCCATATGAGCTTCTTTAAAAAAAAAAAAAAAAAAAAAAAAAAAAAAAAAAAAAAAAAAAAAAAACACGTTTGACATTCTTAGACAGCTTTAAAAAAAAGTCTTTCAGTAACATAACAGTGTGTGAAATCATATTCAACTGAAGAAGTCTTTTTTACAATTTTTTTTTTCAGGCCAAGGGAAGCCCTCACTCACTGAGAAGGTAGAACTGACCTAACTTATTACCTGAGAAGGTGAGGCACAGGTATTAGGAGGAAGTATCAAATATGGGTCAGTGAGGCATCAATATGCTTCATTGGAATCTGAAAGACAGATGAATCATGAATTGGCCCAGATGTGAAACAGGAAGTAAAATCTTGCTCTCCATTCTCTTCTCTAGAGTCTAGTCACACCTCCAGTTTAGTTTATACTTTGGAATTCTTTTTGAAATGATGATAAATGCACAATTCAGTAAGGAAATGACTATCCCCCTTTCTAAATAAGTGTTCTGCAAAATGTGGTTTCCAGGAATACAATAATACAATATTTATAGTTTTCAGGAATCCAATACTTTCCTTCTCTACTCTACCTTTCTGAGATGGAGGACCTGAGAGGTAGAGAAGGAAAAGAAGGGGGAAAAAAGAGCAATTACAATCTTAAGAGAGGAAAAAAAATGAAATCTTGTTGCTTTTCTTCTGATTTAGTTTTCCTGTAAGCTCTTAGAGTATTTAGAGGCTCTTACTACACATTTTGTATTTTTTTATGTTGTTTTGTATGTCAGCCTTGTCTCTCCAATATATTGTAAATTCTTTAAAGACAAGGATTATGCCCCTTATTTTTTCTATAACTACATAGCACTGAGAATAGACCTGGATAAAAAAAAAAAAAATGCACTACAATACTTTATTGATTGACTGGAAACCTTCCAAGAACAGCCTACACATTCTGTTGAGCAATGCAAAGTATTGCATATAATTACTGTGGCACAATGGAAAGATTGTAGCACCAAAGACCTGTGTTCAAATCTTGGCTCTGCCAGAGTCCATCTACACTGACCATAGCAAGTTATCCCCTCCATGTATTAGTTTTTTTTTTTTTTTGTTTTTTTTTTTTATCTAGAAAAATATTTGGACTAGGAGACTTCTAAAATCCTTTCAGTAGTAAAATATAATCCTACATTCAAGTCTACTCAATTACTTTATATGCCAGACTATAAAACTGTGATAGTGACAAACAAAAGTTATATTTGTAAAGTGCTTAGCATAAGACCAGGCTCTTAGTAAGTGCTTAATAAATGCTTATTTCCTTTTTTCACCCCTTCTCTCCTTCAGACTACAGTAACAAATCCACTTCATTTCCTTCAAAAATTCATTAGAGACAGGTGACATTCAAAAACCATTGACCAATATTGTGTGGATAATTTACCTCAGGGAAGAAGTTTCCCGAGAGGAAATCCATTTCATAATTTTGCAAGGTGGAGACCAAACCAGGTGCTGGCTATATTGCCTGAGTTATGGCATCACCAACACCTGTGTTCATAGAGAAATTTTTAGAGAGCTCATCATCTTCCTTGTGCTGTAGGGCACTATGGAATACCCAGAAGATGAGGTAGGAGGACTTGTAACAACAGAGAAATTAGACTGGGGAAAAGGCACTATTTGTTCTCCCTGGGACATGTCAACACACACACCCCTCTGGGACACCTGAGAATTGGGCATCCAGAAGTTGGCACATGGTCACCACACTAGAGGCTGAAATCAGATCCCTGGAAAAGTTCAGGGTAAATATCACCCAAAGGGATCTGTGGTGTCCAAAAGAAGATAGGTGTTGATGATGGAAATCTGTATGTCCAGTTAGGCAGAAATCCTTTTAATGAAAAAGGGAATGACTAAACATCTTCTCCCATTGTCATTTTTAAAATGGTTTTAGTTTTTAAAATCTGTGAACTTTTTTCTTCTCCCTCTTACTCCCACCCCACTACCAAAAACATACCAACAAATCAGGTTTTTATTTCCTTTAATGACCACATCTAGATCAGAGTATGATGACCTCAGTTTCTCTTTCCATGCTTTCTGAAAATGGTGAAAGTGATTGGAGTAGTGGATTGAAAGCAGAAGCCAGGGATGGGGATATTTGCTATACAGTTATTTGCTATAAAGCCCATGCTTTCAATCCACCATCCACCCGAAAGTTAGTTTTATGCTCTTGTCAATCACTTACCTTTAGGACTTTCCCAAGAAATCTTGGGATTTAATGGTGAGATTTCTTTCTTAAGCAATGGGCCTTAAACCAAAACCAATCAGATTAGGACTAATAAATCCTAGACCAAACTCCCTTTGATCTTTGTTTGGATCCTAATTGACTCATATTGAATGTAAATAGCAATCATTTCTGCTTTGACCAAAAACCCTGAGGGTCTTCCCCTCCCAGATTTATTTATTTAGTTTTTTGGGGTTTGTTTTTTTTTTTTTTTTGACTAGGTGAAAAAAACTTTGTCTCAATTGCTTCCTAGCCTTAAATCATTGAATGAATGGGCCCTCAAACTGTAACCTGTTGAAGACTTTCGCTTAAAAAGGTCTCCCATTTCATCCAGAGCCATTTCTAATCGTCTTGATCTATATCTTGCCACTGGATCTAAATGGCTCTGGAGGGGAAAGTGAGGCAGGTCACCTTGCACAGTTCCATCACTTAAATCCAATTAATTCACTTGCATGTCAGGGCATCACCTCCCTGATGTCAAGGTCCTATTTATGAACTAAGGACAAACAACTTCTGTGAGTAAAGCAGGCCTCGAATTGGTCAGTTGGAAGATTCCTTCCTTCTTTCTTTCCTTCCTTACTTCCTTCCCTCTCTCTATCCACATAGAGTATCATACTCTTTCCAACAGATGCTCTTAAAATCTTTTTTTCCCCTCTTTTGCACCTCTTTAAGAACCAGGCCTTAAACCAAAACCAATCTGATTCTAGTTGGCCACCAATAAGTCCTAGGCCAAGCCTCCTTTAGTCATTGTTTGGGTCCTAATCGACTTAAATATTAAGTGTAACTTCAATGTAAATAGAAATCAATTCTGCTTCAAACCAGAAGACCTGAAGATCTTCCCCTCCCAAATTCATTCATTTGTTTGTTTGTTTATTAGTTTTTAGAAAAAAATTTTTTTTGGATAGGTGAAAGAGAAGATTCTTTGTCTCAATTGCTACCTAGCCTTAATTACTGAATGGGTGAGAGCTCAGTCAAACTGAGATCTGTTGAAGACTTAGCTTCCAAGGTCTCCCATTTCATCCAGGGCTAGGTTCAGTCGCTATCTTGCCACTGGACCCAGAAGGCCCTGGAGAGGAAAATGAGGCAGGTGACCTTGCACAGCCCTCCCTCAAATCTAATTCACTTACATGCCATAGTATCGACCTTGCACAGTCCTCCCTCAAATCTAATTCACTTACATGCCATGGTATCATCTCCCTGATGTCATAGTGCTCTTTGAGAAAGAAAGACAAACAAGGGTGAAATAGCAATTAGCAGTTACTTCTCCATTTGATGAACTTTTTTTTTTCCTGAGGCAACTGGGGTTAAGTGACTTGCCCAAGGTCACACAGCTAGGAAGTATTAAGTGTCTGAGACCAAATTTGAACTCAGGTCCTCCTGACTTCAGGGCTGGTAATCTATCCACTGTACCACTTAGCTGAACATCATTTTCAAAGGAAAGCATCTTCTTAGCAGATGGCTCTTCATTGAAGGTATGTGTACACATTCCTTTAATAAACAAATTTTAGATTTCTCATGATGAAGATACTAACACATGAAAGGATGTATGTATATTCCAATACAGATTTAAATCCCACTATATGCATAGAAAGAAAAGAGGTACCTTTCTTTGCACCTACATTCCTACTTAGTTTGGAGTCTGCCTTCATGGGAGACACAAGCTGAAGAGAGGGAGAAGAGAGAATTTAGTAACATATAAATTACAGAATTAAGCCAAATAGAGCTTTCTGCTGGTCCTTGAATGAGTAAATGAAGTACAGCCTGAGCATCTCACAGACATTTTCCCTCCCCCCATTTCCAACAGCAATTCCCCTTCCACAGGTGTTCCACATACTGCTTTGAATTAAGACTGGAGAATGGGGAAGTGGTTTTTAAAAATGTTTCCCCTTTCTATTATTTATATGGAGAGGTGAAAATTAAAGATTAGATTAAAATTGAGTTCTTTTCTTTCCCTCTTTCCTCCTTTTCCTCCTTTCCCTGTACTCCCCTATCCCATATGCCCATGTGACTGTGCTCCAGATTCTGCATCCTTTGCCCAAAGGGTCCTCATACTTGTGGTATTTTACTCCCGCCTTCCCAAAGAAGGCAGAGACAGAGCTAGACTGGCACTTAGTGGTGAGAGTGGGAGGGACCCAGGTGTTGATTTAAAAGGAGGAGGGCATAGGCTTTCTGCCCTACAAGGAGCAGCAGCATACTGAACCTGTTAGGATGTCTGCAGAGGGAGAAGCCTGCAGCTAACATTAGATTTGCCTCTGGGAGCAGGCACCTGTCCCATCCGAACCCGTCAGCTCCAGGGATTTGATCACCGAACTCCTGAATTCTTTGTATTGCGGCTCAATAACTTGACTTCTCCACTGCTTCTTCAGTCCATTATAACCTCGGAGCGACGCCAAGTCATCAATCAGCACTTATGGGCAAGGTGCGTGTTGCATTGCACCTCACCTCCAACCCCTACCTCTCATTCTTGGACTAATCGGAGGGAGGAGGGGTATTCGGCTGATGGGACAAATCGACACCCACACAGATGTCTACAACTTTTTGTGGTATCTGCCTTCTCCTGATGGGAGCTAAGCCCTGACAGACCCACAGGGTTTGGCAAAGGCAGGGAGACCGGATGGATTGGGAGAATTCTACAGAGCCGATTCTAGGAGTAGAGAGGATTGAAATCGGCTCATTAGAATCTCTTTGTCTTCAGGTTTTATTAGTTTCTTCAGAGATGAAGAGTCATCTCTCCACATCAGTTTCACCAATCCAACTATCTACAACACATTTCTAAAAACTTCAGATTCAGTGTTTATTATCTGGGGACAGGAAAGAAGAAAAAGAATAAACCTAATTCAGGACCTTGGAGATGGAAAACATCTGTTCTAAAGGAAAACAGGAGAATGGTGGTCCTGGGGAGCTGCCTTTTGTTTTAGCTTTCCAGCTCATATCATTCAAACCTACATCCCTTTTCTGCAGAAAAGGAATTTACCCATTTGAGTTTGATAATGGAGGGCAAGTAAAGGCTTGGCTTCTAGTCTGGTGTGTTTGTTTTAGCTCCAGGAAAGTTTCTGAGGGATCTGAGGGTTCTTGATCAAGGGAGTTAATATTTGTGAAGTGTTTTAGTACGCTGCCTGGCATATGTTGGTACTTAATAAATGCTTGCTTCATTGAAAACTTCTGCTCTATAGTGAAAGGAAAAGTAGGACATTTTCCCTTCTGGTCTAACTAATTATCTATCTAAAAGAAGTGTTTAGCTATGTGTAACTTGCCACAATGCTTTTCATAAAGAGGAGCAAAGAAATCCTAAAAGTGACTTTGTTCTTGGAGGTAATGGAAGGAAGATCTTTTCTCCATCCACATTCCACTTATCTCTCCCTCTCTTAAGGCTGTGGAGATGAAAGGCATGGGAACCAGAAAAGATATTTGTAGACCTAGCATGATACATTCTCTTTTTTTCCCCTCACTTCCCTGACTTAAGATGACTGACTTCAGTTCCTCAAAACACAATTTTAAAACTGACATTCAATTTTTGTTTCCATTTCAGAAAAAATCAGAAGTTTACTCTGTTGAGGTCAATGGAATAAAAGATATCGAAACAACAAATGAGGGAGATGGCAAAGAAAAGTACAGAGGCCTGAAGGACCACTTGGGACATAAGAAAGACCACCAGAAAGAACTAAAAAAAGAACTTGATTTGGTCAGTAATCTTGAGAAGCATCCTGTTGTTTTCATGGAACATTTATTTTGCCAAGAGATCACATATTTTAGAGTTACAATTAACCTTAACAATCTACTCTAAGAATACATTTTGCAGATAAGGGAAATTGAAGCACAAAGATTGTTTTACAATTAGTAATTATTAGAGTCAGAATTCAAATCTCTTGTTATCCAGAGTCTATAACCAAGAACTATTTCGTTAACTATACCATCCATAAGATCCAAGGTTCCCTTGAGGTGTGCCCCTTTAAGATACTATTTGCAGGAGAAAAGTCCATTGTCTAAGATTTTTTTAAAAAAATGCATCCAAGAAATTTGTTCCATCTCAAAATTAGGCTGATACAATCTTTGCCTGGAGGCCCTCTATACTAGATGGCTCCTGTATTCTGCATAAAGGCACTGAAGTGTAGAGTTCTAAGTTAGTAATCCTAATCAGAAAAATCATTGGCACATAGTTTAGGATTTCTTTTCTACTTGACTGCTTAAAGTGAGATGGAACATTTTAAGTTCTTATGGTGGCACTAATGGGGTAAGAGACTAATAGAAAAGCCTTGAATTTCTGTTTATCACACTTTAAAAAGTGAACAATTCCCAAGAGTTGGAATAAGAAGGATTTGTTTTTTCCTGTTTGGAAAAGAAATTAGAATAGAGAGTTCCCCTTTTGAAATGTGTATACTCTTTGCAGGTAAGATATACTGCTAACATATACTGTTAGTTGCCTGAAGCATTGAGTGGTAAGGTAATTTGCCCAAGACCTGATCACACAGCCATTATATATCTTCCTGACTCTCAAAGTAGCTGTTTAGCCATTTCCTGTTATTCTGCTTCTAGGTTACAAATTTGTATAGACTCACTATGTGTGTCTATACATGAATGAACAACGAAATATACCTAGAATCAGGAAGAGCTCTCTAACAATGGAACTGCTCAACCATTCAACAATTTTGCCACATAATGTAGGAAGTTTTCTGTTACAAGAAGGGAATGAGAAATAAGGTTCAAGACCATCTGCCAGACGTTTTGTAGAAGGGTTTGCTGTTTTTGCAAGGGTGGCTGTTTAGTTCAACACTAAAATTGCAATTATTATTGATACATATGAAGCATCTAAAATTAAGATGAAAAAAATGCCTTTTTTCTCCATGAAAGGATTACCTTTAATGGAGATATATTTCTGAATCCTATTATGAACTCTTTATTATGCTAGTCCCCTTCTTTCTCTATACATTCACACCTTTTTGCAAAGATAAATGTCTCCAAAGTAGCAGTGGAAAGAATAAGACTCTGGCAGTCTGGAGATCTAAATTCTGGTCATAACTATGCCATAGACCAAGTCAGGGTGTGACTTTAAGCAGTTATTTCAGCTAGCTAAGTTTCAGTTTCCTCACCTGGAAAATGGAGTTGGACAAATGAGCTTAGACTGTGGGAAAGGTGGTAGTCTGAGGAATTACTTCATCTCTAATCAATCTATTTGTCCTGTGGGCCATTCTGGGACCTTTACCACCTTTTGACTTCTTTCCTGGGAGGTCTGGCTGAAGAGAACATGACTGGGCTTGAGGGTGGAGTAAGGGAAAAAGTCTCTTTATTGCCTACTTGAGATGGTTTGCATTGTGTTGTTATTATACAATATCTAGGAGAGAGAGTTCAGGACCTTGTATCAGAATGGAGTAATTCATGATCAAAGCCATATTTTAAAAGAGTAGAAAGGAACAACAGTAGAAGAAACTGTTCAAAACATCATTGAAGTGCTAGAATTAAAATTTAATTCTTTTTTGGGGGGTGGGGTGGGTGGGGTGGGGAAATAGTCTTTTCCCATCTAGGGCAAAGTGAAATCCTGAAAATTGAAGCTGAGGGTTATTGCTGATAAAAGTTCTAATGCTAATCAACCTGAAGTAATGATACTTAGGGTCTGAAGAATTAGACTTAGGACCTGCAGGACATTTGATCACTTTGCCTAAGCTTAAATTTTCATGGGGATTAGCAACCGTAGGCAACCTTGGAGTCTATTTACTTTAAGAAAAAGGTTGTGTTCCTTTAGCTTAGAAATGAATGTGTAGAATCAGTGAATATTAACAATGCTGATTAGTTTCACACAGAAAGAATATTTATATCTGATGTTATACAACATTCTGGAATAAGTAGGAAAGCAAAAATCCTAACAGAAATAGACTGACAAAACCAGGGGACAAACTATGTGAGAAGATGAGGCACTAGTTCTGTGCTAAACAGCTAGTAGTTTTATCTCAGGGCAATTCACAATATCATGAAAAATATTTTATAATGTTTTACATTACTACCTGTGAGTCCTGGAATGTCTTCCCCCTTCCTGGGGAATTCTCATTCTCTCTCTTTTTTACTCTTAATGTTAGGATGACCACAAACTCAACGCTAAAGAATTAGAAGACAAGTATGGAACAAACATCATCCGAGTAAGTCACTGAGAGGATAAATGAACACATCAGAAATTTGTCTTTGGGGAAAAATGGGAGAAAATCTTCAATGTCAGTAATTCATTGTGGTAAGAAAGAGAAAATGGGTATCATGTACACAAGTAAATGTAACACAAGGAAGTATGTATTAAGTATAAGAATATAACTAGAATTGTTTAGATGCCCATGACAGAAATATGTTTCTTAGAGATTACTTAATATTAGGATAATAGAGTAATGTTTCATGGAGAAGGGAGGCATTGAAGGAGAAGATTTCATAATTGATGAATGACATACTATCTTAGGGACATATAGAGAAAAGGACTGGATTATAATATCTACTATAAATATTTCAAAATAAGATTTTTTTCTGAGTGAGAACTGTTTTGATTTAAGTGTGTTTAGATTTAGAGTTACAAACAATCTCAGACACCTTCTAACCCAACCCACTAATTTTACAGAACAAAAACTGAAGACCACAAGAAATTGTAATTTGTCTAAGAATAATGTCAGAGGCAAGATTTGAACCCAGGTTCTCTGTCTCCAGAGCTACCACCATCTTGTTTTTTTAACTTCTTGGCAAATCCTCATCCTGTACCCAAGAAAAGATATTTCTTCCTTTTATGTAGCCACACTGTATGGCTTTTTAGAGAATTTTAATTAATTTTTCCCTTGTTTTGAAAAAAGCAAAAACCCAAAGGTAAAAGTTAAAGAATGACTAGGAGCTTTTAAAGTCAAGATGTTCACGCCAAATACAAAGACCCCTTCCAACCACCATCCCATCCTCCATCCTCCCACCTTTCTTCTTCCTCCTCCCGGGCCAAAAAAATCTGGAGTTGCACGTCTGCATGGCTAGGAATGTCCAATCACTTTTTAGCAACTACTTTTTCTGGTACTGTTTTTACAGGGTCTCACTAGCACAAAAGCAGCAGAGATCTTGGCTAGAGATGGTCCCAATGCCCTTTCTCCACCCAAAGAAACTTCAGAAATCATCAAATTCCTCAAACAGATGGTGGGTGGATTCTCTATCCTCTTGTGGGCAGGAGCTGTCCTCTGTTGGATTGCTTTTGGGATCCAGTTTGCAAAGGACAAGTCTGCTTCCATGGACAATGTAAGTAACATACCAGGGTTCTTGCAGTGGTTTTGTCATTGGTATCTCTCTCCTAGGAGGGATACCAGAGGCTAAGGGTTCTCAAAGCCAGACCAGGACTGAGCATAAGGGAAACAAGGAAGTTCATCCTCTTTCTGTTATTGAATCATTCTTGATTAAGATTAAGAATTCTGAACCTCTCCAGGCTACAATTTCTATATCTATAAGATAGAAAAGAGGGCTCTACTAGTTGCTGCCATTACTTATATCACATAGGTAAAACAGGAAAGTATTGCGAGTTCCAAAGAACAAAAGTTCTGTATCAATAATTTGCATAGGACTCCAACCTCCTCCCTCTCAAAACCTGTTTTTTCTCTTAGTTTAATAAGTGAAGCATTTAGGAAAGCCATTATGAGATTCATCATAGCTGGTAACTGAAATGTATGAAATGATTCCCCCAATATCCAAGTATTTGAGTATTTAACTTGCTTACAGGTAGAGATTCTCACTCTAAATTGTACCTGCTTCATTTTGAGTATCTATTTTAAGATCTATACTTTTGAGGTTCTCTGACTTAGGTCTCCTTTCCTTTTCATGTAGGTTTATTTAGGTTTTGTGCTTGCCTTGGTAGTCATCTTCACTGGGATCTTTGCATATTACCAAGAGGCAAAAAGCACCAACATCATTGCCAGCTTCAGTAAAATGATTCCTCGGGTAAGTAGCTTTGTCCTTGTCCTGTGCCATGGCTTCTTGTTGTTATATACAATTCTACTCTGGATCTGCCTGATATTTTTGTTTATTTACTCAAAAAGTGCTAACTGAGAGGTGCATACAGTAAACTTTAATGAGCTATTTACTAGAACAGAGAGTGATCATATCCACCTGGGATCAAGCCCAAAGCTTGATACTTTCTACCCCTTTTCATTCCTCAACTCAATACTTGTATTCATTTACATTGCCACCAGAAGGATAGCAGAATGATTTAATTCAATGTCCTTCCTATTGCATACTGAATGACCTATTCAATGCCCTTCCTATTGCATATTGAATGATTTTTCTATAGCAAGTTTTCTGTATTACATTTGAAACTGAGCATTTTCCTCCACACATTCCTCCACAATGAACAAAAGAACTGCCAGTCTTAATGAGGAAGGGGGGAAAGAAAGGAGTGGGCTCCCTTTTTTTCTATAAAGAAGAATCCAGCTTGTCACTGCTATGATTATGACCTACATCATCCAAAAACAGTATGTCATCAGGGATAGGGCACTGGAAGGAAGACTTTGCTTGAAATCTTACCTCAAATAATTCCTTGTTATGTGATCTTAATACAGTCATTTCTCTAGATCTCAGCTTTATAATGAGGACATCCAATTTGTTGGCCTCTGAGATTCTTCATCTTTAAATCTAAGATCATGGATTTTGACTTGTCTTTCCTGTTCAAGCTAAGATTCTTCCTAGACTATAGCTAGCTACAATTCCAGTAAGTCCCTGTTCTCTCTCTTTTTCAAGCCCCCAACCCAATCAAATCTTCTATCAATGATTTCTGGTCCCTATGAGCACTATTTCACTTAGAGATCCCGAGGATCTAAGAGAAACACTTATTGCCTACTTATAGGTGAGCAACATAGTGGATTGAACTTGAAGCCAGGAAGACTCAAGGTGAAATTTTGCCTCAAAAATTAGTTTTGTGACTCGGATATGTCATTTAACCTATCTCGGCCTGTTTTTTGGTTTAATCTGGAAAACGAGAACAATAACAGCACTCACTTCTAGGGATTATTATAAGAATCAAATGATATATTGTAAAGAATTTTGCAAATATTAAAGCACTATTTTAAATGCTAGCTTTTAGTTTAACTACATCTTATAGTTATCATTCCCTCTGCTCATGAGCCTCCAGATCAAAGGATGGAGGTAATGTAAATGAAAAAGATGGCATGTCAGGTTCTGAAGTTTTATTTATATTTTCATTTCCCAGCAAGCCCTTGTCATCAGAGATGGAGAAAAGAAGGAGATCCCTGCAGGGCAGCTGGTTGTAGGAGATATAGTAGAGATTAAAGGTGGAGACCAGATTCCTGCTGATATCAGGATTCTGGCCTCACATGGATGTAAGGTAAGCACAAATGTGATTGTTAAGGATGACTAGGATGTACTCCATTTCCTAACTAAACCAAATGAAGAAAAGTCAAAGTACCTAATTCTAGACTTTTTTCAGATTTATTTACATGAAATTACTTTGGATTATTTAGTATACATTTTGTGTTTAACTGTTTCCATATTGTTTCTTTTACTCTTCTTTATAAAGTAAGATCTTTGAGGACAGACACTGTATTTTCTGTCTTGAGAGCCTCAGTGCCTATCATTGCCTCACTCAAAGTAGGTACTTAATAAAAGTTTCTTAATTTTAATATGATTCATTTGTAGGTTGATAATTCTTCTCTAACTGGGGAATCAGAGGCTCAATCTCGATCTTGTGATTTTACCCATGAGAATCCCTTGGAGACAAAAAATATTGGTTTTTACTCTACAACCTGCCTGGAAGGTAGGTTGGATTAGATATATGTAGCAAATATTCCATAAAAATTAAAAATCCCTCTGGTCAGTCTCTACATTTTGGTCTTTTTCCCACTACTTCATAAAGATTTTTTTCAAAGATATTTTAAAAAGCATAGTTTTACTCAGTAAGCCAAAATTCAATCTAGTATTATGTAATTCTTCAGAACAAGGCAAGGCCTACCTAGTACATTATGTTGGCCAGAGGATAAAGACAGGTGGCCAAGCAGTTTGTACCTCTTATAGGAAGACCTCCTAGAACATTATCCATATACTTTCCTTTCAGGGACAGCAACTGGAATGGTCATTAACACAGGTGACCGGACTATCATTGGAAGAATTGCCTCACTGGCTTCTGGTGTTGGGAATGAAAAGACACCCATTGCTATTGAAATTGAGCACTTTGTCCATATTGTGGCAGGGGTGGCTGTTTCTATTGGTGTCATCTTCTTCATCATTGCAGTATCCATGAAATACCCAGTCCTAGAATCCATCATCTTCCTCATTGGCATCATTGTGGCCAATGTGCCAGAGGGTCTTCTGGCTGCTGTCACTGTAAGTCTGTGATGTGATCTGTCCACTTTTATGTGATCCTTATGCTCTATATGTCACGGAATTAAGTGTTACAAGTTATTTCTATGGCTTAAAGTGGAAATGTTTCCCCACAGAGAGCAATATTTAATGTTTTCAATAGAGTGGGTCTTGGAGGATCAGATATGATTAATTAAGATAGTTTCAACATTGGAAATGCAAGATTATTAACATTGGTCTTCCTTTTTGGAGAGATGTATTAAAATAAACTTATTTATTCATAATTCTGCTGTACTTTTCCCTGGAAATAAGGCAAAAGATGCAAAGAAATTGTAAATCAGTCTCTATGATGGTCTCTTAACTGGACTCCACTTGTAAACTGAAGATAATGGACACTAATGTCTTTGAGATTTCTGGGTTCAACAGAAATCAAAAGATTTCAAGATACAAGTAATTAAGATGGAACATAATGACTCCATGAAGATCCAGAGTATGAGATGAATACTTTAGGATGTCCACTTTGGCATAAGTGAATCCAGTAGCTTTCTAACGGTCTTTTTTGAGAGGTACAGAATTACTCAGATTGGCCCAAGATCAAATGTTGATTTTCATCCATATGACATAAACTTGATTACCTTGCCTAAAACAATAAATCAGTGTGGGTCACTTTATTCAAAGGAGAAAAGAACCAAAGTTGGGTTTTTACTTCTTTAAAAAAAAAAAAAAAAAAAAAAAGCCTCGACATCATTGGCCAACCAACAATCTACCAAAATTTTCTACTTAATAACCATGACTGTATTTTCCCAAAACATTCATCCAGCTAGAAATACTAAGTATATAATGATCTATCAAAGATAGATCAAGGTATGGTCTCTACAGAAATGGTTAAGCAAGCAAAAGTCTTCTATTATTCGATTCAATAGCATTGTTACCTCTTTCCTTCTTTCGTGTCTAGGTGAGTCTGTCACTGACAGCAAAACGGATGGCCAAGAAGAATTGTCTGGTGAAGAACCTGGAAGCAGTTGAAACTCTGGGTTCTACCTCCATCATCTGCTCTGACAAAACTGGAACCCTAACACAAAACAGAATGACTGTGGCCCATCTGTGGTTTGACAACCAGATCTACCAGGCTGATACAAGTGAAGATCAGGAAGGTAAGGCTTTGGAAGCAAGCTCAAGGATATGGGACTGAGCATGGAAAGTTAATGCAAGCCCTGAAAGGGTGAGCAGACTATTTCTGAAATCTGTTTGGACCCTATGGACATATAAACTCACTCTCCTTTCTACAGAAGACGTCTGTATGCTACATTATTATTTTTCTTCCTTTCCAGCCCAGATCTTTGACCAAAGTTCTGCAACCTGGGCTTCTTTATCCAAGATTGTAACACTGTGCAACCGAGCTGAGTTCAGACCAGGACAGGAAACTGTTCCCATTATGAAGGTAGGACTTTTGCTTATATGAGCGTGATATCAAAGCCAATCTCTAAGTCATTTTAATGTCTTCTGTCTCTTTATGCTGTGGTGTCATTTAATGAGATAGGAAGAAATTATTATATTCAAGAGCAAGTTTGAATTGCCAACAGGTTAATTAGCCAAGTAACAAAGTAGTACTTTGGCTACATTCTACTTTTCTTTGTAGATTGCAGGGGGAAAATGAGTTCTTAAAATAATGACTTAGAAGTACTGTGTTGTACTAGTTTGATCAAAGCAAATGGGTAGTACAATAAATAGAACATTAGACTTGGAGTCAAGATGACTTGAGTTCAAATCCAGACTCAGAAACTTCCTAGCTGATGACTTTGGACAAGTCACTTAAACTCTGGTTTACCACTGAAGAAAGAAATGGCAAATCCTCCAGTCAATATGTTTGCCAAGAAAACTCCAGTGACAAAAGGCCCATGGAATCACGAAGAGCCAGATGGGACTAAAACAACTGAGAAAGCCTATATTTCATTATGGCTTTTATTGAGCAGGGGCCAGAATACTTCATTGGTAGATAGTTACTGGCAGGTCTAGATTTTTTAAAGGATTGATCAGATCAATTCCAGGCCTATTCTTCTCACCCAGATATCCAATTGTGAATACTGGCATGCCAGAATGTATTTCATTCTCTGTTGACTTGTCACTAAAGTTTTTATGGTGTCTCTATCTTAGTTTCTCCTCTTACTTACTCTCCTGCTCTGCTCTGTTGCCTTTTTTCAGGCATCCCCTTTCTGCCCTTCACTATCAGTATTTTTCCAAAGCCTAATTTCTGGGCCTTTGTGCTTGCCTAAAACTTTTCTTAATTGTAACGTTTACAATTTTTTTCTCTGTAAAATGCCACTCATCTCTAACTTCTTGGGTTTTGCCCTTATCACTTTTTACTCATGTTGCTTTAGCAGTCATCTAACTGCACTGCTACACCTCAGTTTCCTGCTACTTTATTCCCACTGCCAGACTTATACTTCTTAAACAATATTTTCATCTTGGTTTCTCTTCTGTTCATTCTTCAATGTCTCCTTAGTCTATTTCATGAACTAAATGATGCCTGGTTTTCAAATCCCTCGGTAACATGGCCCCACCTTCCCTATCCAAACTTGTTTCTCCACTATTTTCCAATTTGAGTCAAATCTACTTCATTAATGCTTGAATGGCAATGTGCCAAGTTTGTTTCTTCCTTCATCATTCTCACCCTTTTTTTTTTACTATTACATTTCTCTTTTCTGATTCTCTATAAAAGAAAACTACTCCAGCCCTTTTTTAATTTCCCTTTTCTCTAAATTTGTCTAAAAAACACAATTCAGTGGTTAATTATATTTTGTCTCATTTGTTTTTCTTTTATTGTCAATAAGTTTAGAGACTTTGAGGACAAGGATCAACTTCTCCCTTCTCTCTTCTCCCTTATTAATTCCAGTACTTAAGCATGTGATGGCCATTCAGTAAACACAGAGATTAATTTTAAATATCATGAAAGAGATAGGATATGGTTATAATGATTTTTTTTTGTTTTAACCTTTTCTCTAAATCTAGAAAATTGTGGTAGGAGATGCTTCAGAAACTGCCCTCCTGAAATTCTCAGAAGTCATCATGGGTGATATAATGGAAACAAGAAAAAGAAACAGAAAAGTGGCTGAAATCCCTTTTAATTCCACCAATAAATTTCAGGTGGGTTTTTCCTTATGAACAGAGATCTTATTTCTTAGCTCAGTGGCAATCTTACCTACAATTACTAAATGTCCTCATAGATCTAGAGCTTGAAGAATATGGGTGGATAATCTCTATTATTTTCCCAGAAGCATACATAGGTAAAGAAGAATGAGTTTAGAGAAACTAGGATGCAGGTCTCCCTACAATTATCTGTTCATGTGTACTGTCTCAGTGTCTGGTACTGAAGGATTGGGTATCTAGGTTTTTATTGTAATATAGTTTTAAAAATAGCATTAAGTGAATAAGCCATTTTCGACTATTATACCCAAATTACCTACAAAGGATATATGAAAGATGATATCTACCTCCAGAGAAAGAATTGATAGATAGAAATGTATATAGTATAATTTTACATATATATAATTGTCTAATGGTAGTTGTCTCTAGGACAGAGGATGGGGTGGGAGAGGGAGAGGAGGGAAGGAAAAAGAAAAAAGCAATTTACATGTTAATTTTATATCTATAAAAGGAATAGCAAATTGTAATTAATAGATTTGTAGTTTCAAGTGCAATCTTTTTTATTATACTATGTTATGGAAATGCTTGTTTTATTCCACAAATTAAAATTAAGATGATTTTTTAAAAAAAATCTCAAAAGACAGTGAAGCAGTTAAGTCCCTCCCTAGGTAAGGACAAATCCCCTTTCTTATAATATGTGGATAATTCATGAGCAAACCAGGATGGTTTTAGATTTCATCCCATTCCATGCAATTGAGCTTGGGAATCTATGGGTCTTTTTGCCAGTATCTCAGGAAATCAGTCTAATATCAATTGGTGCTTTTACTTCAGGACTCCCCAAAGGCTGACTGCTTCTATCTCCTTAATATTAGAATGGAAATGAAAATCACTCTTCAGAGCCCAAAGTGTTAGGGTAGCCTGTAATGTGAGAAAGGCCTAGTTAATGTTAGAAATTCAACTGGTGACTTTCTGGCTCAATCTGGAACAAAGTGGAATTAAGCAGTAAAGTGAAAATTCTTTCCCCCCTTCCTTCCCAACTCTCCCCTCATACAAACCTACACTTTCTTTCCAGCCTCCTAAAATATACTTAATTAAATAAGATTAGGTTGATGGTTACCTTGGTGGTACCATTCTCCCAGGTACTGGTCAGAGAGAATACATATATGTTAGATCCTCTTTGCTGATAGTGGGCTGAAAAGAAAGAGCCCCAGGTGAGTTTAACTAATGTAAAAATTAGTGAATGAAATTTAAGCCTCTGAGTTCCCAGAATTTCTTTTTCTTTTCTTTTTAATGTTACCTGTCTTGACAGGACCCTATAATTCCCTACAGTTTTGGTTAATGTTTACGAGCTCCTGATGGAATCTCATGAGACCAATGCAAATTTTTGTGTATGCAGGTCATTTCATGGATGAAAAGGAACAGAAGGAATCTTTGCTAGTCTCAGTTCTCTATGCCACAGAGAAATGATGTCTGGCCCTAATGTTAGGGAATATGGTTCTATTGCCCAGTGTCTGTAAGAACAGCCTAAACTTTGGAATAGAGAAAAGAAGTAATTGATTCCTGCTGCTGTGAAATCTGCAGTAGATAATCCATCCCTGGATATAAAATTCAGTGGAATTTGTGCCATCACCTAAAAGGACCTTGCTTAAAATAAAATAATTTAGTATATTCTTTGCTTTTAAAATTTTGAGTTCCAAATTCTCTGCCTCCCTCCTATCTCCCCATCACCCACTGAAAAAGCAAGCAAAATGAAGTCAATTATACATGTAAAATCATACAAAACACATATCTACATTGGGCATATTACAAAAACAAAACAATAAAAATGAAAAGAACTAGAAAATTAAATTTCAATTTGTATTTAGAGTTCATCAATTCTCTTTCTGGAGATAAAAGGCATTTTTTTAAATCATAAGCCCTTTAGAATTTTTTTGGATAACTGAGTAGTCAAGTTTTTCATCATTATAACATTGCTATTACTGTGTACAATGATGTCTCAGTGCTTTTCACTTTACTTTTCATCAATTCATATAGATCTTGTCATTTTTTTCCAAAACCATTGCCTTCTTCATTTCTTGTAGCGCAGTAGTACTGCATTGTAATCATATGCTACAATTTAGTCATTCTTCAATTCATGAGTATCCTCCTTAATTTCTAATTCTTTGTCATTATAAAAAGAACTTCTACTTTTTGTGGTGGCAAAGAATTGGAAATTGAGGGGATGCCCATCAGTTTGGGAATGCCCTTTACAAATTGTGATATATAAATGTAATGAAATACTATTGTTTTATAAGATGTAAGCAAATTTCAGATAAATCTGGAAAGACTTCCATGAAGTGATGCTGAGTAAAGTAAGCAGAATCAGAATCAGAATCATAATTACAGCAACATTGTGTGATGATCATCTTTCATAACTTAACTCTTCTTAGCAACAGAATGATCTAAGGCAATTCCAAAAGAATCATGATGCAAAATGCTGTCCCCATCCAGAGGAATAACTATGTAGTTTGAATGCAGATTGAAGTGTACTATTTTCACTTTTTTTGTTGTTTTTTTCTTTCTCACAGTTTTTCCTTTTTTGTTTTAATTCTTTTGCAACATGACTAATGTGAAAATGTTTACACTATTGTACATATATAATATATATCAGATTGCTTGCTGTCTTATAGAGAGAGAGATGGAAGAAAGAAAAATTGAAACTCAAAGTCTTATAAAAGTGAATGTTGAAAACTATATATGTAATTGGAAAAAAATTAATATATTTTAAAATTACAATTAAAAATAGGGATAAGGGAAAAAACAAAAAAAGCTGCTATAAATATTTTTGTACATTTAGGCCCTTTTCCTTTGATTTCTTTGGGGCACATATCTAGTAGTGGTATTGCTGGATCAAAAGGTATGTTATGGCTTTTTTACCCCTTTGGTCATAGTTCTGAATTGTTCTTCAGAATGATTCAAGAAGTTCACAATTCAACTAACATTTGATTAGTGTATCTATTTTCCCTCATCTCCTAGCAGGGGTCCTCAAACTACGGCCCGGTGGCCAGATTCGGCAGCTGAGGATGTTTATCCCCCTCACCCAGGGCTATGAAGTTTCCTTATTTAAAGGTCCACAAAACAAAGTTTTGTTTTTACTATAGATTGGCCCTCCAACAGTTTGAGGGACAGTGAATTGGTCCCCTATTTAAAAAGTTTGAGGACCCCTGATGAAAGCATTTGTCATTTCTGATAGGTATGAGGTGGTACTACAGAGTTGTTGGCTTGTATTTCTCTAATCAATAGAACATTTCTTCAAGTAACTATAAATAGCTTTGATTTCTTCTTCAGAAAACTTTTCGTAACTTATTTTTATAAATTTTACTTAGCATTTGTCTGAGAAAGTTGCTGTTAAAATTTTTATGTGATTTCATCATCTACTGTATCTTTTAGAAAATGTAGTTCCCCTGATTGTCTTTTAATTAGGGCTAATTTTACTTTTTCTTTATCTGAGATCATGATTGCTACCCTTCCCTTTTTCATTTTTTCTGAAGCATAATAGACTTCAGCCCTTTATTTTAACTCTATATCTTTCTATTTCAAATGTGTCTCTTATAAATTACATTTTTGGATTCTGGTTACTAATTCATTCTACTTTTTTTAATGGGTGAATTAATTCCATTCTCATTCACAATTATGATTCCTAATTGTTGATCCCATCCTATTTTCTTCTCTCTCTCTCTCTATCTCTCTCTCTCTCTCTTTCTCTCTCTCTCTTATATTGTTGGTTATAATACTAGTTCATTTGCTTTCATCATATGCCAAGGCTTCTGCTCCTTTAAAATGGAAACTGCTAAGTTTTGTATGATCCTGACTTTGGCTCCATTATATTTGAATTGCTTCTTTCTAACTGCTTACAATATTTTGTCCTAGATCTAAGAGCTCTGAATTCTTTCAATTTCTATTCTACCCTCCAGATCTAAGATAATAGAGCAGTTTCCTTTATAATTTCTTGAAATAGAAGATCTTTTTCTTTTTCTGATCATGGCTTTCAGGTAGTACAATAATTTTTAAATAATCTCTCAATAGATTGTTGAGATGTTTCCCAATGAAATATATTTCACATTTTCTTCTATTTTTTCATTCTTTTGACTCTGTTTCTTGATATTTTATGAAGTCATTAGCTTTCATTTCCCCAATTCTAATTTTAAAAACATTCTTCTCCTTTTCCATTTGGCCTTTTCTTCTTTTTAAGTTCTTTTCTTTAGTGAATTTTTGTGCCTCTTTTACCAAGCTCTTAATTTTCTTTTCATAATTTTCTTAAATCACCATTTCTTTTCCAATTTTTTTCTTCTACCATCATCTCTTTCTTTAACTGTTCCAGCAATTCTTATTGGTTTGGACCCAATAAGCATTTTTCTTTTAACATTTTACTTTTGAATTTGTGTCTTAGTCTTCCTTATCCCAGTCACTTTTTTATGTTGGCTTATTTTTTCCAGCCTCTTTCTTGACTTTGAACTTTATGTTAAGATTGGACTCCACTCCCCTGGGGGTGGAAAATCAATGTCTCAAGATATATAGGCTTTTTCAGGCTTCTATTTTAGAGTTAGCTGTGGGGTCTGCAAACTTTTGTAACTTCCAAAGTGACATGATCCAGGATGCAGTATGGTTACGGCTCTCCTGGTCTGCATGCTGGTGTTTACCCAGGAAGTGTCCCTGCTTCCCTACAGCCACAAGCTGGCTTGGAACTGTGACCAGGGCCACTGCTTTCTTCTGACTGACCACAAGTACTGCTCTCCTCCCTTGAACTTCAACCAGTAATTGTATATTAGCAATATAGTTGCCAAATCAGTAACAACTATTCCCAATGCCAACAAAAAGTCCCCTATAATTTTTTTCTGACCAACTGTCCAACTCTCTTACCCTCTCTGGGCTGAGAGAACCTTAGGCTGCCACCATTGATGCATTGCCTCCAAAGCTCAAAATTTGATCTGAGGTATTATTTTAAAGTTGATTGGAGGGAAAGTTGGGAGAGTTCAGCTGATTGCTACTTGTACTCTGCCATCTTAGGTCCATTCTTTTACCTTGACTCTGCCTTCCCTCTCATCCTTTTTCAATTTGATTTCTCATATAAAAGCCCAGGGTGCTGGGTTGGGACCAAGTTTGAGTCTCCTTCTCTAGTGGGAGGCACTAGAAATCAATATGGGCTTGAATAGCATGTCATAATAGAAGACCACTGACTGGAGTGAAAAATCGTGTATCCAAATCTTATGTCTGCCTGTGTGGCCCAAGTGAGGCAATCTTATTTTTAACTTTAGCAAGCTTCAGGTCTTTCATCTGTCAAGTGATGAACCTGGACCATATGGGTTTTAAGGTCCCTTCCAACTCTAGCTCCTTGATCTGGAGGAAGTTTAAATTATCTTAGGGATACAGACCTAGCAATGGTATTGCTGGATCAAAGGGTATGCACAGTTTGATAGCTCTTTGGGCATAGTTCTAAATTATACCCTCCAGAGTAACTGGATCATCTCACAATTCCACCAATAATGCATTCCCTCTTAACATTTATCATCATCTTTTCCTGTCATCTTAGCTATTCTGAGGGGTGTGAGATACTTCAGAGTTGTTTTAATTTGCATTTCTCTAGTTAATAGTGATTCAGAGCATTTTTTCATATGACTATTGATAGTTTTGATTTCATCATCTGAAAATTGTCTGTTATATCCTTTGATCATTAATTGGGGAATATCTCCCGTTTTCACTGCAAGGAGGGGCAGTATACACAGAATAAGAGATGATTTTCTTTCTCCAGGTATGTGACTATATTTCTTGAGGCTTCTTAGAAGTGGCAATAACAGTAACCTGCCCCATTTACCACATTCACTTTAATTCCTTCCTCCCAGCTCTCCATTCATGAAACAGATGACCCTAATGACAAACGCTTCCTCTTGGTGATGAAAGGAGCCCCTGAAAGGATCTTGGAGAAATGCAGCACCATCATGATCAATGGCCAGGAGCAACCTCTTAATGAAAGCTCAGCAGAGGCCTTCCAAACTGCATACATGGAGCTAGGAGGTTTAGGGGAGAGAGTGCTGGGTAAGTTGGCCTGGGATGCTGACAGAGAAGATAGGGCCACTGGTAACTGCAACATAAAATTTAAACTGAAAAAAATAAATGATGTGCTCATTAAAAACAATGGAAGGTAATTCCTAGGGAAGTAAATTAAATTGATGGAATTTATATTTCCAAAGGACATCAAAGTTTGTGAGTAATGATGATGGGGGAAGGAAAAAAAGCATCTAGTTGGTGCTTAAACATATTTTTAAAAATTCTTCAAGGATCCCTGATTTTATTAATGATCCCCCATTCTCTAATATAGAAACTATATGAACTTATGTATCCCTGAATTAATATTCTATGCTTTTAATTTTTTTAATCTTTAATTTTATTTGTGTAGGAAATTCCCAACAGAGAAATTTTTGAATTTTCTGCCCAACAAAATTTTATCAACATGTAAACTAAACTTTAGTCAGTCAATAAATAGTATCAAGTACCTACTATGTGCTAGGCACAAAGCTTAGCACTAGGTACACAAATACAAATTAAAAACCAAAGATCGTTTTTGATCTCAAGGAGCTTAAAATCTAATAGGGAAGACAACACAAAAAGAAGGGGAAAAAGGGGCCCTTAAGAACATAATGAAAGTTCTAAAGACATGCACAAATAATGTAGCTGGTTGGAAAATGGGGAGAAAAACTTTGCTAAAACTATTCTTTAAATAGAGGTCCTGGAGCCCATAATTCTACCCTGTAGGTTTAGGGTCCAATCAGAAAAGTTGAGGGTATTGATGAAATGTACCAAACAGATTTAATTTTGCAGCATAATGAGATTTCCCAGTGATAAGACTAGGGAAAGGACAATATTCTGGAAAGTCCTTAAGGAACTCAAAAGCATTGGAGCTACTGGGAAATAGGGAAATTTTTAGACATCAGATCTGTTTAATCCTACTAGGATAGCTTTTAGGAGATTTCCTACCTGATCTTTCAGGTCCAATCTCAGTTTTCTTATGAGTAAAACTGTGAGGAGGTTAGAATAATTGGCATATAAAAATCTCTTTGAGCTTAAATATCTATAATTCTTTCATTTAATTTGTAACTTGATTCTGGAATGGCTTTTAAAATATCCTAGAATATAGAATCCTTGGGATAATCAGAGAACCTTATCTTGTACTTAATAAGATTCTTTTCCTCACAAATATCTAATGCATCTTTTTCTAAAGTAAGTGCAGGAAAGGGACTCACATTTCCATTCAAGGACTTTGTTGCCTTAATGGGCACAGTGTTTCTTTATTTTCTTATCTTCCTCCTTATTGATGCTGTCCCCTCCTTGTTCCCTATACATGTCTTTTTCAGGTTTCTGTCATCTCTACCTGCCAGAAGATGAGTTTCCAGATACCTATCCTTTTGATGTAGAGACCATGAATTTTCCCACCTCTGACCTCTGCTTTGTGGGGCTGCTATCACTGATTGATCCCCCTCGATCCACTGTCCCTGATGCAGTCACCAAGTGCCGCAGTGCCGGCATTAAGGTAGAGTTCCTTTTCTCTACCTCTTGAGTCTTACAAAGATTCAGGAGATCCTCTGAGGAAGTTTTGTTTTACAATAAAGTCCTCTCCAATTACATATGTTTTTATTTTCTCTTTTACAAATGAGAGGCATCATGACAGAATGAATAGAGAACTGGCCAGAAAGACCTGGGTTGCAGTTCCCCCTTAGATACAAAAGACTCAAATACTACATTGATATATACTGGTTAAGTTCCCTTAGGCAACTAAGACTATGAATTTCAGAGAAAGGGCACTAATTGACAATGGTAGAGGGTATTTTTCAATGATGAAATTACAGGTCTAATCCCAATCTCTATATAGATCTTTTAACTTGCTATGTCAAGTTTTTAGTGACTGTCCCTTTCAAAATATCACGAGGAATTCTATAGAGAAGTTTCTTCTCATTATAGTTATTGGTTAGCTAACATCTTAATCCTGTACTCTGGTGGAATGTAGATAGTGGTAGGAATGATTGAATAATAGCAATAGTTTACATGTATAACACATTTCTATTGTTTGCAAAGTGCTTTACATATATTATCAAATCCCATTATATTTTCCACACGAACCATGACAAGCAATGAAGAAACAAAGGAAAAACTATTTTTTAAAATAAATGAATGGTTGCTTTTGGCAATATGACATGGGACCAAATCCACATTTATCAGGTATCTGATTTGAGGAAAATCTCTTAATCTCCCTGAAATTATTTAAATGCTTTTTAAAACTTGAAGTGTCATATAATTATAAACTATTGGGATTAACATTGATATCAATAGATACAAAGTAGTCTTTTAAGCTATACTGTATTATATAAATCCAAGGTAGTTGTAGTTTTTTGGTATTTTCTTAATTTTATCCCTTTATGATCCTATAGGAAATTTAATTCCACATTTATATGCTATTTAAAACATAATAATCAGACCCCCCCCCCATAACTTTCTTTTTCCTAGAAGAGCAAATAAGAATTGCACCAAAGATAAAGGTTTTCTCTTATGAAGGAGGAAAAGATTCAACAAACAGTGGGGCAAGCAGACACATGGAAAATGTCTTGGTGCTGGTTTTTTCAAGCAGGGGAGAGATCACATCTAACTAAAGGTCCCCCAAAGGGAAAAAATCTATCCTTAGAAATGATTACACCCTACTAGCTCTTGGTTCAGACAAGAGTAGTCATGTTCATTTTTTTTCTTCTGCTTTTACTGAGTCTGCTTCTCATTGGTTATATCTGTTCCTCACCCACTTCAGGTTATCATGGTGACAGGTGATCATCCAATCACAGCCAAAGCTATTGCCAAAAGTGTGGGCATCATTTCAGCCAATAGCGAGACTGTGGAAGACATAGCAAAGCGTCTTAATGTTCCTGTGGAGCAGGTTAACAAAAGGTAAGAGCAGTGGGACTGTGATTCTGCAGGTAAGTCAGGCCACTTTGATTCCAAAGAGCTGCAGTGTTTTGGAATTCCTCTTAGGCTATAAACACATATACAAACACCTAATTATTTTTCCTCTACAGAGCTCAGAAAAGCAAGCAAAACTAGTGTTTTTATCCAATATTAGGTCTGCATTAGAATTTTAAAAGTTTTCTTAATATGGGGGTTTGTGAAATTTTTTCAAAAAAAAATTTAATAGATACTGGTTTTTAGTGACTGGTTCCTTTCAAAATATCACAAAGAATTCTGTAGTGAAGTTTCTTCTCACTATAGTTATTTTTTAGTTAACACCTTGATCCTCTACTCTGTTGGAGTGTAGGTAGTCTTAGGAATGATTGAATAGTAGCAATACTTTCATGTATAACACACTTTTATTGTTTGCAATATAATTGGTTTTCTTTGTGATACATTTCTTTTATGCATTTTAAGCCATTATTCTGAGAAGAGATCCATGGACATTGTTGATATTCAGTCATTTTCAATTGTGTCTAATTCTTCATGACTTCATTTGGGATTTTCTTGGCAAAGAAACTAGAATTGTTGGCCATTTTGTTCTCTAACCCATTTTATAGGTGAGGAAATTAAAGCAGAGTTAAGTAATGTGTCTATGGTCACACAGCTAGTAAATGTCTGAGACCAGATTTCAACTTGAGAAGATGAATTTTCTTGATTCCAGGTCTGGCACTATTATCTAATTGTCCTATATACTTCACCAGACCACTAAAGAGGTTCTTGGAGAAGTTGTCTCTCCTACCTAAAATGCACTTAATTCTCAACTATAGCTCTAAAAATTCCCAATTTTGTTCAATATTTATCTCAAATATCAACTCCTCTGTAAACCTTTTTCTGTTCTTACTGGCCCGTGCTCTCATTCTCCCAAAATGACTTTTGCTTTTGTATCTTTAGTGTTGGGCGTGCTACCCCTTTATTATGTTATTGGGATTGGTTAAACATTTGTGCAATTGAAAACAGAATAACATCTACATGAATGCACAATTAGGAAGAAAAGAAATAGTCGTTACCACTGGGAAAAGCAGAAAAGGCTTCATTGAAGAGACAAAATATTGGCACTGGGATCTCAAAGATTGGTAGGAATTCAATAGGCAGAAGATGATGGGAAGGGAGGGCATTCTAGTCACAGGGAACATCCAGATAGTGTCACCCCCAGCCCTTTTGGAGTCCTCTCTCTGATGGAAGGACTTGGTAGTATTCATTGCAAGCGTTCCAAGAGGAGTCCCCTCCTAGCCTCTGTTTCTCCATCTTGAACGGAGATGGCAAAGCCTGTTACTGAGTTAGATTTCTTTATTTTGCAGCAGTATCAAGAGCCTTAGTGAAGAAGTGAGGGACTAGTCACCTCAGAACGTTGTATCCTACTGGGCTTCTCAGGGTTAAAACAATCTCTTGTCAAGTCCTTTTTGCTAATTGGGCATTGGTTGGGCTCTTCTAGGGATGCAAAGGCAGCTGTGGTAAATGGAATGGAACTGAAGGAGATGAGCCAAGAGCAGCTGGATGAGGTCTTGATCAACCACACAGAAATTGTCTTTGCAAGGACATCTCCCCAACAGAAGTTAATCATTGTGGAGGGCTGTCAGAGACAGGTGAGTGATGAAGGAAATGGTACTTATCAACATGTCTGACACATAGTAGATACTTCTCAAATATTTATTGGCTGACTGACAGGGGTCCAAGGGAGTCCAAGTTGGGTATCTTCAGACTGCTATTTTGTATGACTTTGTTAGAACAGAAAGTTCTTTCCTAAATAAAGCTGAGGTTCTCTCATAATCATCAAGAAAAGAAGTGGCTGATTCTTTTGAGGAAATTCATTTGAGTTCCACAAACATTCATTCATTAAAGCATTTAATATGTTCTAGACCATGTGTTAAGCATTGGAAATACAAAGAAAAAAGAACAACAATTAGAATTAGACTTTCTAGTGCTTTTCTATATGTCCTGACATGATACTTAAAGTTTGCTAAATATCATTTGATCTTTACACCAACTCCATGCATTAAGGCAGCACTCTAATTTTCACCTTCTTTTGTAGTTGAGGAAACTGAGGCAAACATCCATTAAATGACTTGCCCAAGTCACATAGCGAATAATAATGTAAGGCTGGATTTAAATTGGGGTCTTCCTGATTCCAGGCCCAACATTTTCTCTCAAGCATGTACATATTTGACTTCAAGAAAAAGAAAATTCCTTATATTCCATTTCAACTTCAAGCATTTTAATGTGTCCTTAATTTTTTAAATTATATTTAATTTTTCAATTCACAAAAAACTATTTCTTTTCCTCCCACATTAGTGAAAAAAGTTTAAAAAAAAAACCCTAAAATTTTATAAATAAAGAAAACTCTATCACTGGCCATGTCTCCCAAAAAAGTCTCATTCTGTCTCATTGACTCCACCTGTCAGGTAGGGAGGTTACTGCATCATCAGTCTGCTGGAGTAGTAGTGGATCATTGTGTTGATTATTTCAAAACCTTTTGTCTTTGTAGTGTTATTATATAAATTATTTTGGGTTTGCTCACTTCACTCTATGGTAGCTCATGCAACTTTTTCCAGGCTTTTCTGAAATAATCCATTATTGCCGTTACATTATATGCCATTGAATTCATATATCATCGTCTCGACTTAAACAAGTTTTACTCTATTACTGTTTGGAGAAGATGTTGGCCCCTCTGGTGATTATTCTCTAATTTATGAATTCTCTTGAAAGATTTCATTTGGCGAGACTCTGTTGCAGAGCCAACTAAGAAAAAAAATAAGAATCTTTGTTCAGTATTTTATCATTAGAGCTGGAGATGCCCATCTCTGTCTTCTATCACTTATCTGCATTAAAGAATCTTGGTGAATGTTTATTTTACATCACAAAGAAATATGACCCTTTTCCCATAAAAGGATCTTGTAGAACATATGGTCATCCTATCTTCAGGGGAAAAAGAGGATATTATTTTGTCAATACTCTTATCAATTGAATATTCCTTGAAATTCTCTTATCAATTGAATATTCCTTGAAATTTCTGGATTTACTGTTTGAATCTCACTTTGTTCTAGGATGCTGTTGTTGCAGTGACAGGAGATGGCGTTAATGATTCCCCAGCCCTAAAGAAAGCTGATATTGGGATTGCCATGGGAATTGCAGGTTCTGATGCAGCAAAAAATGCAGCAGACATGGTCTTACTAGATGACAACTTCGCTTCTATAGTTACAGGTGTAGAGGAAGGTTAGTAAGATCCCTTCCATTCAAGGGACATATTGATTTAAATTTATGGATCAAGAACAGTTTTTCTAAAGATAACATTCTCCTCGCAGGTCGCCTAATCTTTGATAATTTAAAGAAAACCATTGCTTTCACGCTAACTAAAAATATTGCTGAACTTTGTCCTTTCCTGATCTTCATTATTGCTGGGATCCCCCTGCCCATCGGCACTATAACCATCTTGTTCATTGATTTGGGCACTGATATAGTAAGTAAATTTCTGGAGTACCAACGAATAAAATAAAATAAATATAGCACTAATTTCTATAAACTTGTGTGCCATTTTTTCCTTCTCTATTTCTTTTCTTCTGAATATACTCATGATTTATTAAGATATTGATCTTATTACTTTATCTCAGGGTACCGGGAAATAAAATCCAATACCAGGTATCATAAAGTGTTGAGACCATTTTCCCTTCTGAGTTTCCTTTTCCCTGAAAAGAATTAAATAACTTGTCGAAAAATTAGTAGTAAAATCAATTATCTCCTGAACTGAGGTTTCTAAATCATTCCATTTACCCAACCCTCAAAAAATATGTTATGATCCATTATCTCAGGTTTCTTATCCCTGAATTGATAGTTATGATCAAGGACCAGAAAAATCTATCTAAAGCTTAGGGGTCTAGAAATGTTGTAGAAGCCTAAGAAATAGGAGACAGATCCCTAGCTAATCCAAGCCTCTCTTAATTTAATAAAAGGTAGAACAGTCTCTAAAATGAAAATACTGCTTTTACATATAGCAGTTCTTCCCTGTTTCAAAATTACACTTGCTAAAGATATGTATAATAGGATATATATAATAGAAACTAATAAATGGAGCAATAATTAGACTGAGAGGGGAAATGATTGACATTTTCAATAATCCTTAGGTACAATACTGAAAAGGATCCATTTACTTCCCTTACTCATCTTGGCCAAATTAATTCATAGGATCATAGATCTAAAACTGGGAGGTTAGAGTTTATTTCGATGTTTTCATTTTATAGATAAGGAAACTGAAGTCTAAATGATTCACTTAAGAACCCTCCTAGTAGACATTTTTAGGCCAAAGTTCTCTAAATCCACAACAAACAATAATTAGAGAATAGTGGAAGAATATGTTGAAAATGAATTATTCATATAACTTTGGAATATGTGGATAAAAAATAAGTAGGTGACAGTAAACTAGAGACAATGCAAGGGAAATGACCCTTGCAGATCTTCTTTCCTTTCTTCCCTACAGACAGTATTATACAGAGTTGCTCATACACAAATGACTTGTTACTTGGAGGCTTGAAAGTTTTCTAGCCAAGCTACTTCTGAATCCTTGGGATTTGTTTATTCTCTCTATTTTATTTTCTATCTAAATATTAACTGTCTGTGTTCTAGCTACAGGACAGTGGTAAGTGACAGTATTTCATCATTTTCTCCCCTCCATAGATTCCTTCCATTGCCTTAGCCTATGAAAAAGCCGAAAGTGATATCATGAATCGGAAACCACGCCACAAGAAGAAGGACAGATTGGTGAATCAACAGCTGGCTTTGTACTCTTATCTACATATAGGTATGCTGAGATCTCTCGTGTGCTATTTTGCTATCAGAGATCTTTCCTAGGTCCCCATCCCCCAATGAGCTCAGAAACCAACTTTTGTTTTTAATGGATGAGAACCATTAGAAAAAGAATACCTCCACTTCATCAGTTCTTAAATTCTTAGTATGTCTCATATGTGCCACAGGAATCCTGCAGTCTTTGGGAGCCTTCCTTGCCTATTTCACCGTCTACACAGAGCAAGGATTCAGACCTACCCGGCTCATTTTCTTACGGTCAGAATGGGAAGACGGTAATATAAATGACCTTGAAGATAGCTATGGACAAGAATGGGTAAGAGAGATCAAAGTTCTAATGGCATTGATTCTCCATTCTATTGCCCATTTGACCTTATTGATCCTGAAACACCATCTTCTGGACTGTCCTAGTAAGATTATCTTATTAGAACCGATGAGTGAATGAAAACGTCAATAAGCATTTTTACTAATTACTGTGTACCAGAAAGTACGTAGAATACAAATTCAAAGAATGAAAATATTTCTTATGGGCACAGTAAAGTCGCCCCTCAGAGAGCATACATTCTAATGGTGGAAGAAAATATTAGAAAGATTTGGTGGCTTATTGCTCAGGAGGGCAACTAGGAGACACAGTGGATAGAATACTGGGTCCATGTTCTAATCCAGCCTCAGACACTTACTAGCTATGTGACCCTGGGTAAGTCACAACCTTGTTTGCCTCAGTTTTCTTATCTGTAAAATGAGCTGGAGAAAGGAATGGCAAAACACTCCAGTATCTTTGCAAAGAAAACCCCAAATGGTATCACAAAGAGTAAAATCTGACTAAAAAATGATTGGAAAACAAAGCCCAGGAAAAGGCATTTTGATCTTTTCTTCCCCAAGATGGAAGGCAGTGAGGGACACACATACCTAAAAACAACCCAGTTAATTAGATCATAATTCTAGAAGTAGAAAAGAGCTAATGGAAGAGCAAAGATTACTCTCATGGGAGCAAGCTCTGGAGATGAAAAGGTTGAAACCTCCAGGTCGTGTTCTCTGATCATGCAATGTTTCTTATTGAGAAGTGATGAACAATAGGGGGTGAATACCATATAGTCAATATATTGGCTTTTTCCTTTTATCTGTTTTTCTTTATTATAAATGAGGGGTGATGGAGTAAAGCGGTCACTGGGAAGTGACTAATATAAGGGAAAAATATGAATAAAAATTTTTTCAAACAATAATAAAATGCAAAATGAAGAAAATAGAATGAAAATACTTACTACCTTATTAGTTTGGGGTTTTGGGGTGCTACAGTGAATGGGTTTGAAGGCAGGAAGATCTAAAATCAAATTTTGCCTGAAACATTTGCAATCTGGGTTACTATGGGAAAGTAACAACTTCTGTGAACCTTAGTTTCCTCATCTGCAAAATGGGAATAATTATGGTCCCAAAATCACAAAATAAGATGAGGAAATTTTAAATGCTAAATAAATACTAGTTATTATTATGTAAATGTCTATATAGGTGTGTATCTTTTGTTTAAAACAAAATTCATTGGTTAAAAAAAATTAGCAATGACATGAGAGTCTCAAGGAGGAAAATTTTGTTTCTGACTGAAGAATGCCTCTTCCAGATGGCTTTACAAGAGAAAGTGAGGCTAAGGTATTTGAATAGCTTACCCTCACTTTATTTTTTTTTAATTCAGGAAAGATTTATTTTTCATTCTTGTAAGAATGGATGCCTAGGTTGTTAGACATACCTTTGAAACTCCAAAGGCAGCATTTTATTTCCTATCTTGAAGCACAAGTCCCTCCCCTAATTCCCCATTAATTGGATATTACAGAAGTTACATGACATGAATCTCCATCACTCATTACCTAGCTAGTCCTTCCCCCAAAAAAGCTTAAATTCTAGATGGAAATAACAGAGGAGGGCTTGGGACACAGAACAAAATCTTTTCAAATCTCAAGCTACCACTACTAATTAGAGGAAGATAACCTCCACTCTTGATTATTCTTTAATTTCTTTGTGCCACTCTCACTTTAAAATCCAATTCACTTGCTTGTCATGACATCATCTTCCTGATGTCATGGTCCTCTTCAAAAATGAAGGACAAATAATAACTACAGCCCCTTGAGTAATGCATTTCACCATAAGAAATATCACATGGCTCAGCCTAGATTATTAAAATTGTGATTTAAAATGGTCAGAAAGCAAAATATTAGAATTATGCCTACTGGAAGTATAGCTGATTTTCTAGAATGGAAATGAAAGAGAGGTACAAAATATTTGAATAACTCTGACCTTTATCAGAACTTGTTCTGACCTTTGATAATAGTTTGTTAGAGGCAAGTAGATGGTTCAATGGTTTGAAAGTTAGACCTGGAAACAGGAAGACTTAAATCTATTGGCTGTTTAATTCTGGGCAAGTCACTTAACCCTGTTTGCCTTAATCTACCAGAGAAGAAAATGGCAAAATACTCCTCTCTGCCCAGAAAACCCCATGGACAGTATTGTCATGATATTATCCACAGGATCAGAAAGAGTCAAACACAACTAAATAACAGAACTGGCACACAGCAGTTTTGTAACAAACAAAAAAGAACAATTATATTGCAAAGTACCAAATGTAGGGATAAGTAGAATAATTGAAACTCTTTTTCCTACTCAATTATTACCTTCTCTGGACAACTGAGTGATGGGTTGTTTGCACACCTAGGAATGAACTCTTATGTAGCTTCCATTAATATTCCCCAAAGTTTTTCCACTGGTTGTCAGAGCTTTCTCTCCTTCTGATCATTTGCAGACAAGATATCAGCGAAAGTACTTGGAATGGATTGGATATACTTCTTTTTTTGTTGCAATCATGGTCCAGCAAATCGCAGATTTAATCATCAGAAAAACTCGGAGAAATTCCATTTTCCAGCAAGGTCTCTTCAGGTATCAATTATATTATATATCAAAGACTTGTGATATAAAGAAGATGAAGTTCTGTTAACCCATTCAAGGAACTAATGTTATAGTGTCTACTATAGCAAAAGATCTGATGCTACTTGGGATCATATTAGCTTGATGGATGTCTGTCAATTCATAAACTTTTAACTACTCTGTCATGTGCTGCCATGGCATTGTGCTAAACACTGGGATACAAAGAAAAAGGACATTCTCAATATAATGGATAGGGAAGGTAACAGGATGCAAATAACTATATTCAAACAAAATATATACAAGATAAATTGGAAATTTTTAACAAGGGGAAAGCATTAAAATTAAAATGGATTAGGAAAGATTTCTTGTAGGAGGAGGAAGACATTTTACTGATATGTGAAGGAAGCCAGGGAAACCAAGAAGCAAAGATGAGGAAAGGAATGGAGGGAGGATTAATTAAAAATACTCAGATTTGGGAGACAAAGTGTCTTATGTGAGGAACGTAAAAAGGCCAGGGTCACTGGATCACAGAATTAGAAAAGGGATAGTAGATAGTATAATAATACTGAAGAGGTAAGGAGCAGATTATAAAGGGCTTTGGATGCCAAAAAGGATTTTATGTTTGGTCCTAAATGTGATAGGAAACCACTGGAGTTTATTGATAGAGGTAAAGGGGTTGACATGGTCTGACTTTGGAAGCTCAGTGGAAGATGATTTGAAGGCATGAAAGATTTGTGGTAGAGAAACTCACTAATGCCACAATAGGCAAGGCTTAAGGTGATAAGAGACTGCACCCAAATGATGGAGGTATCAGAGGAAAGAAGAAAGTATATGCAAGAGATGTCACAGATGAAATCAATAAAACTTGGCAGCTGATTGGATATGAGGATAGAAGATGGTGGAGACCAGGATGATTCCTGAATTGAGAACCTAAGGGATTCAGGGAATAGTGATGCCCTTTACATTAAGAAAGAAGGTAGGAGGGGGAAATAATTAGATGGATTCAAAACCTGTTCGTGTTTGTATTTCTTACAGAAATAAAGTCATCTGGATAGGAATTGCATCTCAAATAATCATAGCATTAATCCTCTCCTATGGCTTTGGAAGTATCACAGCCATGAATTTTACCACCCTTAGGTGAGTTATCTATCCTACTCTGGGAAGGGAAAGTCCTGACTTCCATTCTGAGAGGAGAGTCTTAAGTTAGGGGACCAGGCTAAGCTAGGATAAAGATGTCTAGATCAGATATGAGATGGTAAGGATAAGAGACCAAATATACCTTTCTGTGAAAGGAAAAAAATGACCTTTCAAAACTCCCTTTGGAAAGATTTGAGGAAAAAAAGTACACTTTATGTCCTCATCTTTGGGTATTCCTTATTTTTATATCTTAAAAGAATTGTTTTTGGTCAATATATAGGAAAAGTCCTCCCTGCTTTGTATCCATCTGAATTTATTGCAGTTGCCAAAAAGCCCCACCACCATTTACCCCAAAAGCTGGGTCTTATCTTCTGATGCACTCTGACTCTTGACTTTGGCTCTATTTTACTTCTAGGGTTCAATATTGGTTTGTGGCAATACCTTATGCTATTGTCATCTGGCTATATGATGAGTTCCGAAAACTCCTAATCAGGCGCTATCCAGGAAGTAAGTAAGGAGGAGGATTTGGGTCCTCATTTGGGACACCCTGCTGGAGTTTATTAAGCATTTGCTTTTTCACACCTTCCACAGGCTCCGTATTTCTTATTGATTCTCCTTCTCCCCCTACAGGCTGGTGGGATAAAAACATGTATTACTGAAGTTACTTTTGGTTCCAGAGACTCTTAATTTTTCTCTATGTTCAGTGTTCTCCAATCACTTCTCCTGGGAAGTCTCCTGTGCACTATGGGCATCATCAAAATCTGCACAATAGAAGAAATTTGTATGAAAGATTCTCATTTAATGTACTGTAAAAATGAAATTTCTTTTTGTAAAGGCTGTTTTTCTTCTGTACCTTGCCGTTTGTTTGTTTAAAATGTATAAATTTTAAAAGAAGAAGAGAAGAAAAATAACCTGTTGAATATGTACATAAATTTCCACAATATTTAATTCTGTTACCTTTGCACTAGATTTGAAATTACTGAATTTTATGAATTCAATCTGGACATGATTGTGAACAGCACAAACCCTACAAGATTAGCCTTAGGCCACATTTTAAAATAAAGAATATTTTATAAAATAAGGTTGTAACTGTGTCGTTCTTAGACTCTCTGACAAGGTGCTCTATTTCAATTAGAAAGTAGTTGAAAACTTAAGATAGCAGGGTAGTATAGTAGATAAAACCCTGAGTCTAGAGCCAAGAAAACTGGCAATCAACACTTAACAATGTCTTACTAGAGACTACTATGACCTTGAATAAGGGTCTTAAAATCTCTTGGCTTCAGTTTACTCATCTGTAACATGGGGTGATAGCCCCTATTTTACAGGATTATTAAAAAAATCAAATGAGAAAACCACATTTTGCAAACCTTAAAACACTATTTAAAAGCTATTTATTATATATTACAACTAAAGAAGAACTCCTGTAATAATTAGAGTTGCAAAGTATGGAATAAAAACTGAAAACTACTTATTGATTTTATTGGCTTTCTGTCTCTTCTGTCAATGCCATAAGGCTATGAGAATCTCCCTCTTTGGAGGCATTTTTCCAAACCTTTATTCCTCCACTGTACTCCTACTTTTGTGTTGTGATAACCATGGTCCTCATGGATTCCATGTAGAAAACTATAGATGAAAAGTTTTTATCTTGGGGTCTATAAACTTTTAAAAAATATTTTGAGGAATATCTTGATATAATTTATGTCTCATAATTCTATGCATTTTGTATTATGCCTTTCAAAACATTCTTCTTAGAAGGTTTCAATAGGCTGCCATAGTGGGTATAGACATGGAGAAAATAAAGGTTAAGAACTTCTGCTAGAGAAAAGCTCTATTTAATCATGCTGTTGGGATAATGGAAGGAAAAAGATATCAATAAGTATGTGTTTGAGTAATTCATCATTTCATTGCCTCTTCCTCCCTTATTTAAAAACTTTTCTACATTTTCTTTAAAATGTATATGGTGGAAATAGGGTTTCAAAGCCAGAAAAAATGGATAGACTCACATGTTGTTGTTTTTTTTAATTGAAAGGGGAAAAACTCAAAGCAGAACATGATTTCATTAGGATTTAATCAGAAAATCCAACTGCTTCCAAATTAGGAAACTTTCTTAAGATTGCAGTTTTTGGTAGCTCCATGTAGGGATCAAAAATAGACTAAAGAATACATTTCCCAAAATCCCTTCTAGAATTTCAAACCACTGAATAATGAGTCTAATCTAAATATGATATAACCTAAAAAAGCTCTGATTTAAATTTTTCCTTTAAGCAACCTGCCCTGTGACTTATCCCATCCTTTATCTTACTACTATCATTTGAAACATTTTTAGTTTCCTGGATTGCTTCCTCTAGGAATAAGGGTCAGGAATTTTACCATATAATGGCATGATGGTGTTGCAACCCCAAAGTCCATAATTAGATATAAAATAAGATTTTTCTTCTTCCATTTGTTTTACTCACAGTCTTAGACTGTATATCCTAATTCTGGCATATTTCCTTTTAAATTATTAGCCCCTATTTAAGCCAGTGGGATTGTGTTGTGAAGGACCCCTACAATATAAGGAGATGACTAAAAACACTGTAAATGCAAGTCTCATAGTTTTCATTGCATTTGATTAAAGTTTGATCCACTAAATTTAAACTATATGCAATTATAATATTATACTACTATAATATAGATTACTCATGGCTTGCACAACTTTAATTTCTGCATGAGGTTTTATATGTAAAAAGTGGGATTGAATACCAAAAATACCTTTAACCATGTTCACTACAAATTTATGTAGTCTAATATCAGTTGGGCAGGTAGGTGATGCAGTGGATAGAGGCTCAGACCTGAAGTTAAAAAAATCTGAGTTTAAATCCAGTCTGATCCTGGGCAATACCCTTAACTCTATTTGCCTCAGTTTTCTTGTCTGTAAAATGAGCTGGAGAAAAAGTGGCAAACCACTCCAGTATCACTGCCAAGAAAACCCTAAATGGGTCGTGAAGAATAAGTCATAACTGAAAACTTGAATACCAATCTCATGGGGCTTCACCATTTCACAGAGAATCTGTTCCTTCCTGATTGGCTGTCACATCCTCAGAGCTTCTGTTCCAAACATCTTTTCTTTTCAGACAACATATGGCACTCCAACATGAAAGCAGGTAACTTCACCTTATAATTAGTTGCTATCATTAAGACCATCCATTTGAGTTCCCTCTTTCTCCTCAGTGCTATATTTCAAATCTCCTCAGCAGCAGCATCCCCAGATCTCTCATCCTGTGCTCCAAGGTAGAAGAGGTCCTCTTTCTTAAACAGGACCACCCCTCTGCTGGTGCTTTTATTCCTCCTTTCTCCTGCAGGAGAATGAGCCTGGGGTCTTCCCTTCTTCTAAGGTTCATTCTCTATCCACTGGCTCTTTCCCTTCTGCCTATAAACAACCCACATCTCCCCAGGCTTTAAAAAATTTGTCCATTTTATCCCTGCACAAAAAAAGGCAGATCATAAATGATCCATTCAGAGATACTAAGGGCTGATAGGTGAAGAAGGGGCAGAATCAGGAGAAGCAGTACTAACAAGACCCAGGGAAGAGGGAATATCTGGGAGAATGGGGTGGCCAACAATACCAAAAGTTGCAAGGAGGTCAAAGAATTTAGTTGTCTAATTAGTTTCTTAACTCACAGGTGTTGGCTGGAGTTATCTTAACAAGATATTTGACCTCCCCTCCACCCTGTTTTGACTCTACTCTTTCTCCTCCAATCTTGTATTACCAGAAGTCCACTGAATATCTCCCCTTCCTTATTTCATAGCATTTTAAACTCATGTCTAAAACTTACTTTGACATCCCTCCTCAAGTTCTTTCCTCTATTTAATTTTCTATTTCTGCTGAGGATACCACCATTCTTTAAATAACATTACTCCTGGACAAGCTTGAAACTGGGGAAGCCGGGGGTTGCTGCAGCTCATCCTGTTGTGCCAAAACAGATGCAACACAGGACCCAACAGGAATTTGATGTGAAGGTTTATTGAAGCTCATGGCTACAAGAAGTCTCAAATCAAGTGGCCCTGAATGGAAAGAGAGCAGGGTTAAGAAAGGGAAAAACTACAAGAGGGAGGGTCCTTCTCACCATAAGCAATATTCGTACAGAAGCAAAAGCCAGCCATTAGTTCCTTATCAGGGGCTACCAGGATGCTCTTGGGCCTCATGAGATCCAGGAAATTAAGGAAGAAGGAGGTTAATTTTAAAAATAGCCTTTGGGAGCCTCAGCAATTTTAGGTTGCTTCACTCAGGCCAGTCATGGAGAGGTCAACAAAAATAGGATGTAGGGTCTTGTACTTCAATCCCAGGCTTCCTCCCCAACCCTGCTGAGTTCTATGAGTCCTTTGATAACATCAAATCTTTCCTGAACTACTGCACTAGCCTTCTGTGCTCTCATGGGTGCTTCTCTACTTTCTCAACCATTCTCCATGTAGCTATTAAACTAATATTTCTCAGACTTAATTTTTACTATTATTTTTCTCCTTATTAAGCACTTATTTTGTTCCAGGCACTATAATAAATGCTCGAAATAAAAGTACAAGTCCTCAAAAGGCTTGTTGTTGTTTATCCTTCTAGAAGATGACCATGACATCAGGGAGGGGGTGCCATGACATGCACATGAATTGGATTTAAGTGAAGGAGGGCTGTGCAAAGTTTCCTGCCTCACTTTCCCCTCCAGAGTCAGCTGGGTCCAGTGGCCACATAGAGATCAGGATGTCTGGAGATAGTCCTGAATGAAATGGGAGACCTTTAAGCTAAGGTCTTCGAAAGGTTTCAGTTTGACTGAGGCTGTGCCCATTCAGTGATTAAGGCTAGGGAGCAATTGAAGCAAAGAATCTCCTCTTTCACCTAGTCCAAAAAAAATCTAAATAATAAATAAATGAATGAATCTGGGAAGGGAGGACCCCACAAGTTTCTAGCCAAAGTAGAAATGATGGCTATTTACATTCAGTCTAAGTCAATTAGAAAATAAAAGTAGAAGAAGAAAAACCCCTCAAAAGGGGTTTTTGCCCTCAAAAGGCTTACCTTCTAATAGGAGAAGACAAGAAATAAAAGGAAGCTGAAAAAAAAATTGGGGAGTAGGACGATATCTGCTCAGGGAGAGGTAGATAAGTTTGGAGCCCAGAGAGAAATAAAGACATGACTGTTCTGGGCACTTACCTTAAAAATAACGTCCTGGTAGAATAAATTGTAGTATGTGATTATGATGGAATATTATTGTACTGTAAGAAATAATGAGCTCTCAGAAAAACCTGAAAAGACTTCCATGAACTCATATAAAGTGAAATGTACTAAGTACAAAGTGTGAGAAATGGATGAGCATTTCTTTGGTTTCCACAGTTGAAAATTAAATTAGAGAATGAAACAAATTAGAAAATTGAAACCCATGAGGACATCAAAGAATAATCTAGGGGGGAAGGTTTATCTTCCCCAAAAAGAATGTAACTTCCTTAGGGGCAAAGACTGGCTTTTGTCATCAGAGGTGGTAGCCTGAGATATCTTCCTCCTAGAATATAAGCTCCTTGGCCACAGGGACTGGCTATGAGAGTTGGAGATTCAAGTCCTGTAACTTCTGTAACATCCAAATGATAGGGAATCAGGGAACAGACTCGTGCTTCAGGATAGGAAATAAAATGCTGCTTTTGCAGTTTCAAAGGTATGTCTACTCACCTAGGCATCCATTCTTGCAAGAATGTAAAATAAATCTTTCCTGCATTCATCAGTGAGTTCAGTAATGTAGACAAGACCAATATAGGTTAAACATGATAAAAATATATGTTAAATCCAATATATGCATATTTATGCAATTATCTTGCTACACAAGAAAAATCAAATCAAACAAGAAAAAAAAATGAGAAACAAAATAAAATGCAAGCAAACAACAACCAAAAGAGTGAAAATGCTATGTTGTGAATCACACTCAGTTCCCACATCCTCTCTGTGGGTGTACCTTATTACAAGATCATTGAAACTGGTCTGAATCATCTCATTGTTGAAGAGAGCCATGTCCATTAGAATTGATCATCATATAATCTTGTTGTTACTGTGTATGATGATCCCCTGGTTCTGCTCATTTCACTTAGCATCAATTCATATAAGTCTCTGCAGGCCTCTCTGAAATCATCCTGCTGATCATTTCTTACAGAACAATAATATTCCATAACATTCATATACTCATTCATTCATTCTTTCATCTGGTGGGCATTCATTCAGTTTCTAGTTTCTTGCCACTACAAAAAGGGCAGCCACAAACATTTTTGTACATGTGGGTCCCTTTTCCTCCTTTAAGATCTCTTTGGGATATAAGCCCAGTACAAACACTACTGGATCAAAAGGTATGCATAGTTTGATAACTTTTTGAGCATAGTTCCAAATTGCTCTCCAGAATGGTTGGATCCATTCACAGTTCCACCAACAATGTATATGTCTCAGTTTTCCCATATCCCTCCAACATTCATCATTATTTTTTTCTAGCATTTTTTTCTACCCCTTCTAAGAGGGGTATAGTGATGTCTCAGAATCATCTTAATTTGCATTTCTCTGATCAATAGTGATTTAGAGCACCTTTTCAAATGACTAGAAATGATTTCAATTTTTTCATCTGAAAATTGTCAGTTCATATCTTTTGACCATTTATCAATTGGAAAATGGCTTGAATTCTTATAAATTTGAGTCAATTCTCTATATATTTTAGAAATGAGGCCTTTATCAGAACCCTTGAATGTAAAAATGTTTTCCCAATTCATTGCTTCCCTTCTAATCTTGTCTACATTAGTTTTGTTTGTAAAAAAAAAAAAAAAACTTTTACCTTAATATAACCAAACTTAGCTATTTTGTGATCAATAATGATCTTCAGTTCTTTTTTGGTCACAAATTCTTTCCTCCTCCACAAATCTGAGAGATAAACTATCCTTTGTTTTTCTAATTTGTTTGTAATATCACTCTTTATGTCTAGATCATGAACCCATTTTGACCTTATCTTAGTATACAGTAGTAGGTGTGGGTCAATGCCTAGTTTCTGCCATACTAGTTTCCAATTTTCCCAGCAGTTTTTGCCAAATAATGAGTTCTTATCTTAAAACCTGGGATCTTTGAATTTGTCAAAAATTAGATTGCTATAGGTAATGACTGTTTTGTCTTGTGAGCCTACATATTTTACTGATCAACTACTCTATTTCTTAGCCAATACCAAATGGTTTTGATGACCACTGTTTTATAATATAGTTTTAGATCTGGCACAGCTAGACCACCATCATTTGCATTTTTTCATTAATTCCCTTGAAATTCTTGACATTTTGTTCTTCCAGATGAACTTTGTTATTATTTTTTCTAGATCTTTAAAATAATTTCTTGGGGGGTTTGATTGCTATGACATGAAATAAATAGATTAACTTAGGTACTATTGTCATTTTTATTATATTTGCTCAGCCTACACAAGAGCACTTAATATTTTTCCAATTGTTTAGACCTGACTTTATTTATGTAGAAAGTGTTTTGTAGTTGTATTCATATAGTTCCTGACTTTGCCTTGGCAGGTAGACTCCCAAATATTTTATATTATCAACCAATGAAGAGGAAATTAGAGCAATAATTAGGAGTTATTTTGCCAATTTTATGTCAATAAATTTGATAATCTAAGTGAAATGGAAGAATACCTACAAAAACATTGATTGCCCAGATTAGCAGAAGAGGAAATAAACTACTTAAGTAGTCCCATTTTAGAAAAAGAAATAGAACAATCTATTAATCAACTCCCCAAGGAAAAAAAAAATCTTCAGGGCCAGATGGATTCACATCCTATCAATCCTATCAAACATTTAAAGAACAATTAACTCCAATACTACGCAAACTATTTGAAAAAATAGGGAAAGGAGTCTTACCAAATTCCTTTTATGACACAGACATGATACTGATACCTAAACCAGGTAGGATGAAAACAGAGAAAGAAAATTATAGACCAATCTCCCTAATGAATATTGATGCAAAAATCTTAAAAATAAAATATTAGCAAAGAGATTTCAGAGAGTCATTCCCAGGATAATACATTATGATCAAGTAGGATTTATACCAGGAATGCAGGGTTGGTTCAATATTAGGAAAACTATTCGCATAATTGACTATATCAGTAACCAAACTAACAAAAGCTATATGATTATCTCAATAGATGCAGAAAAAGCACTTGATAAAATCCAACACCCATTCCTATTAAAAATATTAGAGAGTATAGGAATAAATTGACTTTTCCTTAAAATAATCAGTAACATCTATTTAAAACCATCAGCAAGTATCATATGTAATGGGGACAAACTAGAACCATTTCCAATAAGATCAGGAGTGAAACAAGATTGCCCACTATCATCATTACTATTCAATATTGTATTAGAAATGTTAGCTTTGGCAATGAGATGAAAAAGAGATTAAAGGAATTACAGTAGGTAATGAGGAAACCAAATTATCACTCTTTGCAGATTATATGATAGTATACTTAGAGAACCCCAGAGATTCTACTAAAAAGCTATTAGAAATAATTCACAAGTTTAGCAAGGTTGCAGAATACAAAATAAATCCACATAAATCATCATCATTTTTATATATTACCAACCAAGTCCAGCAGCAAGAGATACAAAGAGAAATTCCATTTAAAATAATTGTCAATAATATAAAATATTTGAATAGAATCTTTTGTTGTTTGTCCTCCTCTGTTATTTCCCCCCCCTCCCCCTTCTAGAATGGAAGCTCCTTTGGGACAAGACTGGCTATGTAATGAGGGGTGGAGATTCATGTCATGTAACTTCTGTAACATCCAATTAATGAGGAATCAAGGGAGGGACTTGTACCTCAGTATAGGAAATAAAATGCTGCCTTTGGAGTTTCAAAGGTGTGTCTACTCACCCAGGCACCCATTCTTGCAAGAATGTAAAATAAATCTTTCTTGCATTCATTAATGAGTTAGTGTAGCTCTTGGTAAGATATTTGTTTCTTACAATACCCAAAGAAAGAACTGATTGTATCTGAATACAAATCGAAGTATCCCTTTTTTCATTTATTTTTCTTAAAGTGTTTTGTTTTGGGGTTTTTTGTTTTTTGGTGGGGGATGGTGTTTTTTTTTTCACATTTCTTTTATGAAAATGTTTTGCATGACTTCATGTGTCTTTTCAATGAGGATGAGTGAAGAGAGAGGACGAAAGAGAATCTGGAACTCAAAAGTTTTAAAATTTTGTTTTACATGTAACTGGGGGAAATAAATGACTAAATAATAAAGAAAAAATGGAAATCCTGGGACAAACCAACTAGTCAGAGGAAGGGGCCACAGAGGAGAATGTATTTCTAGAGTTACAGGACCAGGGACATAGCATATTAGCAGGAGGCTACAAGGCATGGCTGAGGAAATTAGCAGAGTTAGGAATAGATCTGAGAAGAATGAAGCTTCAATGACCCAGGACAAAATATAATCTCTTCTTTTGGCATCTAAAACCTCTCACAATCTGGATTTGATTTGTAATTTCAGAGTCCAGGCAAATTCCCAGCATGCCAGATAAAAAGGCTATTAATATAAAAATCATGTGTTCTTAGGTTGAAAATGACTACAGCAGGAGATTTTTGGCAATTCTGCCATTGGTCTGCTCTTTTATAACTTTAGCTCTGATGAGTATATACAATGAAATGTGATGAATAGATGAGATAAACTCATCCAGGTTCCTTTCAGCTCTCAGGTCTATGAACCTCAGCTTTGGATTCTTTCAGATCCCCATATTTGAAGCATTTTTCTTTTCAAATGAGTCTAATGGAGAGCAAGAGAAATAAAGGAAGTAAAGGAAAACGTTGGTTCTCCCATTGGGAGGGTCTCTCCTTTGCTAAAGGAATTCCCTGTTTTGACTAATGTGGAAATATGTTTAATATGATTGCACATGTATAGCCCATGTCAGATTGTTAGCCATCTCAGGGAAAAGGGAAGGAGGAAGAAAGGGAGAGGGAAGGAGAGAGAAAAAATTGGAATTCCAAATCTTATAAAAAATGAAAGTTAAAAACAATCTGTATGTGTAACTGTGAAAAAGAAAATATAATTTATTTAAAAAAAAAAAAAAGAATTTTCTATTTAATACCGCACATGCTGAAGTCTCTGCCTGTATGGAATTACACTGTCCTGCTCTAGTCTCAGCTAAACCAGCAGAACTAGTTGATCTCAAGCCTTGCATTGCTTGAGACAAACTCCATTTCCTAGTCCTTTTCTAACCTTGTTTTTGTTTTTTGGTTTATTGGTTTTTTTAAACTTTTTTCTACTTCAAACTACTTTTCTGGCAGAATCCCTGGCTGTCCTGCCTCACCTCCTTACTCCCTGTCCCCTCACCTTTGTCTTACTGTAACTACTTATTAGAAAATTTTATCTTCTTGGTCCATAAGTTTCAAGATAAATGTGTGCTAAAGGGAAGTCTAGGGTGATTTTAAAAAAATAGAAGTTCATTCTCATCAGGCATACTAATTTTTTTTGGTTTATTTGTTTTTTTCCCCCCAGATTGAGCCCCTTTTTGCTCAGGGTTTAATTCCCTGAGGAATGAATGCTATTTCAGTTCTACTCGGGTGTTTTTCATAGTATTCAGAGCTGAATCTATAGAATAGATTTTTCCCCAAAAGCTATAGTTATTTAAAAATATCCAAATATAATTTACAATTATATTATGGTATTCATGTATCAGTTGAATTCATCTAAATATTTCAAAGACTAATCTGATGTAATTTCAGAATTAAGCCTGCATTTGCATGCTGTGTGTGTGTGTGTGTGTGTGTGTGTGTGTGTGTGTGTGTTTTCCCTATTCTCCCTTCTTTCATTTTAGCTCTTTTCACTGGCTTACTATGGCAATAGTACAGGATAGATTCCAGGCTATCCAGTAGATACCAGGTAAAGCAAACATCTGGGGAAGATTGTAAAGGATACTCCCACCTCCTAGTCAGATCATTAATGATTCCTAAATCTCAGTTTGTACAAGGTTGCCTTAGAAAACCTTTGGGAATGTGTTTACCCTCATTGCCCTGGATTTAATGGCTAAAACTTCCACAGAGTACCAGACATTCCACCATTTCCATTGGTCAGGAATATGTCAGGATGGGTGTTTCTGGGCATACTTCAACTATAAACATGTTATTGGAAAAAACTGAATATTGTATAAAATATACAAGGTTATATTCTCTGACCTTTTATTATATTCCATCATTAATTCAATAAAAAATTGTTATTATTATTATTTATTTTTGCTGAGGCAATTGAGTTGTTGACTTGCCTAGAGTCATACAGGAAGTGTTAAGTGTCTGAGATCAGATTTGAACTCAGGTCCAACTGACTTCAGGGCTGGTACTCTATCCACTGAGCCACCTAGCTGCCTCAATCTATTAAATTTATAGCACATATGCTAATGAGGAAAATATACACATATGTGTGTTGATGACATAAGTTTCACAATGAACAAAAGTGATATTATCTGTCAGACAAACCTTTGAATCATGATAATTTAGTTTCAAAGCCTCACTGACACATACTGCGTTTATAACTCTGTATAAGTTATTTAATCTCTCATGACCACCTACGCAGTTTACAATATAATTAAAATCTAATTATGAAGTAATATTGTGGGTTATAAAGTCTAGCTGCCAAATTAGTAAAATGGATTTTTCTCACCTGAAGGTTTTTAGGGAAACCAGAGATCCAGATTGCTACCTTTGGTAAACTGTGTAACCCTTTTTACCTTTTATTTTGATTTTTCTCTAGGTCCAGGTGGATTTCTTTCAGACCTCAGGTCACTTGGTCTGGGTTACTTTGTATGGTGACATTCAAATATGGTACTATCAAATTAACAACTGCCCAACAATTCAGTTGAGATACAGGACAACTAATTCTGAGATCGCATCTCTACTAAGTGGAATGGGGTAGGGGTCCGGGCTGGTCTTTTACAAGTTCTTTTTCCCTGTCAATGTAGCCTCTTCTGGATTAGAGCAAGTCAGCTAGGTATTCTATCTGGAAAGATTACTCTTTGTTTGAGACTGTGAGGAAAACAAAACGACTGAAGCTACCCAACTGATCTGCAATGGTTACCAGTGGGACAGAACAGTCACCCTCTGCCTTGAGGTTCAATGTATCTTACCAAGTGAAACTTCCTTGGGGACATGGAGACTGTGATGAAGACAGAAGGAAAAACAGCATCAAACCCCCATTCTAGCTCTGGGGGTTCCCTGTGCTTACTGGGTGATGTAGAGGGCCTGCTGGTCCATGTCCATACTGGCTCACCATCTTCCTAATAATTGTAAAAATATATTTGATAAAAATCAGGATAATCTTGATGGAGAATTCCTGAAACAAGAATAAGACATTTTAATTGTACTATTTACCCCTTAACAATGAATTAAGGACATACTTGAGGTAAATACATTAACAGATAATTTCTGCTATTTACTACCCTGTTTGACAAGTACTTTGGTATTGATAAAACATCACAACTATTTACAATTCTGTTCATGTTGATGGACATCACAATTAGACTATTTACGATTCTGTGTTGATAAGTATTTTGGTATTGATAGTTAAGGTGAATAATGAAATGTAAAAATATGGATTGTGCATTTCCCCTGGAAGGAATATGATATCACCTGAAGGTAGCTAGTAATATTGTAACACCTGCCTAAAAGGTATATAAACACTGGCACTCAGATTAACAAAGGGAGATTGCAAAGCATATCTTCCACCTGGGCTCCAATATTCATTCACAATCTTGGTATTCAGTGGAGCTGGACTCCAACAGATGGCACTGGAATAGATGGGACCTTTAGATGTCCTGGCAGGAAAGTGCCCCTCTTGGTGAGCTCAATAATTAAGGTAAGAGGAGAAAGTAAATTATACAAGAAGTAAGATAAAGTAAGGAAGAGATGATCACCAAAAGTAATTTATCACTAGGCTGACAAGAGGAATAAGATATAAATATATGAGGTATAGAATGTAAGATATCAGATATCATATTATATATATATATATATATATATATATATATATATATATATATTTATGCACCCTCTATTAAGTTGAAGATTAGCCCAGGGCCACTCCCAATAACTCGAATTTAAGTGGTCTCATTCAAATGGACATCCTGGCCTGTTACTCCTATTAAGTGGCTTGAAACTCCAAGATAAATACTTACTTTTCAACAGGAAATCTAGGCCGGGGAGCATTGAATCTCATTCATTAGAAGTCCCAGGCTCAGATGTCTTATAAAAAAGACAATTCTGAATTCCAAATCCCTGCAGAAGTCCAAAGCAGGATTAGGCTTTCCTTAGGGACCTTTCTTCTTGGTACAGCTGCCTGCCAGGACTCTTGCCCGTTGTGAAGATTTCTCTTCTCAGTGATAACCTTTTATTATTTCTCTGACAGGACCTTGTCACTGAGGAATCTGTCTTCCTAGCAAGCTAGCTTCTCAGTGACAATAAAAATCCCTTTTCTTCCATTCAGATTTCGGGTTTTGTGAATTCTTTCACATTGGACCTGCACCAATCAGAGGGGATTCTCACACCTCAAATCTCTACCACTAGACCTGCATCATATATATAACAAGATAAAATTTATAAGATTGATTCTTGTCCAGCTGATATCAATACAGAGCACATATTGAATCAGAATGGGGCAAAATCAATCAGGGAGCAAGGATAGAGATCTGAAAGTTAAAAAAAAAAATTAGTTAAAGAAAAAGTATTGGTAATTACCACCAGACAGTTACAAGAATTTTTGGAGTCTGTAGAAATATGTTGTCCTTGGTTTCTTCAAGAGGGAACAATTAATTTGGGAAAATGGGATAAGGTAGAAAAACAAATAGGTAAATATTTTTAAAAAAGGATCAAGAGCCCTTCTAATTACAGTATTTTCTATTTGGAATATTTGAAAATATGTCTTCAATCATCAGAGACAGCTCCGTTAACCACAAAAATCCTTGAAGTAGATTCTTCTACCAGTACTCTGGAGGAAGAAGAAATGACCAAAACTATAGAATGTTTAAATGCTAATAAAAAGGGAGAATCAGCACAATTTACAACTCCTTCACCCCCTCCTCTTCTCCCGGGTCCTGGTCTGAATCCCTCCAATAAACATAGGTCTGAAAGGAAGCAAAATTTTTATGAATCCATGGGCTAGTTCAGGAGGCAATTAAGAGAGCCAAGGAAAGAGGAGAGGATGTCCCTTTAGAAATAGAATTGGCTCTTCCTGTTATGGAAGCTCCCGATCCTAATAATCCAGCTCAAATTAGAAGAGAATATCAATTTAAATCTGGCAAGGACCTAATGTGACTTTTGCTCAAGCAGCTTAAATGTTATTGAAACAACTTGCTTTTGAAAATGCTAATGCCGATACTAAAAAAGCATTAGCTGGGGGAAAACCGAAAAAATGACTTTAGTAGAAATGAGTCAAAATTGAGAATAGCCAGAGATAAAGTTCAAATTCTTTATTATCTCCTTCAAAGTTTTATCTCCTTGCCTGGGGCCCAGGCCAGCTTTCTGGATGTCCTCAGGAATGTGTCTTGATTTCTGTGGGGGAGGCAGGAGGACTACCAAAGATGGTCTCTGTCTTGAAGTCTGTCTCAGTCTGAGAGCTTGAGTTCCCACCTCCAGTCTTCTGTCTTCTCTGAGTCTGTTTCAGAGCTCCTTCTGAGTCTGTGTTTGGCTAAGTTTGTCTCAGTTTATATGCTGTATACTGAGTATAAACCAATCATTATATCACTAGGGAACCATAATTTGTTGTAAGATTAAACAATCACACTGAACTAGAGAACTATCAGTCACCATGCTAAACTAGATAACCATTGTCTTATCAATTCCACTGAATTAACACCTTGTAAGACTCCTTGTTTCAAGTACAGAGTTCTGGCCCATTACTGTAGATGCTATTTATAAATGCTACTAATAAACAATCAGCCTCTTTAAATATATTCCACTTACTACTAAAAATGTTTTTAACACCCTGTTTGAATATACACAGGATGGACTGTCATAAAGACTGCTAAATTGATATAATCCAAATCTCTCTATTTGCTAACCCTTCTCATCTCAGATTAGATTAAAACTTAAATTCTGAGTCACCTGCAGAAAGAGGGGAAGCAGCCCATGGGGGCACTTCACAACCTTACCCAAACACCTACCTAACCCAGCTTGGGAAAATGGGGATGAAGTGAGGGTCAGGTTCCATGGTTAGCATTTTCTGAGCCCTGGCACCTGAAACTATTATCAAAGGAATATCCTGGCACCAGTCACCCCAACTATCAGCAGTTTCTGTCCAGGAACTGCCTGGGAAGAATCTGGGTGCCCCTGGCAGCACCCAGCATGGCAGAGTGAAGTGAAAAACTCACTCAACCTCTGTTTTTGGTAAACTCACCATTCTCTTTTTCAGTTACAGAAATGTATCAGCTTTGCAATTTATGGCAAATTATTTTATCTCCACTCAATTTTCTGATTTGTAAAGATAACTAATAATGATTATTGTTGTGAAGATCACACAATTGTAAAAATGCTTAGCAAAAAACAAATGTTGTATGAATGTTAAGTGCTTTGTTGGATAAAATTGTTTCATATTTGATAACTTTATGGGTTTTTAGATGTGACCAACATACAATGCCAATGTTGAGATAAATAATTTTGGATTTGTGTAAATTAAATAAATTCAACTATATTAAGGCCTCATCAGGCCTAGAAGGATAGTGCATATAATCTTTCTTCTTCTTCTTCCCTGCTTTCCTGACTGGAAGAAGGGGTAAGAGGGAAAGAAAGAAAATAGACATAATTCAGTGAAATTTATTATTTGAGATATGAGAGTAAAGGCAATTTTAAGGGAAAGCCCACTAACAGGATCTATTTGCACCAATAGTGTCAACAGAAGAATTTTGGAACTCTAGGAAAACAGAAAAGCAGTTTGACACAACTTTAAAAACAAAATTATCTTAAGTCAGACTTCTGAGGGCCCTGTGTAAAAACTGGTATCTTAATCCTTTTCCTGTCTCACAAGAGAGAAATTATTTGTGTAAATTGGAAAATAACCAAATTGCAATTCAGTTTGACTAGGCTCATTAACTAAAGTTGTCAATTTTAAAATCTGCTCTATCTCAGTTTTAAGAATTGTCTTGTTTTTCTCCCTAGAACAAAAGGAAAATTATTTAAGGCAATGGAAATCATCCCTGAGAACTTCTCAGCTCAACAGTTTAGAGACAGAATAGATTTGTCAACTAAAAGAAGGCTAAATAAAGCCTCGCTTATCCTGTTTTATATTATTTTGTAAATGAAATTTAGGGAATTAGGTATTTTCACTGTCTCTAGAAAATAAAAAGGAAATTACAATTAAGACTATTTGGTTATTACTTAGGAAAAATCTAAAATTGTTAACTAAGTTATTTGGAGCTATTGTCATCATGTTAAACCTAAATCTGATAATTACTATATACAGCACATCCCATAAAAACACTAAGAATGGTGGGGATTGGGCAACAAACAGCTCAGCCCCTTCCCTGGGTCCTTTGTCATTCCCCTTAATTTATAAACTTAACAGTTTTCTTAACCTTGAGGATATGCAAGGTCATCAGCCCTAAGAGATGAGCCTGTTTAGGAAGATATAGTAATATATATAACAAGGAAAATATCTACCATATTGGATTCCAAGATGTTTTCAGGCCCCTCAATAATATACTGTACAGCATATTTTTAAAATATTCACAGATGTTTCTAACTACAGATACTGTTTTAAGGAATAGCACTGAAATCCAAGTCATGAATGTGTTAGGAGGATGTATTGTAAAATTGTTACAATTGTGTTTTATCCTAATATGTTACTTCTATCTAAATGTCTAATGGTTCTTATTATTGAACACCCATCCTATGTGATGGTGCCTACTAAGGTTCATCTCCCTTGGTACAAGTCAACAGATGAATAGGTTTGAGATAACATCAAAAGAAAATTAGAAAACAAACATAGGAAAAGGAGAATTGTTGAATTATACATTGCTAGAGCTTTAGCAACTATAGCATTTATTACATTATTTGCTATTTCAGCTTCAGCCCCTAACAGAATCTATTCAGACTGCCCAATTTGCAAATCAATTATCCAAAAATGTATCAGAAGCTTTTAAAGAACAAATTAATATGGATAATGAGATAAAACAAGGACCAAAGTTAATGGAACAATCGTTAAGAGGGTGAGAGTAGGATTATGCAAAAAATTTGGAAACTCAATCACAACTAATGATTGTATTCACTCACATATATGTGACTTTATAAATGGGATAATAATATCACCAATGTGACAGGGCTTCAAATAAGGGATAAAATAAATGAAGCTATATATAATTCCAACTTCACTTGGGATATATCTTAGTTAGTTGCCTTGGCAAAAAACATAGCAGAAAGTAGTGTCCCTGGAATTGATGCTGATAGCATAGCAAACCAAATATTTGAGTGGTTTAAAAAGATAAATCCTGCTAAATAATCTGACTTCTATGCTTTTGCATTTTGTTGCTTTTGCATGTGTTATTCTTATACTCATTTACTTAGTCCCTTATGCTTTCCTGTATGTCTTTAAAAGGGGGGACATATAGAGAGGCCAGCAAGTCCATGTCCATGTCCAGGTTCACCATCTCCCTAACAATTGTAAAGATATATTTGATAAAAATCAGAATAATCTTTATGGAGAATGCCTGCAACAGGAACAAGACATTTTAACTGTACTATTTATCCCTTAACAAGGAATTAAGAACATATTTGAGGTAAATACATTTGTATGATGATTTCTGGTATTTAGTACTCTGTTTGGACAAATATTTTGATGTTGATAAAACATCACAACTATTTACAATTCTGTTGATGTTGATGAGCATCAAGATTAAGCTATTTACAATTATGTGTTGATAAGTATCTTAGTATTGATAGTTAAGGTAGATAGTGAAATATCAAAGTAGGGAATGTGCATTAACCCTGGAGGAATATGATGTCTGAAGCTAGCTACCAATGTTGTTACACTAACAATGTTGTTACACTAATACACTAACATAGCACCCCTCAATTTAGAATTATTTTCTATCAAAAAAAAGCTGCTATAAATATTTTTCTATACATAGATGTTATTTGATCTCTTTGATATATAGTCTTAGAAGTGATACTGGAGGTCAAAGGGTTTGTACAGTTTTATAGCCCTTTGAGCATAATCCCATGTTGTTCTTCAGAATGGTTAGTCCTGTTTACAACTCTACTAACCATGCATTAATGTCCCCTAATTCCTCAGTATCAATTCTTGTTCTCACACCTCATTTGCATAATTACTATTTGTACCTTCTCCTATGTGTTTTCATTTTTTAGAATAAGATCATACTAAGCTTTATTTCAATCTCTCTTTTGAACTCAATTATTAATGACAATTTTAGAGCTGCTGAAATTTAATGAGTAGGGAGCAACTTGGTTAAATGTGGGCTTAAGGAAAATCACTGGAAGCAAAGTGGAGAATGCATTGGAGCAGGGAGAGACATAAAATAGAAAGCAATCAAGATGTCCATTTGACATCTACAGGCAAAATAAAGTTGTGCAGCTCAGCTCCATAAAATGTATGTTTTATTGTCTGTGTGTCTGTATGTGTGTTAATATTAGAAAAAAAAAGTGCATTTAGAACCAAATTTTTGCTCTGGCACTTACTGTATAAACTGTATAACCATGGTCAAATCAATTAAACTCCTAGAGCCCCAGTCTCATTTATAAAAGGAAATGTATATATGCCTACTTCACATAGTTGTGAGAAAAGTAGCTTTATAAACAAATTTTATTCCATGAAAAAAATTTCCATGGCCTGGAGAATCATTGATAAACTGGAAGTTCTAAAGTTTTGGTTAAAAGGTAAAGAAGTCAAGAGTTGGAGACCCGAATTCTATTAACTAACATCTGACTGTGAGCTAAACTTTCTTAGTTTCTCTTATAAAGAGAAGGGAATTATATCAAATTATCTATAGGTCCTTCCATTTCTGAAATAGTATTGTTGTATAATTTTTCAAATATGTTTAGGTCTTTCTTTTTTCTCATTCCAGACTTGTGATTATATCAGGCAGATGGATCAAACCCATAGCCCACTGGTCACATGTGGCCAGCAAAAGTTTCAAGTGCAGCCCAAACCAGACTAAAATGTAATTGACAGGGATCTATTTCTCTTTGAGTTTGACACCACTGATGTAGAGAATATATAAAAAAAAAAAAATTCAATAATATGTATTAAATAGCTACTATGTAACAAGCATGGGAATAAAAATACAAAGAATAAAAAAATGCCTATTCTCAAGGAGCTTACATTCCAATAAGGGAGAAAAGCATATATGTAAATATTTACAAAATGAGTATAAAAGAATACAATGTCCTAAAATACAAGTTGAGTTGGAGAGAATCAGAAAAGGATTTATGTGAATGGTGATTGAAAAAAAAAAAAAAGAAAACATGAGAATCTATGAGGAGGAAGGAAGAACTGAAAACATTCCAGGAATGGAGATAAAAATGGCAGGCAGTGCCACTGCTGGGTCTATATTCCAAAGACATCAAAAAAGAGAAAAAGGACTCACATGTGCAAAAATATAGCAGCTCTCTTTGTGGTGGCAAAGAATTAGAAAATGAGTGGATGTCCATCAGTTAGGGAATAGCTGAATAAGTTATGGTATACAAATATAATTGAATGCTATTATTCTATAAGAAATGATAAATAGACTGATTTCAGAAAAAAACTGAAAAGATTTATGTGAAATGATGCTGAATGGAATAAGCAGAACCAGAAAAACTTTTACAGCAACAGAAAAATTGTATAATGATCAGTGATGATATTCTTAGTTCTTCTTAGTAATTTAGTGATCCAAGGTAATTCAAATAAACTTTGGCTGAAAAACGCTATTGGCATCCAGAGAGGTAGGGGGGAAAGATGGCAGGGATTTAGATAAAACAAAGAAGGCCAGTCTTAATGAAAGCATGAAGGGAGTGGGAGAAGAAAAATGTTCAAATGAAGCTAGAAAGACAGTTGGAGCCAGGTTATAAGATCCTTAAAAGCTAAACAGAAGAGTTTATAATTGATTTTAGAGACAATAAAGAGCTGCTGAAATTTAATGAGTAGGGAGCAACTTGGTTAAATGTGGGCTTAAGGAAAATCACTGGAAGCAAAGTGGAGAATGCATTGGAGCAGGGAGAGACATAAAATAGAAACCAATCAAGAAGCTGATACCATTAATCATAAGAAAAGAGGTGATAAGGGCTTAAAGACTAAGGTAGGGACTGTGTGACTCAAAAGAAAGGGTTGGATATTTGAAATGCTATGGAGATTGAGATAGAAATACTTGACATCTGAATGGAAATAAGAAATGAGGAGTCTAGGATAATGCCAAAATTACAAACCTGAGAAACTGAAAGAATGGTGATACCTTTAAAAGGAATGAGGAAGTTCGCAAGAAGGGTAAAGTTTTAAGGAAAAAGATAATGAGTTTTGTTTTGGAAATGTTGAGTTATCTAATTAGATATGTCCAAAAGATAATGTGACTAAGGGAATTGTGGAAATTGAGTGAACCACACTGACACCCTCTTGTGACTGGATCTAGCTCAGTTCCATTTCTATTTAATTATGGGTCTAATCTAATTTCTGTCTTGTGAAAAAATTTTATTCAATTATGAGAATTGTGAGAAAACTTTATTGCATTGTTTGAACCTAACGCAGCATGAATGGGAAGCTGGACCATTTCTACCTGTTGCTTAGAGATACTTAACAAAGAATTTAGGTTATACTGACCAGAAACTCTCCTTTCTGGTCTCCAAAGACTGATGCAAAGAGCCAAAGATTAGAGGTAATAAATTTCTTGAAGGCAGATGCTATCATTTTTATCTGTGTTCCCAGTGCTTAGGACAGTGCCTGGATTGTAGGAAATATTTAATAAATTCTTAATGATTGATCATATGACCCATTCTCAACTTCAGTTTCTTTGAAAAATGACATTACTTGAACTGAACCAGCTACACCCAAGCGAAAGAACTCTGAGATGACTGAGAACATTACACAGAATTCCCAATCCCTATATTTTTGTCTGCCTGCATTTTTGATTTCCTTCACAGGCTAATTGTACACTATTTCAGAGTCCAATTCTTTTTGTACAGCAAAATAACGGTTTGGACATGTATACTTATTTTGTATTTAATGTATACTTTAACATATTTAACATGTATTGGTCAACCTGCCATCTAGGAGAGGGGGGAGGGGGAAGGAGGGGAAAAATTGGAACAAAAGATTTGGCAATTGTCAATGCTGAAAAATTACCCATGCATAAAACTTGTAAATAAAAGGCTATTTTAAAAAAAGAAAAATGACATTACTATCAATATTGTCTCCTTAAAATTCTCTTATTATAAAATCATAAAGGTAGTACTAGCAGGGACTTTGAGGATCTTCTAGTCAAATCACTTCATTCTCTATAATATCATATTCCCCTTATTTTCCTTTCTTCTTATGTGATTGCAATGCTGTTAGCTCCTCTTTTTATTCATATTTTTAAATGTAAGGATTTTCCATGAACTGTCCTTAATCCTATTTTTCCATATACTTTCTCCCAGATTAACTCATCTACTCTCATGGTTTCACATACCAATGCTATCAGAATAATCCCACATCTAAAGATTCCCTGGTTTCTCTGCCAAGCTCCAGTTCTACCAATTGTCTGAATCTTAACCTTTCTCAGCTTTAGTTTCCTCAATTGTAAATCAGAAATAATAATAGCTTCTATCTTACAAGGTTATTGTGAGAATCAAATGATAATACAGTATTGTGAGAAGCAAATGACAATATAGATCTAGATGTAGATATATAGATATTTCTTTGCAAAACTTAAAGAGTTAATATAACAAATATAATTAAAATGGTAATTTGGCCTGAAGTAATTTATATATTCATCATCCCACTTAAATTACCAAAAATTATTTAACCAATTTAGGAAAAATAATAACAAAATTCATATGGAAGAATAAAAGGTCAAGAATATTAAAGGAAATAATGAAAATAACGTAAAGAAAAGAGATTGAGCAGTACCAGATCTTAAACAGTATTATAAGACAGTAATTATCAAAACTATCTGTTACTGGCTAAGAAATAGAAAAGTAGCTCAATGAAATACAATTTACAGCAGCAGACAAACATAATAATCTTGTATTTGACTAGTTTAAAAAAAATTTTTAGCAAGGCAATTGAGGTTGTGGATTCACCCAACTAAGAAGTTGGGTGTCTGAGATTGAATTTGAACTCAGGTCCTCCTAACTCCAGGGCTGATGCTCTATCCACTGCACCATCTAGCTGCTCCAAGATTTGGGTTTTGGGATAAGAATTCATTATTTGGTTAAAAAAAATCATTGGTGAAAACTGGAAAGCAGTATGGCAAAAACTGGGTATAGACCAATATCTTACACTATTTACCAAGATAAGGTCAAAACAAATAAATGACCTAGATATAAAGAGAGATAATACAAGAAAATTATAGCATGAAACACATTACTTATCAGACTTGTAAACAGGTGAATAATATACAAATAAACAACAGAGAGAAAGCAAAGTATAAAATAGATAATTTCGATTACATTATATTTAAAAGGTTTTGTAGAAATAAAACTAATGTAGCCAAGATTAAAAGAAAATAAGAAAATCGGGAGGCTTTATAAACAGTTTATCAGATAAAGATCTCATATCTGAAATATATAATAATCTTTGGTCAAATCTATATGAATACAACTCAAAGAATATAAACAGGCAGTTTTTCAATGAAGAATCAAACCAATTTATAATCATATGAAAAAGTATTCCAAATTAGTGCTGAAGTTAAGGACTACTTTTTGGCTTTCTTTGCATCCCCAGCATTTTAGTGCCGGACGCCTAGTAATGATCTATTAATGCTTGTTGACTGACTTTCAACGCGGTCTTTGATAATCCTTCTGATTCCGATTCTGCGTGACTACACCAGATGGCGCCAGATTCACACACACCGTCCATCTCTGTGGCTTCTGGTCAGCTTTCAGTTTGTTTCTTCGCATCTCTCCTGACAACTTAAAAAGCAGCAAGGGATGAGACTGAGGGAGAGACACAGGCAATGGTTTGTTCCGGGCAAATTACCGTCACCACTTTGACTCCCATCCACCCCCAAACACGGATGGATAAAGCCCAGGACAAGGTACCCAACAGCCCTGGAAATAGTAGTAATCCCTCAAACTGCTGGTTTTACATGAAATCTGTGTCCCTGAACCGTTTTGGAAAGGAACTCACCTTTCTTTCCACAACCAACACTTGTTGGCAGATAAGCCCGTGAGACTTGGGAGGAAAAAAAAAAAAGTTGAGGGATTCTCTAAAAAATTTCCTCCTAAATTGATATCAAAACATTAATGACTATTTTTTTTTGGCTGAGGCACTTGGGGTTGAGTGACTTGTCCAGGGTCACATAACTAGGAAGTGTTAAGTGTCTGAGATCATATTTGAACTTAGGTCTTCCTGACTTTAGGGCTGGTGCTCTATTCACTGCACCATCTAGCTGCCCTTAATGACTAGTCTTTAGATCAAATCTTTCTAACTACATGATTGTAGAGTTATCTCTTCAATCTTAACTATGTGAATAGCATAAAAGACTAACCAAATGATCTGCTGCAATCTAAATGACCTATATGTACAGTAACATTCCCATGATTTTACAATGCTTTCAAAAAAAGAAATGAGGTTTATCTGGCATGATTTGCTGTTTCTGAAACTATGTTGGTTCTTGCATTTCTAGATGTTAACTAATATTTCTTTTCTGATTAAAACTTTTAAAATTCTGCCTGGAATTGAAGTGAATTAAGCTCAATGGCCTATAGTTTGTAGAGTTGTTTTTCTTCCCTTCTCTAGGGGAAAAACAAGTATAAGATTTGCTTTTCTCCAGCCCTGATGCCCCTCTCCTCTCCATAATTTATTTTTGTTTCACCTGAGGCAATTGGAGTGATACCTGGGGTAATTGCCCAGGGTCACACAGCTAGGAAGTGTTAAATGTCTATGCTTCATTTGGGGTTTTCTTGGCAAAGATAATTTAGTGTTTTGCCATTACCTTCTCCAGCTCATTTTACAGATAAGGAGCTGAGGCAAACTGGGTAAGTGATTAGTCCAGTTCACACAACTAATAAGTATCTGAGGCTGGATTTAAACTCCTGAAGATGAGTCTTGTTGACTCCAGATCCAATACTTCATTCACTGAGCCAACTAGCTGCCCTTTTCTAAAGAACAGATCCAGTAATTTTACCCACACTCATCACCCATGCCCACTTAATAAATAAACTATCACTGCCAGGATCAAATATAAAATCCTCTCTTTAGCATTCAAAGTCCAACCTAGTCTTTTTTACCTTACCAGTTTTCTTATACTTTACACCATGCACTGATTCCTCTATAAAATAATTTTTCAATTCAGTGACACTGGCCTCCTTGCTGCATCATGAATAAGGTACTCCATCTCTATATACTAGGTACCTTTTTTTGATTGGACATAACTGAAAAATGCTTTAGGAAAATCACTTTGAGGACTGAATGAAAGATGGACTAGAGTAGGAGAAATTTAGCAGCACATTTTAAAAGTCTAGGTGTGAGGAGATGCACCAAGATGGTAGTAGGATTTCAGAAGAGAAAGGACATATTTGAGAGTTATTGCAAAGATGAAATAAACAAGCCTTGGTAACAGAATTGATATGGGGGAGTGAGCAGTAGTGAAATGACACCTAGACTGTGAGCTTAGAGAAGTACCAGGATGGTGGTACCCTTGATAATTATAGGAAACTTTGGAAGTAAAGTTTAGAGAGGAAAAATAATGACTTCAGTGTGAGGTGTGTTGCACTTAATTGGACATTCATTCCAAGACGACTGATTAGTACTTGGAGAAGGGATCTTGGAGACCAGCAGAGTTAATCGACGGATAAATAGATTTGGGAATCATCAGATGCAGAGAGGTGATAATTGAGATCACCCAATAAAGTAGAATAGAGGAAAAAGAAAAGACACACTAATAGTTGGATGAAAATGTGGATGAGAATTTACCTAACCGTCTCAGATTGACTAAAATGAAAGAAAAAGATAATGCTAATGTTGGAGGGAATGTGGGAAAAGTGGGAAACTAATGCATTGTGGGTGGAGTTATGAATTGATTCAACCATTCTGCAGAGTAATCTGGAACTATGCCCAAAGGGCTATCGAATTTCTCAACTCTGACCCAGAATTGCCATTACTTGTTCTGTATCTAAAAGAAATCATAAAGGGGAAAGGACCCACATATGCAAAAATGTTTGTAGTAGCTCTTTTTGTGGTGGCAAAGAATTGGAAAATAAGTAGATGCCCATCAATTGAGGAATGGATAAATAAATTATGGTATATGAAAATAATGGAATATTGTTGTTCTATCAAAAAAAGATGAACAAACTGATTTTAGAAAAGCCTGAGAAGATTAAATGAACTAATACTGAGCGAAACAAGCAGAACAAGGAATACATTGTACACAATAGCAAGAATGTGAGATGATCAACTAGGATCTTTTTGGTGGTTCAGTGATCCAAAGCAATCCCAATACACTTGGGCAGAAAATGCATCCAGAAAAAGAACTAAGGAAGTTGAATGTAAATCAACACATGCCATGATCCGTTTTTTCCGTTTGTTTTTTTTTTTTTTTTAATATCTCCCATGGTTTTTCCCTTTTGGTCCGATTTTTCTTTCCCAATATGATTCATAAAATAATGTGTATTAAAAATAAGTAAATTTACTAGAAAAAAAAAGAGAATCTTCACCTAGATAAGATCTAGCAAATTCATCCATAACTTTGAAGAGAGCAATTTCAATTCAATAATAAGAATTAAGAAAATGAGAGGGAAGGAAGTGAAAAGCTATATTTGACCTTCTCAAGGTTAACCAGGAAAAGAAGAAATGATATGGGACTATAGTTAGTGGAGAAGAAAGGATCAAATAAAAGTTGTTGCAGGTAGTGGTAGTGGTAGTTTTAAGATGAGGGAGATTTGAACATGTTTCTAGGAAAATAACCAGAAGCCAGGGAAATATGTTAGATATGACTCGGCATTGGAGGCTCCACCCAGATTTGTGGCTTGGATGACACATGGAAAGGGGCATGTACTTTGGACCCTCTCCTTGAGAAGCAAGGGACATATTAGACAAAAATAGTAACACAACAATAATAATGACTGCTGACATTTCAAGTATTATAAAATTTTATAAAATTCTTGATAGATGTTATTCCATTAAGCCTCACAATAATCAAGAATGATGATATAAATAAATCAATAAGCATTCTGTCAGGTAAATACAGACAAAAACAATATAGGTTCTCAAAGACTTTTACATTCTACTGAGGGAGACAGTGTGTGTGTGTGTGTGTGGGTGGGTGGGTGTGTTTGTGTGTATACATACAAAATAAATACAAGTAAAGTTTGAGGGACAAGGTTGGAAGTCAATAGCAGCCAGTGGGATCATTAAGATCAGAAGGTGAGGAAGGAGTATTCCAGGTATGGGGAATGGCCAAGGGAAAAAACCAGATTAGGAGATGGAGTGACTTATATGAGAAACAAACAGGTTGAAGATCAGAGTAGCCAGTCCACAGAGTACATGAAGGGGATTGATAAATTACTAGAAGGAAGCATTTAATATATGATTAACCCCATTGTAAAGATGAGGAAACTAAGGCAGAGAAGTTAAGTAGTTTAGTTATATAACTAGTAAATGTAAGAGGGAAGAGAAAAGTGTGTAATTTAAATTCAAATTTTTGCAACTCTAAGTCCATTGCTTTATTAATATCCAACTTTGCCATACTCCCAAAATTTATGAGCCCCTTCCAACCCTCTGGAAATTGATTTCTATCACTGTATCTTCTCTGAATCTTTAAAGGAGAAAAGGTGAGGCACTTTCATCAGTTGACATCTCTTGTTCTTAGAAAGGTTAATGCCTAGGAAGTTTTAGCCAAGGGAGCATATGCCATAAACATAAATGGCTGTCCTTATGGACATTTTCCAGGATTTCATTTTGGCCTTTCCTAAGTACAATTCTTAGCATTCTGAATGAGTTTGTTCTATTAGCATACAAAATGTAACCAAGAAGACTTGGAAAATTCTCTCCACCTTACCCCAACCCTGCTCTATTGGTTTTACCTGAAACTGCTTCTCTTTTTTGGTGATTTTGATCTTTATCTCATTCCCAAACATGAGCTATGACTCAGTATAATAAATAAGCAAAACTGAAATCTGTAGAATGAATATGTTTCATACATATATAAATTGTATTTTTAAAGCATAGAGTGTATGTAAGCATTGTTATGATTGATAAAATATATGAGCATTTTGAAGTTTTATAAAAGTCATGGTACAAGGACTGATGAGATAACTAGGTAGTGCAATAAGGCTTCTGAATTCAAATATGGCCTCAGATACTTATTAGCTGTGTGTCCAAGGTGCTAACTCGGTCTTCACACTTCTTCCCTACACCTCCCCCTACCATTGAGAAGGAAAGAAATTCGATATAGGTTATATATGTGAAGTCATGCAAAACATTTCCATAAAAGTCATGTTGTGACAGAAAAAATACACTCCCTCCACTCACCCACTCACCCCCAAAACCTCAAAGTAAAAAAGTATGATTCAATCCATATTCAGACATAATCAGTTCTTTCTCTGGGTATAGACAGTATTTTTCATCATAATCCTTCAGTTGTCTTTGTAATCATTGCACTGGTAAGAATAGCCAAGTCTTTCACAATTGATCATTTTATAGTATTGCTATTAACTTTATACACAGTACATTTCATTTTGCATGAACTGATGGAAGTCTTTCCAGGTTTTTCCAAGAGCATCCTGCTCATCATTTTTTATAGCACAATAGTATTCCATCATAATCATATATCACAATTTCTTCAGCCATTCCCCAATTGATAATCATTTCCTTAATTTTCCATTCTTTGCAATCAGAAAAGAACTACCATAAATATTTTTGTTCTTATGGCCTTTTTCATTTTTATTTTCTCTTTTTTTAATTTCTTTGGGTATACAGACTTGTATACTGCTACAGACTTGGTAGCAGTAATGCTAAGTCAAAGGGTATGCATGGTCTTATGGCGCTTTGGACAGAGTTCCAAATTGCTCCACAAAATGATTGAGTCAGCTCACACTTCCACCAACAGTGCATTAATGTCTTATTTTCCCCACATTCCCTCCAACATTTATCATTTTCCTTTTTTGGTCTATTAACTAATCTAATAGGTACAAGGTAGTACCTCAGAATAGTTTTAACTTGCATTTTTCAGTCAATAGTGAATTAAAACATTTTTTCATATGGCTATAAATTGTTTTAATTACTTCATCTGAAAATTTATTTTTTATTATTTATCAATTGGGGAGTGGCTTGTTTTTATAAATTTGACTCAATTCCCTATATATTTAAGAAATTAGTTCTTTATTAGAGGAACTTCAGAATTCTTTTCATAATTACTATTGCTAACTGTATTTCCCATTTATTCTATTCTCTCTTCTGTCACCCTGTCCCTTCCTCTTCAAAAGTGTTTTACTTCTGAGACTTGAATTATCCAGTGAAATTATAAGCATGTAAAAGATACTTTCAAAGTCCCATTATGTCAAGTACAAGTCAAAACTTAAAAAACAAAAAAAGGAAAAAACAATAATTTTGTGAGTGTTTCCAGGAAACTGGGGAGATGGGTATGGATCTCAATTTTTCTCTGATTTTACAATAAGGCACTTGCTATTGTCTACAGATTGCTCAGTATTTTGTTGTTTTGTTATTTTAAAGGATCAAAATTCCAATTATACTCTGGTTCTACCCATGCCAAGGTTTCCCATAGGATTTCAATTTTTTTCAGAATCTAAGCAAGAGATTCAATCATAGAATCTGTAAGGGAGGGACCTTAGGAGTTACCTAACATAACTCCCTCATTTTTTTTTCACTTAATAGTATTTTATTTTCTCCAATTACATGTAAAGATAGTCTTCAATAGTCATTTTTATAAGAATTTGGCAACTCCCTCATTTTATGGAGAAGGAAACTGGACCCAAAGAATAATATTACTTAAATGGGAACATAGCAAACCCAGAAAGTTTATTTTATCACACACTTTAATAACATGACTGTCTAAAAAGCTAATTTTTATTGCTGTTTATAATCACCACTATTATCATCATTCTTTTTCTACTAAATTAGTTACACCATTTTTAATAGACTTAATGTTATACTACTACATACATGCTGCCATTCTTCACGAAGCCTCCCAAATGAATGACAAATGAATAAGCAAGTCAAATTTAAAAGATTTCTTCCTTCAAAAGAATTTCTTAAATATTATTTCATACTCTAGACAAGTCTCAATTTCTGGAGCCTCAAGTTCCTCTTTGGCAAAATAGGGATAATAATGCATATGGTACCCATATAGTTGGGTTGTTGTGAGGGTCAAATAAAACAATGTGAGTAGAATACTCTGCAAACTTTAAGTATGCATGTATGTTAATACTTATCATAATTGTTATTATTTTAAATCATATATATTCTCCCAACTGTTCCAGTCTCCTAATTCTATTTTGTAGGTGAGTAAACACAAAGAGGGGATCATAGACCACAGACCTCACAATTAGTCAGACACATTTTTAGAACTCATTTCTCTAGATGCCCACTATCCTAAGTTGCTTATACCAGACCTTGTTTAGCTGCCCAAAGCACTCCCTCCCTGAGACAAGAGGAATAAAGCTGACATAGGGTATGAGAATCTAAGCTTGTTTCTTTTTTCTGTGAACAGATAGGGTTTTAATGAACCTTTGCTGTTGACTTCCACTAACTCAAGTTTCTAGCCTTTATAGAGCTCTCTAGCTTCCTAGTTTATAGTAAAATATCATACTATAAATTAATTTAGGTGGCTTCCTTCAAAGAGTGAGTCTTTGAGTGACTATTAGGGAGTGTGAGGTAGCTGGGAGAGGGAACAGGAACATTTGATTTTATTTCTGGAACCTGTGATACTAATTTGCCCATTTACTTTAATATTGCCATGGATATTTTCTGAAAGTTATTTTCTGAATACTACACAGAGGAAGACCTGAAAGGAAGTTTTCTAGGGAAATCTAATTGTTTATAAGGCACTAAGAGTTTCTAAAATGTGCCACACTAGACATTACTTAATTACTTAACTAGTAAGCCTTTCCCAGTAGCATTTAAAAAACACTTATTGCCACAGTAATCACATATGACAAAATATGCAAAATTATATACTCAGCTCTCCAAGGAAAGAAAAGAAGCATATTTCCTCATTTCTTCTCAAAGCTGAGATTGATCATTACAGTGGTACAGTATTTGGTTTCATTTTATTTATACTTTTATAGTTATTTGGTGTATAATATTTTCTTGGTTTTGCTTACTTTTTATGTATTCATATAACCCTTACAATGTTTCTCTGAATTCCTCATATTTGCTATTTTGTATTTTGACACCTCTAGGTTGTAACTAAAAGAAGCAAGATTTGAACCTGTTCTTCCTTTTTCACTGGTCTCCATTTTCATTTCTAATCTTGTTGATTTTCATAATAGAAAGAGAAATGGATTTATGCTCAAAGGAAACAGGTTCAAATCTTGCTTCTTTCAGTTACAATCTATAGATTCTGGATAAGTTATTTAATTTCTTTAGGCCTTCAGTTCCTATGGTCTTGTGATGAAGAGCATCATCTGTACCTAGAGAGAGGACTATGGGAACAGAGTGTGAATCATGACATCGTATTTTCACCTTTTTTATTGTTGTTTGCTTGCATTTTTTTTCTTATTTTTTCCTTTTTGATCTGATTTTTCTTGTGCAGCATGATATTTGTGGAAATATGTATAAAAGAACTGCAGATGTTTAACTTGGTTCTAGGGGAGGTGGGGAAAGGGAGGGAAAAATTTAGAGGACAAGATTTTGTCAGGGTGAAAGTTCAAAATTATCCATGTATATATTTTGAAAATAAAAGCTTTAATTTAAAAAATTTTTTCTTTGGGCCTTACTTCCCCAGTTTATAACAAGATAGTCTATGAGATCACTTTAATTTCTAAATCTAGGATTCCATTATTATCATATTATGGTTACATTGTTTATTAGTCATAGTAAGCAGTCCCATATAAAACCCTCTGCCCAACTAGGCTTTCAGATCTTTTCTAATTACTTTCCTCATTCTTGGGTATATTGGGGAAATTTTCTGAAGTATACACTCACAGAAATATTTGGGGAGATGTGTGTGTCCTGGTCCACAGTTCTGAACCTTCAAGTATAAATACAAGAGGTAAGGGGGTAAGGGAATCATCAAATCACTGTCCTTTATGATAGGTGTTTGATACTTGGGATGTCCTCATGTTCTGGTTTCACTTCCAGTCTCAGCATTGGTATTGACATTGATCCTCATTACCAGTCCCAATCACTGAAGATAAGGAGGCTTGGGACATGACCTGTGCTGCTGCAAAAGAACCTGGCTTCCTGGGACTGTGACATTGGACCCAGCCTTTACAAACAAAAGAGCAAGCCCAAGTAGCAGCAATCCAGGATTCTTTTTCTCACAGTCTGTTGTCCCTCACATGGCAACTCACAAGTGAGTAGAGTGCCTCAGCTAAAGTAATGTAATTTTCTCTACTCACTACATCCTATAGTGAATACCAAACTAAAAGGTAAAGAAAAAGGACATAGGCTAATTTCAGAAAGGCCTGGAGGGACTTTCACGAACTGATGCTAAGTGAAATGAGCAGAACCAAGAGAACATTTTCATAGTAAAGTGTAAGATTTGCAAACCAGAAATTCCCCAGGGAAGAACACCTTATCTGTGGCTGATAAGGTAGAGTTTTTACATACAAATCATAAATAAGAAAAAAGGGGGAAAGTAGAATACAATCATTTCCAGGATTTGAGTAATTTCCCAAGACAAGCCCACAAGTGGAAGACCATACAATAATTCTTTTGTTTCAAATCTTGACAGCCATGACCATCCCTTCTTCAGAGCATTGAACTAGAGTTCTGTGATCGAAATAGTTTTATGTTGTTCTCAATTTGCTTCACTTATATACAGGTACAATATAATACAAAAATGTATTGTCAAAATGATTGATAATTTTAAGCTGCATTTTGAATTTCTGACTCCCAAGACAGAAAAGGTATCTCTGAGAAATCTAGATTCATATATTCATTACATACATAATATTAATTAACATGAAAATAATAAAATGAAAATCATTTTCTTCACAATACTTACATATTTACTCATCTACTGGCATGTTGCAGTCTCAGTAAATTATAAGTTCCTTAAGAGCAGGAATTTTCATTTTTGTCTTAGAAGCTTCAGCACTTAGGATAGCGCATTGTACATAAGTGTTATCAAATATTTATTGGATTGAAATTAATGGATTTGCCTTATGGACCTTAGTGTATAATTTTAAAATAGGTCACTGAGGATTTATAATGTGAAACAATATGCTAGTGAATTTATGCTAGTGCCCTGGGGAGATATAGAAAATCTTTGGGACAACAAGAAACCTTTGATTAAATTGGCTATTCTTTGACTGTTCTTTGTGCCTCCTTTTCATGTATTGTTACTACTTTTGTAAGATAGGGGGGAAAAATGGATTAAAATGGTGAACACAGAGCAAAGCCTATCCTTTTTAACTCATTTTAGGCTTCTCAAAGTGCCTGGGGGCTACCTTACTACAGTCAATATTTCCCCAGTCTTTGATCTCCTAAATGATGATAATTTAGCATAGTTGCCATAGGATCTTTGACTGAGGATCTAGTTTCTGGCTCTTACAGGACTCTGGAAACAAGAGAGCATGCTCTGTCATTAGACTTTAGGTTTGGGGCCCTGGACTTTAGGAGGGAAAGCTACAGGACTTCAATATATTAGTATCAGATAGGAAAGGGTCATTATAAAAGGAAATAGGGAAGGGGTTCTTTATGAAAAATTTCCCTGTTCAAGAGGGGCCAAGGAGCAACCTTCTCAGTTCATACTGAGAATGGGTATGTATTATAGCAATAATTAGAGAACAGGAAGATTTTGGATATGAGAATTAGAAGATATTGGGATGTATGACCAAAGCAGATTGTGGAGATTGCTTCCTTAGAGATTTTTTTAATGTAGTATATAAAGGCTTTTGGAATTTATGGGAGCATAAGTGGGGAGATGTAGCACTGGGGGGTAGTAAAGTCTAGACATGGAGTTATAAAGGCCTGGTTTGTATTACAATCCTGTTATTTACTAACTGTGTGATCTTAGGTTGTAATTCCCCCTCCCTTTGAGTTTCAATGTACTTATCTTTAAAAAGAAAAAGTTGTTCTAGATCATCTCTATGGTCTCTTCCACTTCTATGTCCTATGATCTCAGAGTCCTACATGTCACATAACTCCTTTGCTGATACATCACAAAGGGTAGTTAAACAATAGTCAATAAACACTCGTTGAGAACTAATGTACTATACCAAGTGCTGAGGGTACAAATAAGAAAAAGAATGACTGTCCTTGTCCTCAGGGATTTTAGAACCTAATAAGGAAAGACAATATACAAAATGAAACTAAAAAGTAAAGTACCAAAGGGTCATTCATGGAGTTGATACCAAACAGAACAGCTGGTAGTACATAAGAATTTAGCTGGAAAGTTCTGAGTCTTCTATAAAGAAAGGCTTCAGAAGGAATTCATTGCTCTATCTCCCAGAAGCAGCTAAGAAGATGAGAGAGAGTTGAGTTTCAAAGCTGGATCAACTTCCATAATGATGAAATTTTAGGGGATGAACTTATCCAGGACTTATCTCGGAAGCAAAACCAAGCAGAGACACTTATAGAAAGTGAAAATGAAAAGTAGAATCAAATAACTCTTTTGCTACTACCTTCTTCCCACCTTAAACTAAGAAACAAACATAACTAGAATGTTGAAATGAAAGGTTTGGGGTAGACATGAACACTATATTTCTGTGGTCACTCCACTTTAGATTATAATGAATGTATTCATCTTAGCTTTGGTATCACATTCATTGGCAAATTTTCCCCAGACCTGCAACCAGATACTGAAATCAATTTTTGTAAGACTACTCAAAGTATTTGTTGTTGTTATTGTCTTTCCTATATCAGTCAGATATATGCTGAAGAAGACAAGGAACCTAAGGAGTATTAGGAAAAATAGGGAATTATTGACATTTTCTGCATTCGAATACGGGGTAAAGATTAAGTCAAAGTTCCAGTGAGGATCAATCCTTCCTATTTGGTTTCCTCAGAATTTCATGACAAGGACATTTTTGACCACATGTTCTGAAGCCCCCTTTACCAACCTTTGAAATATAATTAAGTGGATACTTCTCTGACTCTATTAGATGTCTGATGGATGCTCCTGAGCCCAAAACCTCCAAAATTTCTTTAAATAATCAAGACTAACAATAAGAACTTCAAAATGATTTCAAAAATAATTTAATCTCCCTGGCTAGATACATCCAGCTGGACTCCTTGAAGCTGGGACTTGCCCAGAGGAGGAGTTGAATTGAAATTTAGCTAAAGAAAATAAGATCAGGCTTGGAGGGGAGTGGATAGGAGGACTCTAATTTAAAGTGCATTTTGAATGGCCAGGCTATCGACTCAGTTCATTTTATTATTCAATTATAGCCTTTGAGGCAGATGCTTTACCAGGAAAATGACATGCAGACTCTACCCCAGGGATAGAAAGACTTCATTGTGAGGAGAAGGGTCAGTGTAGGTGTACTTGCCACAGAGCAAGCCAAGGAAATCTCCAAGACACCTAAGAGCTTAAGCAGCTCCCAGAAGCTGCTTTTCCTCACAAGCAAAAGTAACAAGGATTTATTAAGTACCTACCCAATGCTCATAAGTAAGGTAAATACTGTGGAGTTCATCAGTAAGTACTTTGTGAGATCTCTCTTTAGGGAAAAGGAATTTGATTCCACCATCTGCATGGGTGTTTGACCTCTCTGCAAGTCCAGGCCTTAAAAGCTTAGAGTGGGGGGAACTGGAATGAGCATCCACAAAGCCAGAGAGACTATTCTGCAGCCTTTGACAGTCCAGGTTCACTAATTCAGCTTATTTGATGGCCTCCCCTGAATTTCATTGGGTGCTTACAGTCAGAAGGCACATCACATTCCAGAAATATACAATCAATTCCATGGCTGCCTGCGGTCAAACACCTTGCCCTATTAAAACATGTGCAGGGATCTTGGGATCCATGTCTTCAATTGGCAGTCAGACAGCCAAGAAGCAGTAGTTCTTAAATGAACACACTTGCCTAAAGTTCCAGCTAGTAGGGCCAAGCTACAGAAAAATGATAGGAAAAAATTAAAATCAAGGCTCCAGGCTTTTTTTTTTCTGGAGAATTTGCCTCCTCCATTTATTGGAAAGAACAGAAAACTCGGGACCAGAAGACCAATGTTCTAGTTTTGTCTCCACTACCTAGACCTCACTTTACTCATCTGTAAAGCAAAAATTAGAAGCCACTTAGAGAAATGTGATGAGCCAAAATGACTTTGATTTAGGAAAATGGTCTTTAAGGATGGATGTGTCTGACATTCTTGTAGTTTATTTTTTATTTGCATGCAACTAATTTCCCCAATTAGATATTTGAATTCCTTCTAGTTTTCCAAATCAATATCTTGCATGGATAGGATATTTCATAAATATTTGGGAATTATTGTGAATTGTTGAACTCACTAGCAGGCTAGACTCATACATGAGGCCACCAAATAATTCCCCATTTCTTCAGGACTATGCAAGAGCGAATAAATAAAGCCTATCAGCTGATAATAAGAATCATATTCTGTAGGCTTTTTAATTTTTTTAAACTTGAAATTGATTTTTTCAATTAATTAAAAATACATTTTAATAATAATAGCTAGCACTTTGAGGTCTTCAAAGCATTTTACATATATTATCTCATTTTAACCTCATAATAACTCTGAGAAGTAAGTACTGTTATTATCCTTATTTTTTGCTGTCAAAATTATCCCATAATATATTCCAAGACTGCAGAGATAATTCTTTGTCATTGCTCCCCTTCAATCAGCACAGAGAATCCAGAATCAATTCACATGGGAGAATCTGAAACTTTTTTTCTAATAGGCTTTGTAGAGTTTTATGAGATTATGGCTAAGGAGTTAGAGGAGGGAGCGGATTCATTTTCTGAATAATCTCCAGTTCAGGACTATGAATGGGCTTCTCCTGAACAATTAAAGCCTAACAGCAGAAAAGGATAGTCCTGAGGTTTAATGAAGGATACAATTTAAGATTTCCTTTGGCTTGTCCATAGTATAGTGAAATAAGGAATAAAAGTGGGATTAGAGGATCTAAGGTTTGAATCTTGGCCTAAGCTACTAATGCTTAAAACTATACCAAGACTTTTGGGATCACACACATACACACACACACACACACACACACACACACACACACACAATCCTATTAAATAAGGTGATGTTATTGCTTCATCATTATCAGTTGTGTCTGACTCTTCATCACCCCATTTGAGGTTTTCTTGGCAAATATACTGGAATGCTTTACTATTTCCTTCTTCAACTCATTTTACAGATGAGGAAACTGAGGCACACAGGATTACTTGAGTTACCCAGGGCCACATAGCTAGCAGGGATCTAAGACTGGATTTGAACTCGGGAAAGATGAGGCTCCTAGCTCTAAGCTGGTGTTCTATCCACTGTACAACCTAGATGCCCTGTTAAGTAAATATTACAGATATTATTCTCATTTTACAGATGAGGAAATGAGAGATCAAAGAGGAGATGGGATGCTTTTATCAGTGATCCCACAGTGAATATTGGAAGTGACATTTAAATCTCCATATTGATCCATTTTAAGTCAAACTCTCTTTCCACTATAGCACTTGGTGCATGTTATTGATTACCTTTTGGACTTGAGGAGAGCCAATCTAGATGATCTTCAAGAATACCAGCATTATGCAAAACAGGCCATTCCCCAATAAACTGTGGAATTGTGATATAAAGGGGGAGTAAATGAGAGATCCTTGGATGCAAGCTATTAGAGTGGATGTTCTGTCCCACTCTAATTCTCTAGATCCATGCTGTAACAACACAGCCTCTGGACTAAAAACAAATGGGTCATGAGTGCCTTTCTATTATGTGGAGTGTGTTTGGCCACCCAGAAATGAAAATTGGCGAATGGGCATTCCCATTGGTCTCCCCTGCTGTTTCATTACCTTCATCACATATAGACTGAAGCCGACGTCAGAATCCCCAGACCAGAGTTCATGCCAGGCACAGCAGAAAAATCAGGGGCCAAGGGAAGCATCTGTGGGGACAACAAAGAGATTCAGTCTGATTGATGTGAATGCAGCAGGCAGCTGGGGAATCATGGAGGAGCTGCTGTTTGTGGCTGAGCTGACCTGATGTCTCTGCTGGATTCCATGGTAGGACAGGCTCTGAAGGGTCTACAGCAGGATGGGAAAAGCACAGATTGAGAGAAAGCTTTGTTGAGAAACCTCAGGGATGTGTGCATTGGATAGTCCTGATCCACAAAGCTCTTTATTCACAAGAAGCTAGAGGAAGTCCTCTTCTTCTTTCATTAATCTTTCTGACTCTTTGGTTTCTTCTCTTTGAGTGTGGAGACCCATTTCTGTAGAAAGAGAGACATAATGCTTTAATGCCATCTGGACAAGAACTTGGCTAGAAATACCTGGTTGGGACCTATTTATAATTCCCAGCAGGTACATCCAGCTGTTTGTGGATTTAGGAGGGTATGAGAAGTGCTTGGACCTTACTTGGAATATTGAGAATAGGATAGATCATCTCTTTTGTGGCTATGAAGTGTTGCACACTCCTGATATGTCTGTATAGACCAAATATATGAGCTGAGATCGCCAATCATTGCACTGACCTTTATTACCAGAGTCTAGTTCTATTCCTTCTCAATTATCCTCCCTGAACCTAACCTTTCCAACCTACCCCAAACTATCATCTTCTCTTTACCACTAAGTAGGATAAGTTCTATTACATTATACCTATAAGTGGAATGATATCATTTCTTCTTGCTTCTTGCTCTTTACCACACATCCACACACCTTCACCTTCCCATACTAGTTACCTTTGTATTATTTTCAAAGTAGGATAACATGGGCCTAAGAACTGTTCTAGGGAATGCAAATTTCCTTGCAACTTTCTTTTTACCAAGCCTTTTCCAGGTCCTCAGCCTGTCTTTTCAGGGAACCTAAGAACTGCATTACTATCAATTAGTGCACTTTGAGATAGTACCCGAGGGTACATATTGGTTAATGAAGGACCCTTTTGAAAAGCTAGACTACCCTTCTGCCCTTGATGCTTAGACAAGACTCTCAGGTATAATTCCTGAGCTTGTGCTACACAATCTGATGTCTATAATAGGAACTTTTAACACTTGAGGGCAAGGGATGGGGTGAGTATGGAAAAAAAGAACATGGCCTTTTCCTAAAATCCAGAGGAACTCAAGCAGATTAGAAGCAAAGAGCAGTCCTAAGGATCTTTCACTGAGAAGTTTCATGTCTTGTAGAAAGGCACCAGACTTTCAGAGTTTACAAGCATAGCTTACAGAGTTTTTCTATAAGGAGGTAAAAGGGTTCATTGTGGCTAAATACATTAATCATAGGATTTTGCGCTGAAAGAGACTTCATGGATCATCTAAATCAGGAGTTCTTAACTTTATTTGTATTATAGATCCTGTTGGCAGTTTGGTGAAGGCAATGTACTTTTTCTTAAAATGTTTATTGCTTATATTAATAGAAAGAAATGTTAAAGGATTCAGTTAGAGGATATATATAGAGGATATATAGAGGAAAATAAAGATGTAATTTTTTTTCTTTCAATTTTGCTAACCTCCTGAAATCTAGTCATGGGATCCCTTGAAGATTCCTGGAGTCCAAATTAAGAACCCCTAAGATTCTAGCCCAATGTCCTAATTTTACAGAGGAGAAAACAGAGGAACAAAAAAATTGATTTCCCCAGTGCCACAAAAATAGCAAATTGCAAAACCAGGATTTCAATCTAGATACAGTTCTTCACACTATACTATTACTCCCCTCAAGCCTGGCTGGACAGGGACCTTGACCACAAGATTCATTGAACAATACTGCAAAACATAATAAGAATCTGGAGAGCCAGATAGCTAGAATATATGGCATAGAGGAAAACTGGCAGAAGATAGAGAACCTGGGTTCAAATACAAATTGTTATTTATTACCACGAAGATTATCATTTTAACACTTTGGGTCTCATTTTCTTTTTTTGTAAAATGAGGGGATTGAATCAGATGAGCTTTAAGCTGTGTAATATATAGTGAAGTATAATATGTAGTGTAATATATAGGAAAAATAGTGAAGAACAATAGTTTCCTGCTTGACAGGCTTTAAAAGAGAAAGGATAAATTGAAGATTTATGGCAAGCAGAGCTCTCTCTACATTCTATATGATGTCCCCATCCCCATACTTTTGAAGTGTCTGATGCTACAGGAATCTCCCTTTCTACCCTTTATATATTTTTAAATTAATTAATTTATTTTTTAATGCATATTGCTTTATGAATTATGTTGAGAGAGAAAAATTAGAACAAAAGGGAAAAACCATGGGAGAGGGGGAAAAAACACATAACACGTGTTGATTTACATACAGTCTCCTTAGTTCTTTTTTCTGGATGCAAATGGCATTTTCTATCCAAAGTCTATTGGGATTGCCTTGGATCACTGAACAAACTACTGAGAAGAACCAAGTCTTTCACAGGTGATCATGGCACAATCTTGCTCCTTAATGTCTTTTGATATCATCAGAGTTCATTACAACCACACCCTCCTTCTATCTATACCCAATAACAGATACAGTTCTCAAGAGTTACAGATGTCATTTTCCCATCTAGGGATGTAAACAGCTTAACATTTAAATAATATATACTTTCTCCTTCTTTACCTTTATATGCTTCTCTTGAGTTCTGGGTTTGAAAATTAAATTTTTGTTTACTTCTGAATTTTTCAATAAAAATGAATACATTCCTCTTTTCCCCTATTCTCCTATCCTTATCTCCATCCCCAGAGTTTTGTTATCATTGCAGAAGCACTTCCCAGTAGCACCTAGGGTAATCAGCACCAACCAAGGAAAGGCCATAATTTCTTAAGCTAAAATCCTATAGCACTCCACCAGTTCAGATAACAAGAATTTCTCCCAGTTTCATGGCTGGAAATTTTAACCTCACCCGGAATCCTATCCTAGGCTAATCTCTCCACAGCAAGTGCCTTTTGCTGCTGAATTTGGCACACATCCATTCCTCAGAGACGCCTCCTCCACCTCTCCCTTAAAGGTTCACTCTGTTTATCGATTTTAGGTTTCCCCGGCTGCTAAAAAGAGGACAAAGAAAAAAAAAGAAAACTTACTTGCTGAGAAGAGTGCTTCCTGTGTCCAGCTAATAGGAACTTTGGGGGTAACTAGTCGATCCAGCGTAAGGACCAAGATCAAGGATTTCCGTAGGGACTCTCCAATTGGAGCCATTGCCAGCATACAAATAGCTCCCATCTCCCAAGTTTAGGATTTTTCAACCCATTCCCATTTGATAGCTACGTGGTGGAAGATGGATAATTCCATTCTGTTCTCTCTTCTGCGGGTTCAACTCTCCCATCTCCTGCTTCTTGGCTAGTTGTCTTTGCCATTTTCTCTCAGTCTCTCTCTATCTGTCTGTCTCTCCTCCCTGTGTTTCTCTCTCTGTTTCTCTCTCCCTCTCTCTTTTCCCACTCTCCTTTTCTTCTTCTATCCCTACATCTATTTCTCTTTTTCCAGTAAGTGAATTTTCTATATAATAGACCTATTTAAAGGGCCAGGAGAAGAGGGAGTTAGACAGCCAGTGAGAAAGAAAGAGAGTGAGAAAATGAGAAACACCATGTGATCCTGGAACATCCTATCTGAATGAACAAAGAAAAAGTGGGAAAGGAGAGAAAGCCATGCCTCGGGGAGTAAGAGGTCTTGGGAAAAAAGCATCTCAGTCTCTCCTCCACATCCTCTCCCCCACCCCCTTTTTGCCTACAGTCATACTGTCTGCTCCCCCTCTTCCTCCCAGACAAATGCTGAAAATGCATCCTTGATGTATTTTTTCTTAGGTTTATGTTGTCATCTCTCACCTCCAAGACTTCCTCTTGTCACTCAGATGCAAAAAAGGAAGAAGAAAATGAGAGCAGAGTGGTGATAGGAGAAAGAAGTGAGAAAGTCAGAAGTCAGAAAGGGGATTGTCACAGTGGAGTGGAGTATGATAGATAGTCTTCTTCAATCAGTCAATCAATCAATCTATCATTTATTAAGCACCTACTATGTTCTGGGCGCTGGGAAATATAAAAGCAAAAAAAAAAAAATGAAACAGGCCCTGCCTTCATGAAACCTATATTTTATATGTACTATAAGCATACATACCCTAACAAAAACCAATATGGAATAGATTATGTAGTGAAAGCATAAGAAGTTAATATGGTATCAGTAAAGACTTTGTATAAAAGATAGTGTTTGAGTTATGTCTTGAAGACCAACAACATAAGCTTTCTGGGGCTCAGGTTCCTCATTCTCAAAACAAGGAGGTTAAGACTCAGTATGTAATGGGCTGAAGCTCGAGTTGATGCACTGAGATCCCAAGCACGTGAGGCTAAATAGTAATTGGACCATACTCTATTAATATATATGCTTGGAGAAAGAATGCCCCCCCCCACTCTCTGTGGAAATCCTGATGTGTTGTATAGGAAATGACCATTTTGGTGGGTTGGAGGAGAGGGTTGGGGAGAGGAGCGGAAAGAGACTGCTGGCTGGCTTCTGGTCTGGCTGGCATCTGGTTTGGCTGGCTTCTTGACTCAGCTGCACACATTGCGATCGTGAACCCCCCTACACCTCTGATCCCCCTTCACCTCCAATCCTTCTTCACCTCTACTGAGAATAAAGATTGAAGATTTTTCCTTAACCTGAATTCCTGACTCCAGCTGATTTTAAAATACGCGGTCATCACATCAGTAGTTACTAAGGTTCCTCCCAACTCTAAATCTATAATCATCACTTCACTCTTGTTCTGAAACCCCAATCTTTTGGGGTGTCCTTTGGATTTCAACACTTCCACTCCATGAACTATTCTTGCATTTCTTATATGGTCCCCAATTCAATTTTTTTTCTCCCAAGTTGATTTAAGGAACTTTCTAATAACTGGCATTTATATAGTGAGTGATATACCTGCTTTATTTCCTTTGATGTGCAAAAAGATGTGAGTTAAATACCATTAGTATTTCCATTTTATAAATATAGAAACTGAGGCCCAAAGCAGTTTAGTGATTTGTCCACTTGCAGATCTGAAGATTTCTCTAACCCAACCCTGTGATCTCCAATCATCCTGTCTCTCTAGTATTTCAATCTCTTATCAGTCTCTTCAAATATTGGCAGGTCTCCTATATCCTTGAGAAAAAGAAATCACTTAGCCTAAGCATTTCCTTAAATTAACATCCTGTGTCTCTTCTGCATTTCACAGCCAAACTCCTTGAAAAAGCTGTCTATTCTTTCTGCTTCTATTATAGGTATGGGAGGCAACTTTTACAAAGGCAGAGATGAGTTTAGGAGCAGCTAACAAGCTAGTATGCTGGAATGTAGTATGCATGAAAAGGAGCAGTGTGAAGTAAGTCTGGGAAGAGAAGTAGAAGACATACTGCAAGACTTTCAATGCCAGGAGAAGAATATATATATGTTATCCTAGATGTCAGTGAAGATCTTTAAGTAGCTATTGATATATGTTATTCCTATGTATTTAGGAGATAAAACTGGAGAGATTTCTATTTTGTCATCGAAAAAAGGGACCTATGGCTCTGAAACTTTTGTTTGGGCTACATACAGCTAACTGCTAATTTAACAAATATTTGACAAATATCAGATAGACTTTTATTATTATAAAGTGTACTACAAATTCACATTGGAATAGATTGGGAAAGAAGTTTGAATTCCTCAGGAAAGGTACAATAGATACTTGTGAGAAAGGAATTTCAGTAAGGTTGGGATAAAATCCTCTGCTTACCACAAGAAGTATATATCTATAGGATATTGTAAAAGTCAATCAGATGAAAAATGTTATCATGGAATAACAGACCTTTAAGCTGAAAGAAACATTAGAGGTCAACTAATCTCCTCAATATTATACATTAGCCAGAAAGCTCCTAGAAATTGTCTTAAATAGATTAAGCACATTATTGCTTAAAAGAGGCTACAAGATAAGAAAATTTTGCCAGACAAAACAGTTTCTATTCTGGGAATTCACTCTACTGATAAAAATCAATCCTCAATTATAAAAAGCATAGACCATTCATTCAGGGATCTATGATTTCATTGATGGTTTCTACATTAGAGAAATAGCGGCGGGGGGGAGGGGGGGAAGGGTGAGGAGAGGGAGGAGCATTTATAAAATCAAGGGTTCTTGAAGCAGTTCTATGAGTATGTTTAAGCACCAAATTCCAGTGTCCTTTAGAAACATATACTCCACCTATTCATTTACTTCCCTTGGCATTACCTTTCACTGTTTTTAGTAAACTTCTTCATTTTTTCAACTTAAATCCTTTATGTAGTAGCTGCTAGTGGTCCTTTCTCTGCACCTTCCCAGGGCAACTAACTCAGCACTCTCTCTTCTAAACTTCCCAGTTCCATGTATGCAGTTTGGAAAGCTTCCACTGATCTTTCATCAAGAGGTTGCTCCTGGCCATTGATCATGATACAGCAGTATACTTCTTTAGGATCTTCTCATACTCCTTTCATCACCTAGAGGAAGCTTTTGTCATTGGGGTCATCTGTCTCATGGGCAGAGATCTAGGAGGAAAAATTTAAATGACTGTAGTTAAATATGGCATGTCATTATCACTGTCAGTCCTAAGAGTTCTCAAGAGATATAGTCACATACTTGGAAAAGGAAAATTATCTCTTGTTCTTTGAATGTTAAACCTCTCTGCAACAGAAACAAGAAGCTACCAATGTCTTTGATGGGCATTCTAGCCTCCTCTACTGATGAGATCAAGGAGCAAGATCTAGAAGGGATCTTAGAGACCATGTGGTCCAGGCTCCTTATTTTATAAATGAAAGACCTAAATCCCAGTGGAGTTAAATGACTTGCCTATACTTGGCCCATACAGGTAATAAATGGCAGAGATAAGATTTGAATCCAAGGCTTCTCCCTCCACAGTCAGCCCTCCTTCTATGGTGATGTTCTATTCAAACTCATAGTGATCTCTAAGATTTCTTGATACCTCCCACTAGAAAAAGAGACTCGAACTTGACCCCAACCTAAAGCTGCAGCCTGAGTTTTCATATGAGAAATAAAGAGATTCAAAATGAAGCAGTGCCTTTCTCTAAAGACAAAGAAAGATCTTTTTAAGTGGTAGAACAAATTCTCCTGAATTCCATACCTAGGGTAGGATTATCTACTGCAGGTTTCACAACAGCAGAAATCATCAACTTCTGTCATCCTTCCTCCCTTTTAGGTTTCAAGCTGTTATAATTTGTGGCTAGAAAGAGAAAGAGACTGTGTAAAGGGCCACAGATAGTGGGCAAGGTATAAGATTTTTTAGTCCAGTAAGCCTTTTTGGCTCCCCATCCCTCCCAAGGGCCGTCAGCCTTCCTGAGATATCAGGGAGCTGTAACAACCTGTGTTGTAATTAAAGCAGAGTGATACCAAGTGGCAAAGAGACATCTGCACACAATAGCAAGTTGTTTATGTGGTCTCTCATGCGCAGTGCTATAGTTATATAAGGGTATTAGGGTATATAAAGCTGTGAGAATTTGAAATAAACTGAATCCATGTTTGACCATCCATGTTGTAATGCCGGAAAAACTGAGGCAGGAGAGAGATTAGAGAGTTTTCAATAGTTTATTAATTGGAGAGTATAATTGACTGGACAGGACTCTCGTCTCAAATTAGCCAGTCAGATAGAGATAAAGATACACTGGGACCAAGGAATCCATGTTGGTCCCAGGGCTGTTATCTCAAAGAATGAAGCAGCCCCGAATAAGAGTGGCCTCTTCCTTTAAATAACCCTAGAGACAAAGACCTCCCCCCCAAAAAAAAGCAGGAAGGCTTCTGTCAGGTTGGGGGGAGACCATAACTCCTAAAAACCCAGAGACAGGATGTCTGAATACCCAGAGATAAAGATGACAGTGAGGTATCTTGGAATATTTTAGAGGGGTATTGTAAATTCTTGAGGACAAGGGAGGGTCAGGAGTTCTGCTCTCTTGTTTATCTTGCTAGCAATATATAACCTTAGAGTAAACGATTCCCAACCTTAATAGACTAGAGTGGGTTTTTACAACTAAGGGGATTTAACAGAACAGCTAAGGAAACTGAGACAAAGGAAACTAGTTCAGGGGAAACCAAGTCAGAACAGTTAAAGAGAACTGTGGCATAACAATGTGAGTCCCACCTCTTCACTCTTCTTCTAAGATCAAGGACTCAGGCTGGTACTGAGATCCTCCAGAGAGCTAATCTAGACATTACAAGACCGGACCATAGTCCCAACACTGGTAATTTTCCCTCTGCTTCTTCCCATCTGTGTAAGGACCTGAACACTGGTCATTACTGATCATTTGCACTGGTATAATTATGGTAAACATTATAAGGTACTGTCAAGAGAGAGAATGTTTTTTTTTTTTTTAAGTTCCAGGAACCTAGAAATTTAAATTCCATTCATTTTCATCATAATTATATTCAGCTGAAGCTCTTTCTTCAATATCAGTCAACTATCAATGAAGAGATTCTTACATGGGTGTATTATTTCTGATAGGAACTTAAGAAAATTGTACCATCATGAATAAACTGCATTTAATTAAGTATATTTTAGAAAGTTGAAGAGGACATGTATATTTGTGTGGGAGGAAGACTAAGGAAGGGAATTTTTACTTTATGGCCCAATTCCACTTTGCTGCAGCCTAAATAAACAAGAAGGCTACCAGTGAAATTTCTAACTCTAAATGGGTTCAAACTAGGAGTTCCCGCAATACTTTAGATTCTGAAGAATGATTTTCATTCCCATACCAATTCATTCCTCTCTAGAATATCAGTTTTAGAAGCAAAAGGGGCATATTTGAGAGATGTTCCAAAGGTGAAAAAAACTGACTGGCTTTGGCAACAGATTGGATATGTTGGATGAGTTTAGTGAGGAGTTTAGAATGATCTCTGAGTTGGAGATTTGAGGAACTAGGAGGTCCTTCCTTCTACAGTAATAGAAAAAGTAGAAAAGTAGGTAGAATAAGGAATTCATAGTGAATAGCCTCAAGTTTTTCTGTAAAATATAAAGCCAACTTCTCATCTGAGAAAGAGGGAGGAGGAGGAACAATGGGAAATTTGAAGAGGGATTAAAGGTTTGGAAGAGACAATTTGCAGAATGCAATAGTGAATTGATTAGGGAGGTATAGTGGAATTGCTTAGCAGTGAGTGAGAGGCCAGTTGAGGCTAAGTAACATAAATTTGTAATTGATCCAGTCAGCACAGCTGCATGATTTTCCTCACCTTCATTTCACAGCATGTGTTTCATTTGGCAGTATGTATGTAGACACAAAGGTGACGAATGGTGAGAATATGCTCATTATAAGTTGAACTTCTTAGGTGGCACTTAATGAGTGAATGAAGAACAAAGCAGGCAAAAGCATGTGAAGATTTAAAAGTAGCAATTAAGTGTTATGGAAAACATAAATTAAGGGAATTTTGAGCTACTTACCAGAGGAATCATTTTAGTGAAGCTGGCAATGATATTAGTACTTTTTGCTTCTTGGTAATAAGCAAACATCTCAGTGAAGATGACCACCACAATGAGCACAACACCTAAATAGAGCTTCAAAAACAGGAAAAGGGAACTATGTCAGAAAATCTGTACTCACAATAAACCAGGTGCCTCAGAGTGAAAATCTATCATAACACAACTTAGGTGCCCAAAGTTTTCTCATATAGGTCAGTGGAGAATAATTTTATACATTTTTTTTTACTATGACGGTTTTTTGTTTGGGTTTTTTTTTTTTTCAGAACAAGAAAAAGACCAGTTTAGAATTTCCCAAAGAGCTATCCTGAATGTCTATATAAAGAGAAGAGAAAACCTTTCTTTTATCCTTCTTGTAAGGATTGACAGAGAAGAGAGCAAAACTGGAGTCCTGAAGTCAGGGGACCTGGATTCAAATCTTGTCTGTGATACCATCTTGGGATGTTGGACAAGTTACAATCTCCTTGACCCTCAATTTCCTCTTTTGTAAAATTATCAGAGGGACTAGAGGGCCTCTGAGATATGCTTGTTTATTTTTCTAACTCTAGATCTATGATCTTTTCATGATAACCAGGGCCAAAATCAAACAGTTCTTACTCAGAAAAAAACACATTTTAAAACTTCTAAACATTAGAGGCTGCTAAAGCAGTTCTTTTCTATCTACCCTAGATGGGATATTACCCAGCTATGAAATTCTCTCAATTCTCCAACACCTCACTCACATTCCACTTACTCTGTGAAGTATTGCCTTGTCTTCCTATCCTAATGTAAACTTTAGGAAATTTATTTCTGACATGAACTATCCAAACAATTCTGACTGTATCTTTCTCGTACTCAATATATCTGCCTTGTGTAATGTTTATTTGTGTACATAGTAGCCATCTCCTCTGTCTTGCTAGGATGCAAATGCTGTGAATTTTCACCTTTAAATCTCCTTTACACCTTACCTAAGTGTTTAATAAGTGTTTGTTGAGTGAGTAACCAACTGAACATAATTGGATTGCTTGCTCAAGGGTGAAAATATGCTTTAAAAAAGAAAAAAAAAAGAAGAAAAAAATCACGTCATGTAAAGACTTTACATGTTATGATGTCCTTTTCTAATTGAGATCCACAATAGAAAGCAGTGAGAAAAAAAAACTTGAAACAGGTTTGCTTGCTCAACAATATGATCAATTATCTTTTTTTCTCATCTTTTAGTTTATGTGGCATAACTACTCTCAAACTGTAAGTTCCATAAGGCAAAAAACCGGATTGGTCCAGAACTTTGGGACTATTTCACTGAAAAGCCTCCTGTTCCATGATACTATAATTTATTGACGGTGTTTTTCCTTCCAATCCAGGCAGGAGAACTTACATCCTTCTTTTATCTCACAAGTCCCCTCAAACACAAGGATAAGAATAATCACTGACTTACATGAACTGAGACTGAGTGAAATGCACAGAACCAAGAGAACACTATGTAGTAACAGCAAGATTGTGTGGTGATCAGCCATAATAGACTTAGCTCTTCTCAGCAATGTGATGATCCAAGATAACTCCAATAGACTTGGGATAAGAAATATCATTTGCATCCCAAAGAACTGTGGAGACTGAATGTGGATTGAAGTATCCTATTTTCATCTTATTTTCCCCTCTCTCTTGTGATTTTCCCCATTGGTTCTGATTTTTCCCCAGTATGGAAATGTGTCAAAATGATTATACATGTTAACAAATTAAAACAAAAACAGAAGGAAAAAACCCAGGATACAAATAAGAAGAATAACCCTTCTTTAAGCAACTGAGATAAAGTTTAGTCTTTAACCAGAGGCATTACATCCTTTCCCTCATTTGGGGGATCTTTTCCAAAGTTATTGACGTATGTAAGTCTGTGTCCCAGTCAAGGGATATCAAGGAGAACCAGATATCAAGCACCTAAACAAAGACACCTGAGAACACTAGCTTTCCTCCAAGGAGTTACAGTGAATTATTGATACTAAAGGTATTTCCCAACTTTCCTCACAGAAGGAGGATGTTGGTCCTTCACCCTCTCAGGGACTTACAGGGGAGATGTTCATTCCATACTTCTCTTCTAATTCCTTAATGCTGAGTCTGTGGTCATCCTAAAATTCAAGAGGAAAAATAGAAAGAGAAAAAACCTTGCAAATGAGAAGTAGCTTAAATTAAGTGATTGTATTTCTCACCAGCCATTGGAAAAGGAGAGAAAGCTGCTTTCGAGCCATAGAATCCCAGAGCAGGAATGGACCTTGGAAGTCATAGATGACCAGGATCCAAGTCCTGCTTTAGACACCCCAGCTGCTGACTATGATTACCTCTTACTTACTTTAAGCTAAAAGTATGTGTGAATGATCTTATCTAAGATAAACTCTCTGATTGAGATCTACAACTGGGATATATCAAGTATTTTATGTTCTCCACAATTATTTTAAATGGAACTTCTAGATATTGCTTTAAATTATGGTTTTATTCTTGTTTTTATTTGCTTATGTGAGGGAATGGAAATTAAAAATCATTTTGAAGGAGAGAGACCTCTTTCCTTCCTCCCTCTACTTTCCATCTCCAAGAAATCCTGGACTCCAGATTCTATATCTTTAGTTCAAGAGATCCACCTATCTGTGGTATTATTCCCTACACCTTAGAGAATGCAGAGAGCAGATTGGACCAGCCCTCAGACATAATAATGGGAGGGGACCAGAGGTTGCTTTACAAGAAGGAAGGTATGGGACACTTCATCGCAGGGAGCAGTACACTCAACTTATCAGGATGTCATCCCATAGCTAACACTGAGTTGGTCCTCCGGACTGGACAACTTTCCTACTAGAACCTTTGGATTCCTGTGACCTGATCGCCAAACTCTTTGGAGCTCTCTTGAGTTGCGGCTCAGTTCCTTGAATTTTCCACTCCTCCCTTGCCCAGGACAGCACCATAACACCTCAGCTCAGATTCTCAACATCTACATTCATGGGCAAGGTATGAATTGTGTTGCACCCTATCTGAAATCCCTACTCCAGTCGGGCTGGTCAGGGAAGACAGGGATTAGATCAATGTGGTAAATTGGTGCTGTTTCAGTTGCCTACCCCATCTTAAGGAAACTTTATCTTTATCTAGAAAAAGCAATAAAGTCCCAAAGGTTGGGAAAGGCAAGGGAAAATGAGGGATGGAGGGAGTCTACAAAGTGGAGAAAGCAAGGAATAAGGAATTGAAATCTGTTCATTAGAATTTCTAGGTCTTCTGCTTTTATTAGTTTCTTCAGAGCTGAAAAAGATTATTCCCATATCAATTTCCCCAACCCAAGTATCTACAAAATTAAAATAAAAAACCTCCAAGCTTAGTATGACTATTTAAGCCCAGATCTGTTATGAGAAGGAGAGAAAAAAGAATAAATTTACCTTAGCAACCTTGGTAACTGGAAAGAGCTGGAGGAGAAGAATGGAATCTTGGTTCTGAGGAGCTGCTGCCTTCTCTTTTAACTTCTCCAATTCACCTTACCTAGGTCCCTTTTCTCCTTTAGATTTCATAGTAAAATCTTAGCTTCTAAACTGGAATTTTTTTTTAGTCAAAGGAAAGCATCTGAAGGATCTGGGACACCTTAAATAAGATAATATTTATAAAGGTATTTTGAAGAGTGCCTGATACATAATATTAATAAAAGCTTGTTCCCTTCCCTTCATTGGAAAGTTTGTGCAGAGTTAAGGAACTATGTTTTTTTTTTTTCTAATCTAGCCTAAGATTGGAATATTCTGCCAAAACTTTTGGCAATGTATGTAAACATCAATTTAAAAGAAATTTTGCTGTGAGTCTATAAGTTGGCCCAATATCTTAAGAAATAGCAAAGAAATCCTAAGATCTTACTTAAGAAGAGGGAAGAAAAAGGAAGTGGCCCTTTGAGCTAAGAGAAGGAAAATTATTTTTTCGTGCATACTCCAGATACTTACCATTGTCCACTTATCTTTTCTTCTCTGGATGTGTAACTGAAAGAAAGGGGAGTCCAAAGAGATTTGTGCAGACTTGTCCTAATACATTCCTTCTTTTTCCCTACTTCCCCAATTTTGATTATTTTTGCCTCAAAGACCCCAGCTCCACAAAAGACCAGTTTTCAACTGAAACAAAATTTTTGCTTCCATTTCAGAAAAAAATTGAAATTTACTCTATTGAGATCAATGAAAAAAACACTGAAAAAACAAATGTTGAACCATCAGACAAGGGTGATGGCAAAGGAAAGAGAAAGGAGCGCTTGAAACAATGCAAGAAGGAGCACCAGAAAGAACTCAAGAAAGAACTTGATCTGGTCAGTTACCCTAAGCAATTGTCAGCATCTTTCCTAGATTTCTCTTATTTTTTTTTTCATAGCATTTTTGTTCTGCCAAGGCCTCACATGGTTTAGAGGTAGAATTGAATCTAACAGTCATCTAGTCTAATACTGGCATTTTGCAGATGAGGAAATTGAAGCATGGAGACTATCATGCAAGTATTAATTGGTAATCAAAATTAAAGTCACTATCATCTAGACTTCAAATTAGAGTCAGTGTTATTTTGTTAATTACAGCATTTTATCCATAGGAAACAAAGTCTTCTGCCCTTTGTAGATACCAGCAAAAGAAAAACTCAATATCTGCGGTATTTTCTTGTTTTAATGTTTTTATTTTCTCCAGTTACATGAAAACAATTTTTTCTTAATTTTTAAATTTTTGAGTTCCAGATTCTCCCTCTTCCTCCTCAGAAACCTGCCTTTATTGAGAAACCCCATGTGAAGTTGTACAGAACATTTTCATAAAAGTCATTGCAAAAGAAAACACACACACAAAAAAAAAACCCTCAAGAAAAAAAGTTTAAAAATATATATACTTCAGTCTGTATTCAGACACAGTCAGTTCTTTCTCTGATTATGGATTTTTCACCATATGTCCTTCAGAATAGTCTTGGATCATTCTATTGCTGAGAATAACAAAGTCATTCACAACTGATTATCACAAACTTTGCTATTATTACATTCACAATACATTTCACTTTGCTTGAGCTCCTGGTCTTGCCAGATTTTTTTTGATAGTATCCTGTTTATCATTTCTTATAGTATAATAATACTCCTTCATAATCACATACTACTATTTATTCAGCCTTTCTCTAACTGATAGGCATTCCCTCAATTTCCAGGTCTGAGAAAAAAGCTGCTATAAATATTTTTAAACACACAAGTTTTGTGGGTTTTTTTTTAATCTCTTTTGGTCTAGTAGTGGTATTGTTTGGTCAAATGATATGCATGATTTTATAACCCTTTGAGCATAGATCATATCTTTTGGTCATTTATCCATTGGGGAATGTCTCCTTTTTTATTAAATTTGACTCATTTTCCTATACATTTGAGAAATTAGGCCTTCATATAGAAACTTGCTTTCATAATTACTATTGCTAATTGTATCCCACCCCCACTCCCATTTATTATGTTCTCGCTTCTTTTCATCATGTCCCTCCCCAGAAGTGTTTTGCTTCTGACCAATATGCCCTCTCTTCAATTACCCATCTCAGATCCCTTTTCCCTCCTACTTTCTGCGAGTTAAGATAGATTTCTATAATCATATCAAGTGTGAATGTTATTTCCTCTTTGAGTCAATTCTGATGAGAGTAAGTTTCACTCGCCTCCTTCTCTTCCTGAGGTTTTGGGGTTTTTTTTACCTGAGAAATTTTGAAAATTTTAAAATAAAAGGTAAATGTACTTGTACATCTAGCTGGGGCCCTGAGATAAGAGAGCTGGCCCTGGAGATACTAAGACCTGAATTCACATCTGGCCTCAGACCCTCATGAACTCTGGGACCCTGATGAGTAAGTAGTTTAACATGTGTTCTTCTCAGTATCTTAATCAGCACAATGAAGATAGTAGCACTAACCTTCCAGGGTTGTTCTGATATAATAATTGTAAAATATTTAGCAAAAGTCTGGCACATAAGGAACAACTTTTTAAATGTTAGCCATTATTAAGTTTATGATATGTTAAAATTAAGTTGATGTAATAATTTGCCTGGAGGGTATCTTTACTAAATGGTTTCTGTATTCTGCATGAAGTCCTTATACTGTAGATTTAGTTATCTTAATTAGAAAGATCATTCACACATGTTTCAGTTTAAAGTAAGGGAAGAAAATAAATGATTTTTCATTCTTATAGTAGTTGTGACTGGGTAAGAAGCTAATTGAATTTTGGTTTGTTCTGCTTTAAAATGGAAGAATTACAGAAGGTGGGAACAAAGAAGGGTATATCTTTTCCTGATGAGGAAGGGCACACTGAAATCTAGATAGAGAACTGCCAGCATGGAAATAGCTCTACCTTTTATAGATAGGATCTCTTGATAAATCTAAACTTTTAGCTACCTGGGGCAATGAGAGGGTTATTAACTTGCCTGTGGCCTAATTACACAATCAGCAGTTGGGATGTCTGAAGCAAGACTTGGACTCTGGTCATCTATGACTTCCAAGGTCCATTCCTGCTCTGGGATTCTATGGCCTGAATCCAGCTTTTTCCCATTGTCCCAATGGCTGGTGAGAAATACAATAACTTAATTTAACCTGCTTCTCAGTCACATGAGAATGTAAATTATTTCTCTATTTTTCCTTTTGGATTTTAGTATGACCACAGACTAAGCACTAAGGAATTAGAAGAGAAGTATGGAACGAACATCCTCCAAGTAAGTCACTGAAAGGGTGAAGGACCAATATTAGGGACTTGCTCTTCTTTCTGGGAGGGGGTGAGGAAAGTTGAGAAACACTGTTAGTGTCAATAACTAGCTCCTTGGAGGAAAGCTAGTGTCCCAAGTGTCTTTGTTTAGATGCTTGATGATCTGGTTCTCCTTCATGTCCCTTGATTAGGACACAGGTTTAGTCATCAATAACTTTGGAAGGGATCCCCTAAATGATGGAAAGGATGTAATGTTCCTGGTAAAGAAATAGACTTTATCTCAGTTATTTAGACAAAGATTATTCTTGTCTTTGTATTTAAGGGGGTTTGTGAGAGGAAGGTAGAATGTAAGTTCTCCCTGCTTGGTTGGAAGGAGTAGCACCATCGCTAAACATAGTATCATGGAACAGAAGGGTTGGAATCCTTTTCAGTGGCTTGAAGTAAGCACATTTTTTGCCTTATGTACCTTACGATCTGAGAGTAGTTATGCCATATATAATTAAAAGATGCAAACAACCAGGTCCATTTTGGTGGGCAAACAAGTCTCTTCCAAATTTTTCTACCACAGCAATAAAAAATGATACTGCTTTCTATTGTGAATCTCAATTAAGATATAATGTCTTGACATGAGGCAGGTTTCCTTATCTTTATCTTGAACTTGAACAAGTATTCCAACTAGCTAATGAGTTGGTTCCTCATTCAAAAAACACATTAAGCATGTATGTTACCTGTAGACAGAGACTTAAAAGTGAATAAAACGTAATTCTTCCCCTCGGTATTTATATATTAGCAAGGGAGAGGAGATGGTTACCATACATACAAAAATAATAATAGTAAAGACATGTAATAATAAAGACAAGGGAGGTATAATCAAAATTGCTTGAGTAGGTCATGATAAAAATAAATTTCCTAGAGTTCACATTAGGCTAAGGGGACAAGGTAATAGTTTTTCAGAGTATGTAAAATGTGAGGTTTTGAAGGATGGAGAGGATTTCAAATTTGGGTATGATCTAGGGTAGATATAGAAAAAAAAAGAACTTAGTAACATCAATTATTGAGAAGTTTTAGAACAAGTTTTTTTTTCCCTCAGAACTATTTTGATTTTAGCACTGGTTATTTTAGAAAAATCATAGATTTAGGCTTGGGAGGGGAAAACTTAAGGGCTTTCTAACTCAACCTGCTAATTTTATTTAAAAAAAAGATTAAGGACCAAGAAAACTATAATTTGTTGAAGATCCCAAGATGATATCAGAGGCAATATGAGAATCCAGGTTCTCTTACTCCAGGACTTCACCCATCTTGCTTTGATTCCTTCTCGGTAAATCCTCACTCTTCTGCCAAGAAAAGATATTTTCTCCTCTTTCTATAGACATGCAGAATAGCTCTTTGGGAAAATCTAAATTAATCTTTTACTTGGTCTGAAAAAAAACCTTAAAGATAAAAATTGTAGAATACTTAGAAGCTTCACAAAATTAAGATTTTCATTCCAAGTAGAAGGATCCTTCCAAGCCCCAGCTAAAAGCAAAACACGAACCCCCACCCTTTAGAGTTCTGCATCCACAAGACTAAGAGTTAAAACATCAATTTTTCTTGGCTTTCTTTTTTCAGGGTCTCACTAACATGAGAGCTGCAGAAATCTTGGCTCGGGATGGCCCCAATGTTCTTAGCCCACCCAAAGAAACTCCAGAAATCATCAAATTCCTCAAACAAATGATTGGTGGATTCTCCAGCCTCTTGTGGGCAGGAGCTGTCCTGTGTTTCATTGCATACCTGATAGAGTTTTCAAAGGATAAGTCTGCTTCCTTGGACAATGTAAGTGCCTAAAAAGCTTCTTGAAAGGGTTTTGTGATTGGTATTTGTCATAGAAAAGATACCAGAGGCTAAAGGTTCTCATAGCCAGAGTCTTGGATTGACAGGGAAATGGAATTCAATTTTGATTTTGCCAAGGAATCACTCTTGAGTGGGAGTCCAGTTGCTAGACTTTTCTAGGCTATGGTTTCTACTTGTATAAGATAGGAGGTAGGGATGGAGCTGTAATGATGGCTGCTATTTCTGTGCCACAGAGATGAAACAGGAAAGCATCATGAGTTGCTAAGGAACAGAAGTTCCATATCCTTGAACTCTAATCTCATCCTCTCAAGTCCAGCTTTCTCTTTTCTTAGTTTAGTGAGTGAAGCATTTAGGGAAACTTTTAGGAGATTCAAAGGACCTGACAAACAAAATGTATGAAATGATTCCCCATTGACCTGTATGAGAAAACTTTGGGCATCTAAATTGTGTTATGATAGATTTTCACCCTGAGGCACTTGGTTTATTGTGAGTACAGATTTTCTGACATAGTTCCCTTTTCCTATTTTTGAAGCTCTATTTAGGTGGTGTGCTCATTGTGGTAGTCATCCTCACTGGGATGTTTGCTTATTACCAAGAGGCAAAAAGTACCAATATCATTGCCAGCTTCACTAAAATGATTCCTCGGGTAAGTAGCTCAAAACTGTTTTGTCTTATGTCATGGTAAACACTTAATTGCTACTTTTTTTTCCCCAGAGGCAATTGGGGTTAAGTGACTTGCCTAGGGTCATACAGCTAGGAGGTGTTAAAGTGTCTGAGACTAGATTTGAACTCAAGTCCTCCTGACTTCAGGGCTGGTGCTCTACCCACTATACCACCTAGCTGCCCCTTTAATTGCTACTTTTAAATCTTCACATAGTTCTGCCTGCTTTGTTCTTCATTCACTCATTAAGTGCCACCTAAGAAGTTCAAACAGTAACTTTTAATGAACTATTTACTAGGACAGAGAGAGACCATATCCATGTAGAAGAATGAGTCTATACTCATTCTGCCCCTTTTCTCTCCCCAGCTCTTTGCCTGCATATATTGATGTTGTCACCAGGAGGCTAGCAAAATGGCTTAATCTTCATATTGCATAGAATGGTCTTCCAATGACAGGTTTCCTGTATTATGTTTGAAACTGATACAGTTTCCTCCACAGTGCCCAAAGATACTGCCAATCTTAAGTGGGGGAGAGGAAAGGGAATATGTTCCCTTTGCATAAAGGAAGGAAGAATATAGCTCATCACTGCTACAGTTATGACTTGAATCACACAAAGACAACATGGCATCAGAGATAGGGCACTGGACTTGGGGTCTAGAAGATTTGGCTACCTCAGATTCTTCCTAACTACATGATCTTAAGGGGGTCCCTTAACTTCCTCAGGCCTCTGTTCTCAACTGTAGAATGAGGGTATTGGACTTGTTGCACTCTATCTAAGATACTGGATTTTGACTTATTGTTACTGTTAATTTAGATTTAGATTATTCTTCCCAGTATCTATAACTAGCATCAATTCCTATAGTTCCCTCTCCCCCCCCCCCCCCGCCATCTCTGTCAAATCTACAAACTATACCAAATCTTCTCTTAATGTTTTCTGGTCCCCCTCTACATTATAGAGACCTTCAAGGCCCAAGAGAAATACTTTTTACTCTACTTGCTTTATTAGGGCTTGAAGTTTCTTTTTCATTTTCATTTCCCAGAACGCTCTTGTCATCAGAAATGGAGAAAAGTATGAGATCCCTGCAGAGCATCTGGTTTTAGGAGATATTGTAGAGATTAAAGGTGGAGACCAGATTCCTGCTGATATCAGAATCCTGACCTCACAAGGATGTAAGGTAAGCATTAATGTAGTATTCCCTCTAAGGATTATTGAATTTGGTCCTACTCTCCGTAATCTATTTACCCATCCAATACTACTATATTAAACCAAAGGGGTAAGACAGCCAAAGTGCCCAATGCTAGACATTTCTCAAATCTCTCATGAAATTACTTTGTAGTAGTCAATATAAATTTTATGCTTACTATAAATGTACATGTTCTTTCTTTTACTCTCCACTTCCCTACACACACACTTAGTAGAATGGAGTATTCTTCAGGGTGGTGCTTTTATTTTTTTAGAACCCCAATACTTTAGACTGTGTCTTCCATATAGTAGATAATTAATAAATTTCTATTAAGTTTAATTTTATTCTTTCACAGGTAGATAATTCATCTCTTACTGGAGAATCAGAGCCTCAGTTTCGCTCTTGTGAGGTTACTCATGAGAATCCCTTGGAGTCAAAGAACATTGGCTTTTATTCTACAACCTGCCTGGAAGGTAGGTCTGGTGGAATACATGGAACAAACATTCCATAAAAAATTAAGCTTTCTCTACTCTTGGACTGCTGTCCACTACTTCATATAAGATTTTTTCTCCCTAAGGAAAAATAAAAAGAATTGTACCCAAAATGCCAACACTTGATCTAATATTTTGTAATTATTCAGATCAGGACAATGCCCATCTGGTAGTCATATCAGGTCAGAGAATGAATACAAAGTCTCAAGCAGTCTGTACCCCTGGTAGGCAAATCCTCCTGGAATGTCATCTATATACTTTCTTTCCAGGAACAGCGACTGGAATGGTCATCAATACAGGTGACCGTACCGTCATTGGAAGAATTGCCTCACTGGCTTCATCTGTTGGGCATGAGAAGACACCAATTGCCATTGAAATTGAGCATTTTGTTCATATTGTAGCAGGGGTAGCTGTTTCTATTGGTATTGTATTCTTCATCATTGCCATATGCATGAAATACCGGGTCCTAGATGCTGTCATCTTCCTCATTGGCATCATTTTGGCCAATGTACCAGAGGGTCTGGTGGCCGCTGTCACTGTAAGTCCATGATGTTATACCTGCTCTCTGATTTGATCCTTATATTCCTAACAGAATAACAAGCCTCAACATGAGTTGGCATATTAACAAGTTATTTCAGTATTTCAAAGTAGAATACTTTCCCCACTGGCAGGCAAAACTTAAATGTCTTAAATATATGTTGGTTGTTAGAGGAGTATACGGTATTGTTTTAGATAGGTTCAACATTAGCACCAAAGATCATTAACACACAAATTTCCCTTTAAAGGAGCTTTCTAAAATAACCTTTTGTATATGTTTATCTGCTCTAGTTTTACCTTGAAGCAAAATGAAAGCAGTCTCTGTGATGATCTCTTATCTTTACCTGACCTAGATACTGAGGTGTAGAAGATGTTGAACTTGTGTGTCTTTAATAACCTACACAATAGCTCCTTGAAGATCTAAAGGATGAGATGAGTGTGTTAGGAGTTTCATTTGGGCACAAGTCTTTGCAGACAGCTCTTTCCAATTTTTCTAGAAAGAGACATGGTTGCGTAAGGTGAAAAGATCAAATGGTGATTTTCATCCATATGGTACAGTCATAATGAGCTTTCCTTTGCAATTAAGTCATTGTGGATCACTTTATTCAAAAGAGGAAAAAACCACAATTAAGTTTTTGTTTTTTAAAAAAGAAAACCTTCTTGGCATTAAACCAATATAAATATGCTGATTTTCTATATAAAAACTATGACCGTTTATTTACCCTCCTTCATCTAGTCACAAATATTGAGCATGGTTTTTTATAAAAGATAAGTCAAAGTGAGATCTCTACAAAAATGATTAAGCAAAAGCTCTTTTCACTGGGGATTATATTTCTTCTTCCATTTTTAGGTGAGTCTGTCATTGACAGCAAAACGGATGGCCAAGAAGAACTGTCTGGTGAAAAACCTGGAAGCAGTAGAAACTCTGGGTTCTACCTCCATTATCTGCTCTGACAAAACTGGGACCCTAACACAAAACAGAATGACTGTGGCTCACCTATGGTTTGACAACGAGATTTATCAGGCTGATACAAGTGAAAATCAAAAAGGTGAAGTTTGGGAAGTAATATCAAGGATGTGGGGCTGAGCATGGGAAGTTAATGCCAACCCTGATGGACTGAGCAGGCTGTTTCTCAGATTTATTTGGACCCCATGGATGTACAAAGTCTCTCTTTTCTACCACAATAGACTTCTGTATGTCATCATTCTTTGTCTCGCTTTCCAGACCAGATCTTTGACCAAAGTTCTGCAACCTGGACTTCCTTATCCAAGATTGTAATGCTGTGCAACCGAGCTGAGTTCAAATCAGGACAGGAAAGTGTCCCCATAATGAAGGTAGGGATTATGCTTTCCTAGGTATGACATCAAAGCCAATCTTCAGGTAATCTTGCTGTCTTTCTTCCCTTTCTACTATAGATAAAAGCAAGTTTCAATTCCCAACATGTTATCTAGCCAACTGACAAAAAAATACCTTGGTTTCATTCCACTTTGCTTTGTGGAAAAACTGGAGATCAGAAAATACTGATTTCAGGTAGTGTAAGTAGGTTGAACAAGAGTCATTGTAGTTCCTGCTGAATCCAATATCAAATTGAAGGAAATTTTATGACCTTGTTCTCTAGTATTGAAACAATATATGTCTTATTTGTTTTTCAAAAGTGCAACTCATTCAAACATTTTTTCAGCATTTATTAAGCACTTACTATATGCTAAGCACTAGGGCAATCAGACATACAGAGTGCCTGGCCTTTCAAAACTCATGTTCAACTGGGAGAAAACTACATGCACAAAGATAAATATGAAAAGTAATTAAATGAGAAACACTAGCAAATTGGGGATAAGGAAACATTTCTAGTTATGAGTCATTCTTGGGATGAAAATTGTAAGGATCAAAAAGTAACAAAAAGTAGGAGTTAAAAGTAATTAGGTAAGAAACACTAGCAAATTGAGGATAGGGAAACATCTCTTGTTATGGTTTGCTCTTGGGACAAAAATTGTAAGGAGCAAAGAGTAACAAAAGGCAAGAGTTGAGGAGAAAGTGAGTCTCAGGCATGAGAGACAGATGACCTGTTGCAAAGAACATGGGAAAGAGAATGATGTTTAAAGGGAGCCACAAAAAGTCCGTTTTCGCTATAGTATTATTTAACTAGCCAGAAACAATAGATAGGTTAGAAAATAGGATTATGAAGGGCTAATTATGAAGGTTTATATTTGGTCCTAGAATGCAGCAGGAGGGAAAGAATCTTGAGCAGGGGCACAAGTAAATATGCCTTTATAACAGATTTCCTTCTTTGCTTTCTATTCACCTCTTAAACTTTTCTTAAACTCTTTCTGCTTATCTCTGAACTACTGTATGCCATTATCCAAACTCCATCCAACATTCTGTACCACCTTCTTCATTCCAACCTCCTACTCAAAGCTTTATCCTAACTCCATCGTTTACAAGGTATCCTCTGGAATGCCTGTTCTATAGGTAACAAACTTACCTTACACCTTAATTTTATTCCCCTCACATTCCTTCCATCTACTAACTCTTACTGCAATCTACCTTTCCCTAGATAACACACTCCCTGGTCACCTTTTCCAGAACTCTCAGCACCTACTCTCATTTTCAGGTTGAGGTCAGGGAGCTGGAATATTTCTAGCTCCTTATTACCACTTTCAAGTTCTCTCCCTTCCTTCCCAGTAATCTCTTTTCCTTTGAGATTGAGGCTTTTCATATCTATCACCAATCAAAATTCTGATAGCTGTTTTCTTTAGATGCTCAGGTTACTTCCCTTAATTCCTTAAGGCGTTTGATACCTTTCCCCTTAAACCCTCCCAACCTCCTTACCTTGTCTATTACTATAGTGGGCAACACTACCCTCCTCCCAGTCCCTCAGACTCCCAACTCAGGAGTTATTCTGGCTGCTCACTATCTCTCACCTACCATATCTAATCTGTTGCCAAAGTAGATCACCTTTACCTTTGCAACACTTCTCAGATGTGCCCCTCCTTTTCTTTTGACACTGTAACTGCTGTAGTGTACCTACATAACCCATCACCTTACTACTGGATTATTGCAAAATAGCCTGCTGGTAGGTCTGTCTAGTCCATCATACCTACATTCAGCAATTAAAGTGATTTTCCTAAAACACAGGTCTGATTCCCACATCCCTATTCAACAAACTCCAGTGGCTCCCTATTGCCTTTAGGAGCCAATATACTTTGTTTGGCATTTAAACCCTTCTTAGTTTTGCCTTCTCCTACTTTTCCAGTCATCTTATACCTTACCCCATAATCCCAATATAGGAGTGTCATTTTGGTTCTTTTTTGAGCATGAAGGACAATCACATCTTATTCCCCAACACATATTCTGATTCATTTGATGTGGTTCAAGCACCAAAGTGATGTGGGTAATGTAGGCACCTGATGTTGGTAGGTATTAAAGATCAGGATTCGGTCATTTGAAGAATTCACAATGTCCATTCTCTTTGGCAAAAGTAGAATTATTTAGGGAAATAGGTTACAGACAAAATGAAGGGATACAATAAACACTGGAAATGGTAAAGATAAAATAGAGTGGGAGAGCATATGAAAGGCAAGTTCCTGAGTAGAACTCACAATTACGCAGCAGAAAAGGAGCACCCCAAGTTGGGGCATGCCTTTAGTTGGCAAACTAAATCCTGAAAAGGACTTGGTACTCTAAAAGTTAGTTAGCTGTGAGAAACAGAAGTGGGTTGGGAAGCATAGTGGAATTAGGAGAGATATCACATGGCATGGGGGAAGGGGAAAGAGGCAGATTGTCATAGCAGCCTTACCCAAAGGAAGGCAGCAGACATGGGATGGCCCAGAAGTAGATTTATAGGGAAATTTTAACCTCAGGGACATGACTGGGATTTCTGACAGAACATAACAAGGTGAGGCTACTTGAGATCTTTACAGAGGGTGGATCTCTGAGATTTTTATGTAACTTGGATTTCAGATTGGATCTCCTCCCCATAGGATGGAACCATGAAGGTAAACTAATCTCTATCAGTGTCTTCCTGCTGGCTTCAGGAATTAATTTTTATCAATTCCTATGCTTCCTTCCTAGCAAGGAAGTCTTCATATGGTGACACTGGCACCCTATATACTTTGTGAAAAAGGCACTCTATTTCTCAGTTCTGGATCTTCTGTCTGACTCTTCCTCATGCTTGGAATCCTCTTCTTCCTCTGCTGAGAAACTGACCTCCCCATCAAGTCCCAGCTAAAATTCTCCCTTAATTCTGGTTCTTTGCTTTTTAAAATTATTACTTACTTAATCCTGTATATAGCTTGTTCTGTGTATATTTGCATGTTGTTTCCCTATGATAAAAAGCTCCTTGAGGGTAAGGCCTGTCCCTTGCCCCTTTTTGTATCCCTAGCACTTAGCATAATGCCTAGCACATAATAGGTGCTTAATAAATATTGAACTTATTGAACTGGATTTGTTAAACTGAGTCTTAAGCAGCTTTAATAAGAGGAATATTTGAAATATTTGAGACCCTTAATTGAATGGAATGCCCTAGGTAATTCTGAAGTTGGAGAGCAGGTGCAACTCTGCATTAGTATTATGGAGTTGCCTTCACCAATAAAGGTGCCAATTGATCAGATCAATTGTAGGGCCATTCTTCTCATCTAAGATAAATGTGTGAATACTTATGACTTTCAATGTATTTCATTCTCTTTATCTTATATATTTATATATTTATCCATGTTATTATCACTGTTAAAACTGTCTTGGTTTCTCCTCTTCCTTTCCTCACTCTGTTTTCTGTTGTACAACTCTTTTCTGTATGTCCCTATTTTACCAAAGCTTATTACCTGGGCCTTTGTGTCTTTTTCACCCTCACTTCTTTTTAATCTATTCCCTAAGCTATCAACTCTATGCTGATGCTCTCCAGATCCTGATATCCCATCCTATTTTAGGTCCAGGCTTATCTCTATCATTCAAACAAATGATTACCAGTCATTGCCATTTGACCAAGCATTGGAATCTATCTTGAAAACATTTCCAAACCAAACTCAATTTCTTTCATTTTCTCAGAGTTTTCAGAACCTTAGGGATCACTTACTTCAATCAGTTTATATAATGAGAGTGGAAATTGAGCTCAGAAAGGTTAAAACTCAACCAAAGATATCGAACTAGTCACTGGCAAGAGACAAGAAAAACTCCAGGTTGCTGATGCCTAATTTTAGTTCTCCAATTTTTGTAAAACACTTGGCTACTTATTATTTTTATGCTATTTTGTTCTCTCCAAGTCAGTGTCCTCTTCCAGTTTTCCTGTCTATCAATGCCACCTTTTGCCTATTGCCTAAACATAAAGATTGGAGTTTTCTTTGAATCTTTCCTTGATTTCCCATATCCACAGGGTGACCATAAATATCTTTTCTCTTCCTTTTAAAATGTCACTCATTTATAACTTCAGTTCTGCCCTGATTACATTTTTCCTAGACTCCTAAAACAGTCACTGAATTGAACTTCTAGATCTTAGTTTCATACTGAGATAATTCTTCCTACATCCCACTGTTAGGCTTCTATTTCTTAATTTTTTTCATCTGCCTCTTCTGTTTACTCTTCAATTATTCATTAGTCTTTTTACATTATTAATGTTCTGCCTGGTTTTTAAGCTCTTCTTTAACATAACTCCATTTTGTCCTATCCAAATTTGTTTCTCCACTGTTTGCAGCTTAAGTCAGGACTGTTTCATTACTAATTGATTGACAATATGCCATGTTTTTTTTCTTCATGATTCATTTATGGTTTTTGCCTTTTAAAAAAATCTTTATCCTTTTATCCATTCTGGTGTTTCTAAGCCTAGCTCAAATGATTCATGATAGGAAACCTCTCTACCCCAACTTCTCTGGGCCTTAATGATCTCGTCTTTCTTTAAACTTACTTATTGTCTAGACAATGAAGTTTCAAAGTTTAACCTTATTATCTTGTCTTATTCATTTATCTTCTGTCTTCAATTAGATTATAAGCTCCTTGAGGGAAACATCTTTCCCCCTCTCTCCTCACTATTTAAATTTAGCACATGGCAGGTATTCAAAAATAGAGGTTAATTTTAAATGACATGGAAGAGCCACCCTGTGATTACAGTTTGATTTGTTTGATTTGTTTTTGTGAAAAATCTCCAGAAAATAGTGATGGGAGATGCCTCAGAAGCTGCCCTCCTGAAGTTCTCAGAAGTTGTGATGGGTGATGTGATAGAAAGAAGAAAAAAAAACAGAAAAGTGGTTGAAATCCCTTTTAACTCTGTCAACAAATTCCAGGTGGGTTTTATATTATTTCTTAGCCTGAGCCTGGTGGTATTCTTACCTGCAGTTATTGAATGTCTCCACAGACTTAAAGCCTTGGCCACTTTGGGCTGTTTTCCCAGAAGCACAGTAGGTGAAGGAGAATATCTAGAAAAGCTAGGACATAGATCCCCTTGAAAAAATTCATTCATTTCTACTGTCTTAGTTTCTGGTACAGAGGGATTTAAGCGTCTCTAGGTTTTTATTGCTTAGTTACTATCAGAGGCACTAAGGGAGTTGAAAACCAAAGATATAACAGGTGATGTCTTCACTTGTTTGTGAATTGGATTTAAAAAAGGCACAGTTGCACACTCATCAGCCTCACACTCTCTTCTTGAGTGAAATGCAGTAATAGGACAAAAGACTAAATGATTGGCAATGGTGAGTTCACTCTCAGAGGGACTGCCTCATTCCAAAAATCAGAAAAGTAGTCAAGCTTCCATCAAATTAGGTGTAAACAAATAAATGCCATAAATGCCCTTTCTGATAGTATGTGGGCAAACCATGAAGGTTCTACATTCTATTCTATGCATTTGAGGTTCTGGGATCCCATGCAGTCTTTTTGCCAAGAATCTCAGGAAATCAGCCTTGCAGCAGTTAGTATACACATTTAATTTAAAAGGAAACTTAAGTTGCAAGCTAAAATGTGAAATAAATAAATGCAATAATCTTGAATGTAAGGTTTTTTCTGCAGGTTTAACTATCTATCCTTGTACTTAGCACAAAGTATTACACAATTGGTACTTAATAAATGTTTGTTGAATGGAGAAACTAACATAATTGCATAGGGACTTCTCTAACATTAGATTTTAAAATTAAATACAAATAAAAGCACATCACTTCAGGAATGTCCAAAATCTGATTCCTATCCCCTTCATGGGTAGAAGAATGAATTGGTATGGGAATGAAAATCATTCATCAGAGTCTAAAATATTAGGAACTTTTAGTATGAGAGAAAAGCCTATTTAGTGTTAGAAATTTCACTAATGCCCGTCTTGTTCAAGCTGCAGCAAAGTGGAATTGTGCCATAAAATAAAATTTCCTTTCCCCAGCCTTCCCCTCACACAAATATAAATGTCCTCTTTGACCTCCTAAAATATAATTAAATGAGGTTTGATGGTTAACATGGTAGCACAGGTTTTCTATCAGAATATACCCATATAAGAATCTCTTCATTGAGAGTGATTTGAAAAGAAAGAGACTCGGGCAAATGTAACTATGCTGAAAACTAATACAATTTAAGTCTCTGGGTTCCTGAAATTTTTTTTAACTTCAGGTTAAATACATAATCCTGCCCTAGTATGAAATTCAGGAAAATTTGTGCCACCGCTTAAAAAGACCTCTCTTTTTCTTTAGAGAGAAGCACTGCTTCAGTTTGGGTCTCTATTTCTCATGAAACCTCAGGCTGCAGCTTTATAGGGGCCAAGTGAGTCTAGTGGGAGACACTAGAGATCACTGTGGGTCTGAATAGCTTGTCATTATAGCCTGTGAGAAGTAATCTTGGATTCAAATCTTACCTCTGCCATTCACTATATATGTGGCCCAAGTGAAGCAAGTCATTTAATCTCACTGGGCTTTCATCTATAAAATAAGGAGCTGGACCACATGGCCTCTAAGGTCCCTTCCATATCTAGCTCCTTGATCCTATCAGTGGAGAAGACTAGAATGTACACTAAAGGCATTGATAGCCTCCTCTTTTCACAGTAAGGAGGGTTAATGTATAAAGAGCTTGAGGTGGTTTTCCTTCTCCAGGTATTGACTACATCTCTTGAGGTCTCTTAGAAGTGACAGCAAAAGTGACATGCCCCATTTAACATTCATTTAATTACTTCCTCCCAGCTCTCCATTCATGAGACAGATGACCCCAATGACAAACGCTTCCTCTTGGTGATGAAAGGAGCCCCTGAGAGGATCCTGGAGAAATGCAGCACCATCATGATCAATGGCCAGGAGCAACCTCTTGATGAAAGCTCAGTAAAGGCCTTCCAAGATGCATACATGGAACTAGGGGGATTAGGGGAGAGAGTGCTGGGTAAGTTGCCCTGGGAAGGTGACAGAGAAAGGGCCACTAGCCACTACCACATGAAGTTTTTAAGTTGAAAAAATGAACAAGTTTATCAAAAAGAGTAGATGGTGATACTAAGGAAAAGAAATAAATTGGTGGACTATATGTTTCTAAAGGACACTAGAATTTGTGTTTGGGAAAGAAGCATTTTTGGTGCTTAAACATACTAAAAATGCTTCAAGAATTCCTGATTTCATTAATGATTCCTCATTCTCTAGTGCAGAAACTATCAGTAAGATTGTGAATTTCTGAATGAATGTTCAATACTTTTTTTAATGGTATAAAACTGATTTTTATTAGTGGGGCATTCCCAGCATAGAAACTTCCTTTTTTTCTTGACTGGCAAAATTCTATTATGTTATTTTTTTTAAACAACAGATTTCTTTAACCTAACTAGGATGGCTTTTAGGAGCTTTCAAGTGCAGGTTTTAGTTTCCTTATGTGTAAGACTGAAGAGGTTAGATTAATTGATGACTTATGTCTCTTTCAGCTTAAAAAATTTGTGATTCCATGGTATAATTTTTTAATGTCTCATTTCTTATCTTCTTCCTGTTCTTATTGATTCCTTCCCCTACATATTCCCTATGCCTGTCTATTCCAGGTTTCTGCCATCTTTACCTGCCAGAAGATGAGTTTCCAGACAACTATTCCTTTGATGTAGAGTCCATGAACTTTCCCACTTCTGACCTCTGCTTTGTGGGATTGATATCATTGATTGATCCCCCTCGATCCACTGTCCCTGATGCAGTCATCAAATGCCGCAGTGCTGGTATCAAGGTAGAGTTCTTTTTTCCTACCTCTACATGCTTCACAGATGAGAGAGATTTTTCCAGGAAGTTTCATTTGACAATAAATCTTCTCTACAAATTCCATTTATTTCATTTTCCTTTTTATATGAGAGGCATCATAGAAGAAGGGATAAGAGCTTGTCTCAAAGCCAGGAAGACCTGAGTTCCAGTCTCTCAGACATGACAGACTCAAGTCTTCCTCTGACACATGCTGGCTACCCTGGACACTGATAACCTCCCAGGGCTATGAACAATTTTCTGAGATTTTAAGTTGCTTAAAAGGTGCCAATCTGCAATGGTAGTAGAGGGCATTTTCTCATCAATAAAATTCTGGTCCAGCCTCAACACTTATTTCTTGTTACACACAATGTTAAGAGTTATGATTTTTATTTTATTCCCAAGAAAATTTTTAGCATTCTTTTTTACATTACAGTTTTTTAAATTTCCAAAGCATATGCATAGAAAATTTTCAACGTTCACTTGCAAAACCTTGTTCCAAAATTTTTCCCTCCCTTCTCTCCCCACCTTCCCATAAACAGCAAGTAATCCAGTATAGGTTAAACATGTGTATTTCTTCAATACATATTTCCACAATTATCACTCTGTGCAAGAAAAATCAAATCAAAAAGAAAAAATAAGAAAGAAAACAAAATGAAAGCAAACAACAACAAAAAAGTGAAAATACTATGCTGTGATCCACATTCCATCTTCACAGTCCTCTCCCTGGGTGCAAATGGCTCTCTCCATCACAGACCATTAGAACTGGTTTGAATTACCTCATTGTCAAAGAGAACCACACCCATCAGAACTGATCATCAAATAATCTTGTTTAGCATTCATTTTTACAAGATTTTGACTTTAAAAGTTATCTCCCCACCCCCACTTCCAAAGATGGGAGACATTTTGATGTAGTTTATACATGTGCTATCATATAAAACATAATTTCATATTATTTACAACTGTGAAAGAAGAAACAAAAGTGAACCCTCCCAAGAAAGGAATTTACTGGCTAGATTTCTTTCTTAAAAACCAGGCCTTAAAGCAAAAGCAATCTTATTCTCCATGACCACCAGTAGGTCCTAAGCCAACTCCATTTGATCTTTGGGTCCTAATTGACTCAGATTGCATGTAAATAGCAGTCATTCCTGCTTTGGCCAGAAATCCTGAGTGTCTTTCCCTCCCAGGCTCATTTATTCATTCATTTATTTATTTAGATTTTTCTGAAATAGATGAAGAGGAAATTCTTTGCTTCAATTTGCTACCTGGCCTTACCACTGAATGGGTGCAACCTCAGTCAAACTGAGACCTGTTGAAGACCTTAGCTTAGGACAAGTTCTCCCATTTCATCCGGAGCTAACTTTATTCGTCTTGATCTGTTTTTTGCCACTGGACTCAAATGGCTCTGGAGGGGAAAGTGAGGCAGTTGACCTCGCACAGCCCCCCTCATGCAAATGCAATTCACTTGTAGGTCATGGCATCCCCTCCCTGATAGCATGATTCTCTTGAGAACGAAGGGCAAACAACAACAGCTAGACCTGCTTCTTATTGGTTTTATCTTTTCCCCCTAATTTTAGGTTATCATGGTGACAGGTGATCATCCAATCACTGCCAAAGCTATTGCCAGAAGTGTGGGGATCATTTCAGCTAATAGCGAGACTGTGGAAGACATAGCTAAACGTCTTAAAATTCCCGTAGAAAAAGTTAACAAAAGGTAAGAACAGTGATAATGTAACTTTTTTTATGCTAGAGATATTTTATTTTCCCAGTTACATATAAACAGTTTTTTACATTTCTTTAAACTTTGAGTTCCAGATTCCCCCTCCTCCACACTCCCACCCACCAACTGAGAAGGCACATGTGAAATTATGTAAAACATAATTTTTTATGTCAAGTTGCATTAAAAAGTCAAGTTGCAAATAATAATAATAACAATAATAGCTCCCTCTCCCCCCAAAAAAAATCTCTCAAGAAAAAGAAAGTTTAAAAAAATATATGCTTCAATCTGATTGTATCTAATCAGTTCTTTCTCAGGTTATGGGTAACATTTTTCATCATAAGTCCTTCAAAGTAGTCTTGAATCATTATTGCTGACAATGGCAAAATTATTCACAGATGAACATCCCCCAACATTGCTATTACTTTACACAGTACATTTCACTTTGTGTGAATTCACAGAGGACTTTCCAGGTTTTTCTGAGAGCATCCTGCTTATAATTTCTTATAGGATGATAACATTCCATCATAATCACATTCCCCAATTTATTTATTCTTCAATTCATGGGCATTCCCTAAATTTCTTATTCTTTGCTTTGAGAAAAGAGATGCTACAAATATTTTTGTACATATAGGTCCTTTTCTTTTTTAAAAAAAATTCTTTTTGGATAATTCATACCTGGTAGTGGTTTTGTTAGTCAAAAGATATGCAAGATTTTATAGACCTTTGTACAGAGTTCATATCTTTTGATCATTTATCAATTGGGGAGTGTTTCTTTTTTTTAATTGACTCAATTCCCTATATATTTGAGAAATGCGACCTTTATCAGAGAAACTTCAAAATTCTCTTCATAATTGGTATTTGTAACTGTATCTCCCCCTTCCATTTATTCTCTCCTTTCACTCTGTCCCTCCTCAAAAGTGCTTTGCTTCTGAACACTCCCTCCCTCAATATATCTTCTCTTCAATCATCTTTCCCCACTTCTTGTATTCTTTTACTCCTACTTTCCTGCAGTATAAAATAGATTTCTATGTCCATATTAAGTGTGTATTATTTCCTCTTTAAGCCAATTTTGATAAGAGTAAACTTCATTAACTCCCCCACTTTTCCATTATTAAAACTTTTTCTTGTCTCTTTTATAACAGATAATTTATGACATTCCACTTCTACCTTTCCATTTCTCCCAATATACTCCTCTTTCCCCCCTTTAATTTTATTTTTTTCTAACAGACATAAAAATAAGAAAGTTCTTATGAGTTACATGTATCATTGTCTCATGTAGGAGTGTAAATATACAAACCTTATTAAATCCTTTATGATTCCCCTTTCCTGATTACTTCCTTATGTTTCTCCCGAGTTCTGGATTTTAAAATCAAAATTTCTATTCAGCTATGGTGTTGTTACCTATAGGGCTCTCTTGATCAAGGAGAATCCCTCAGTATTAAAACTATCCTTTTAGCTTACTGGGTTTTGCTCTGGCCCTTCTAGGGAAGCCAAAGCAGCTGTGGTAAGTGGAATGGAGCTGAAGGAGATGAGCCCAGAGCAACTAGATGAGCTCCTGGCCAATCATACTGAAATTGTCTTTGCAAGGACATCTCCCCAGCAGAAACTGGTCATTGTGGAGGGCTGTCAGAGACAGGTGAGTGCTTGGGGAGGTAGAGTTCAGTACTATGCCTGGTGCTTAATAAATATTTACTGATTGACAGGTACCAAGTGAGTCAAGATTAGATACCTTCAGATTACTATTGAACCTGAGGGACAGCTTTATCATAAGAGAAAGCTCTTTCACAAAACACTGTGGCTGTTCCTTCACTAGGCTCAGGAAAAGAAATAGCTAGTTCTTTCCAAAAAATTCAATTCAATTCTATAAGCATTCATTAACCATTTATTATGTTCTAGGCACTGTACCAAGTTTTGGAAGTACAAGGACAAAATAACTCTTTCGTGAACTTAAATTGTGCTTATATTTAAATTTTTTCAACTAACATTACCATTTTTCTCTTTCCCATATCCTCATATTAAGAGAGAAAAGAGTCAAAAGAGAAAAACATAACATCTATAAATATGTATCATCAAAAAAGCCAGATTCCCTCACTAGCTATGTCCAAAAATGTCTCATTCTGGCCTTTGATTCCGTTACCTCTATCAGGAGGCTGGGTAGCATGCTTCATCATCAGTCCATTGGAATAATGGTTGATCATTGTGTAAATGACATTTTCCAATGTTGCTTGTCTTTACAAATTTATTGTTATATAAATCATTCATATTCTGCTTTCTTCACTCTGCATCAGTTTATAAAAATCTTTCAAGGGTTATCTGAAATGATACCTTTCTTTATTTCTTACAGCACAATAGTATATACCATTACTTTCATAACCCATAGCTTTGGCTTGAATCTGTGGCAATTTGAAGAAGATAGTAACCCATATAATTGTCCTTCTCTAAATATGATTTCTCTGTTAAGTAAATCCTACCTGTGGAGATAAATAAAATGTGATCTTGTAGGCAATATTTTATTAGTAGACCTGTTCCCTGCCATTTTATCATTCATCTTTGTTAGTTTAAAAAAATGTTCCTTGGAGACTTATTACTCTTGCTTTTTATTCCACAAGATGATATAACCCTTTACCTCAAAAATGGTCATGTTTTCCTAACTTCCAGAGCAGATAGAAGCTATTGTTTTATCAATACCCCAAACTTGGCTACTCCTTGAAGTTTCAAGATTTAAAGTTTTGAATCTCAATGTGTTCTTTTAGAATGCTATTGTTGCAGTGACAGGGGATGGTGTTAATGATTCCCCAGCCCTTAAGAAGGCCGATATTGGAATTGCCATGGGTTGTGCAGGCTCTGATGCAGCAAAAATTGCAGCAGACATGGTATTATTAGACGACAATTTTTCTTCTATAGTGACGGGTATAGAGGAAGGTAAGTAAGGTCTCTTACATACAAAGAACATCTTAGACATACCCTTACAAATGGTTGATTTAACCTGTTGGTTTGAGAGTTATTTGTCTGACAAAAACATTCTTTTCATAGGTCGCCTAATTTTTGACAATCTGAAGAAAATTATTGCATTCACCCTGACCAAAAACATTGCAGAGCTTATCCCTTTCCTGATCTTCATTATTGCAGGGGTCCCCCTGCCCATCGGTACCATAGCCATCTTGTTCATCGACTTGGGCACTGACATTGTAAGTAAATTTCAGAGGAACTAAGGAATCGAGTACATATAGCATCAAGTGCCATAAACTTTTGGGACTGTTTTTTCTTTTTCCTTTGGATTTTTCCTTCCCTTGAAAATATTCAACTTGTTAAGAGATTAATAATCAACACTCTTCTGAATTGAGTCTTCCAAACCATTCCATTTACTTTACCATCTAAAAATGTGTACAGTGCCTGTTTCTCACGTTCATTATCCCTAAAATAGGGATAATGATCAAGAATCATCATTGAAGCTACCACCAAAACAGTTTGCCCAATGTTTAGGGATCCAGACATGTTTAAGAGATCCAAGAAACATAGTAGCTATAGCCCCCTAATTAATCCAGGGCTCTATACTCAATAAAGAATAATTATAGTGTTTTCCAAGACTTCTTAAACATCCTAAATTTAAAAGACTATCTTTACATCTGGCAGTTTCACTAAATCATCCCCACTTCAAGGAAGAGGCCACTTGCCCCCTGAGACAAGTAACTGGAGTAAATTAATAGAAAATGGGAAAGATGGCATTATTTACATTTTCAGGAATCTTCATATCTAGTGACAAAAAGCTGAGCATAGGTCATTGTAATTTCCCTAATTTTCTTTGCATCTAAGATGAACCAAATTAATTGATAAAATCAAAGCTCTAGAGCTAAAAGATAAGAGAGCATCCAGTTCAATCTCTTTATTTTATAGATAAGGAAATGGCGGCCCAGTGATCTGTACATGATCATACCAAGTAGCTAATAAGTAGAGGTAGTATTTGCTCTCTAAATCCACAACTGATAATTCTTAAATAAAGAATAACCAATACTACTGAGGAAACATTATTCATGTGTCTTTGGAAAGCATGAATAAAGTCATGTGGATAATAGAAATTAAAGAGGGAAAGGAAGGGAAGGGAAATAGTGCTTGCCAGTCCCTTGCCAAACTTTCCTCTTTGTTCTCTACAGTTAGTAGTGTACTGGATTGTTCATATTTTGGCAGGATTAGAGAAAAGTTTCTTTAAAAAAAAAATAGCAAATGGTTCTTATTGCTTGAAGATTTATTGCTTCCAGAAAGTTGGAGTTCACTTGTTCTCTCTCTATTCTATTTGCTATCTATTAAATGACTGTGTTCTAGATACAGGGCAGTAGTAACTGACTGTTTTTCACCATCTTCTTTCCCCTCCATAGATTCCTTCCATTGCCTTAGCCTATGAGAAAGCTGAAAGTGATATCATGAACCGAAAGCCGCGACACAAGAAGAAGGACAGATTGGTGAATCATCAGTTGGCTTTGTACTCCTACTTGCAAATTGGTATGCTAATTCATACTTGTCACTTTAGTACCAAAGGTCCTTCCTTAAGCATTCAGAAACTATCTCTCTTTTTTCTATTAAAGCTTTTTATTTTCAAAACATATACATGGATAATTTTTCTTTTTTCTTTTCTTTTCTTTTTTTCTTTTTTTTTTTTTTTTTGTAACTTTTTATTGACAGAATCCATGCCAGGGTAATTTTTTTTTACAACATTATCCCTTGCACTCACTTCAGTTCCGATTTTTCCCTCCCACCCTCCACCCCCTCCCCTAGATGGCAAGCAGTCCTATATATGTTGAATATGTCCTAGTATATCCTAGATACAATATATGTGCACAGGGAGAATTGGATTCAGAAGGTAAAAATAAGCCAGGAAGAAAAACAAAAATGCAAACAGTTTACATTCATTTCCCAGTGTTTTTTCTTTGGGTGTAGCTGCTTCTGTCCATCATTGACCAATTGAAACTGAATTAGGTCTCTTTGTCAAAGAAAGGCGTGGATAATTTTTCAACATTGACCCTTGCAAACCTTGTTTTCCAATCCCCCCCCCATTGTCCCCCACCTCCTCCCCTAGATGGCAAGTAATCGAATATGTATTAAACATGGTAAAAAAGCTATGTTAAATCCAATATATGCATACATATTTATTTTATTTCTTAAAGCTTTTTATTTTCAAAACATATGCATGGATAATTTTTCAACATGGACCCTTGCATAGTCTTGTGTTTCAGATTTTCCCTTCCTTCCCCCCACCCTTTCCCTTAGATGACAAGCAATTCAATATATGTTATATATGTTAAAAATATGTTAAATCCAATATATGTAAACATTTATACAATTCTCTTGTTGCACAAAAAAAATCAGATAAGAAAGGAAAGAAAATGAGTAAGAAAATAAAATGCAAGCAAACAACAATAAAAGAATGAAAATGCTCAGGTCCCACAGTCTTTTTTTTTTTTTTTTTTTTTTTTTTTTTTTAGTGGGTGGAGGAGAATTGGAAATAGAATGCCCAGAACTCATGTTCCTACATTTCTTTTGTCTTACAGGAATCTTGCAATCTGTGGGAGGCTTCTTTGCCTACTTTACTGTCTATACAGTGCAGGGATTCAAACCTGACCTGCTCCTTTACTTACGGCCCTTATGGGAAAATGATAGTCTTAACGACCTTGAAGATAGCTATGGACAAGAATGGGTAAGGGAGGTCAAAGTTTTAATCCTATTTATTCTCCACTCTATTGCCCATTTGACCTTGATGCTGAAATGACATGCTCTAGATTGTTCTAGTGATACTACCTTATTAGAATCGATGAGTGCATGAAAAAATGAACAAGCTTTTGTGCAGTGGTGACTATGCACTAGATGGTGTACAGAGTTCGTGGAATACAAATACAATGAATAAAAAATAATTTATTATATATATACTAGAGTCTGCCTCTGCCCTCAATAATCTTACATCCTAATAGTGGAAGAGAATACTTTAAGAAACTGATTTGTTGAGCAGCTTTCAGGGAAGAAAAGGGTACAATCATTTGGAAATAAAAAGATTGAAACCTATCCCCGTTTCTTATCATTTGCAGACAAAATATCAGCGACAATACTTGGAATGGACTGGATACACTGCTTACTTTGTTGCAGTCATGGTCCAGCAAATTGCAGATGTAATCATCAGAAAAACACGGATAAACTCAGTTTTCCAGCAAGGTCTCTTCAGGTATCAACTATACTTCTCAAGGTCTTCTTATCATGTAAAGAGGGCAGAGTTCTGATAGCTCATCAAAGAGACTAATGTTAGGATGCCTACCATGGGAAAAGATTGTTTAACAGGGTTCTGGATCATATTAGCCTGAAGGGCTTCAGTCAGTCAGTAAACATGTATCAAGTGCCCTACATGTGCTGGCACCATACTAAGTAAGGTAAGGGCCACAAAGAAAGACAAAACTATATTCTGCTCTCAAAGGAGACCACAGGCAAACAATTGTATACAAACAAAATAAATGCAGAATAAACTGGGGTTAAATGACAAAAAGAACGTGCTAGCAGTAAGGGGAATTGGGAAAGGCTTCCTACAGCAGGTGGGATTTCAGCTGGAACTTGCTTGAGGTACATCCAGTGAAAATGTCCAGAGGTGGGAGATAAGGCATTTTGTATGATACTCAGCAGCAAGGAGATCAGTGTCAATGAATCAGAAAGTAATATTTGGTGGTGTGTAAGGTGTAAGAGTACTGAAAAAATATGGGGTAGGGGATACTGCTATGTACATAGACACATTCATAAAAAACACACAAAATATTTATTTTATCCTGGATATAATGGGTAGCCACTGGAATTTATTGTGGAGGATGGCGAAGTGAAAAGACAGTCTAGGGATGAAATAATGTTACTACCAGAGTAGTAACAGCATCAGAGAAGAAAAGGAAGTCTATAGATGTTATAAGGATGAAGTCAATAGGCCTTGAGAGCCAATTAGATCAGGAAGTGGAGTATAAGAGAGTGATGGGTCCCCAGTGACTTGCAGGTCGGGAGCTTGAGGAATTAAGAATTTGTGGCATTTCTCTACAATAATAGGGAAGCTAGGAAGAGCTGAGGAATAATCAAATGGATTCAAAATCTATTCATGTTTATATTTCATATAGAAACAAATACATCTGGGTTGGGATTGCATCTCAAATTATCATAGCAGTAATCCTCTCCAGTGGATTTGGAAGCATTCCAGTCCTGAATTTCACTACACTTCGGTAAGTTACCTGCCCTACTATGGGAAGGAAAAATTTTGGCCTCCTTTTGAGGAAAATCTTAAGTTAGGGGACCAGGCTGGGCTAGGATGATGATGTCTGGATGAGAAATAAGGTAATATGGAATCAGATATCCCCATATGGAAATATGATCACACGTGGTCAAGGAATGGAGACAAATGGCAACAGATCCAAATCCATAGTTTCTTTAGAAAGATTTGAAGGAAAAAGCATGCTTTATGTCCTCATCTTTGAGTATTCCCAGCTTTGCCTTTTAAAGAAAAGAGCTTTTTCCAGTTTAGAAAAAGTTCACTCTGCTTTGTATCCACCCGAATTTGTTGCAATTGTCAAGAAGGCAGTGAAGTTAGTAGTCCCACCACCATTTACCTGAGAAGCTGGTTCTTGTCTTCTGATATACTTTGACTCTTGTTTTGACTCCATTTTATTTCCAGGATTCAGTATTGGTTTGTGGCGGTACCATATGCCATTGTCATCTGGCTATATGATGAGTTCCGAAAACTACTAGTCAGGCACTATCCAGGAAGTAAGTAACCTCAAAGATTCTGGATCTGGGTTCAGATTTGGGAGACTCTACTGAGATTTATTAAGCATTTGCTTTTTACATTTCTCACAGGCTCCATATTTCATACTGATTTTCTTTCCCCCCCTTACAGGTTGGTGGGATAAGACCATGTACTACTGAAATTGTTATTGGTTCCCAAGATATTCAGTGTTCTCCAGACATCTCTGCTAGAAAGTCTCCTGTGCAATGTGGATATCACCAAAATCCACACTTTTGAAAAAATTTGTATGAAAGATTTTCAGTTAATCTACTGTAAAAATGAGATTTGGCTTTTTTGTATAGTCTATTTTTCTTCTTCACCTTGCCATCTGCCCCTCTTATTTGTTTAAATGTATAAATTTTAAAGGAAGTAGAAAAAAAAAAAGAAGAATTCATACATAAGTTTCCATAACATTTAATACAATTGTAAAATGAATACTCGCACTGTGTATGAGACTTGAGTTTTTTTGAAAACAAACTGGGCATGATCATGTATATCACAAATCTTAGTGGACTAGTCTAGAGAGTCTACATTTTAAAGTAAAAAGTATTTTGTAAAATAAGAGTGTGACTGTGTTGTTCTTGAGCTCCCTGAGAAGGTGCTCTACTTCAACTAAGAAGGGATTTGAAAGCTACTAATGAAATTTCTTTCTGAGCTGAGAATAATGAAAGGAATAAGATATCAGTAAGCCATTTGGATAACTCATTATTTTAGTCTCTCCCTTCTCCCAATTGCTTCTTATATGGTATATAGTGTGAGTCACTATTATTAGAACCATTTTTGTAGTCTTGGATTAATTCCTCAGGGACATGGGGTCAGGGACTTTGCCAGAAATGGCATAGTATAGATCAATCCCAAGACATGTCTAGATAGAGGATAACACAGATATATTTAGACTGTATGCCAATATAAACACTAGACCAACAAATTGACTTAATTGAATTAAAAAAAAAGGATAATATTAAAAAGGAGAATTGACAGCTATAAAAGTGATCTGATCTCGCAAATGCCAGTTGCTGGAATTGTGTAGAACCCCAAAACATAAACAATTAAAAATACCATAAGTACAAATCTTACTGTTATTTTTGTATTACTTACTGAATTATAAAGTAGGAATTGCCAGTACAGTTAAAAATATAGAGTAGAAGTTATATATGGCTTGTACAACTTTAATTTCTACACAAGGTCTTATATGTATTAAGTGAGATTGAATGTCAAAAGAGGATGTCACAAACTTACATTGATTGGGTCCAATGACAAATCTGGAGTTTGATCTCAGTTGGGAATAAAAAGTAAAATCCTCTAAAATTCCCTTTAAAAAAAAAGAGATATAGGGTTTAGAGCAAATAAGGAGGCTTCCAGAGAACTAATTTGAAGTTAAAAAAAAAATTACAAAAGGGCAAATAGAGGAGTTAGTCATTTGGTCAAGTGGTTTAACTGAGACTGTATCAATTTAACACATATTAGAGGCCCTCACCATAGGTATGGCAAATGTTTTACTTCTTGGTCCTTAGGCTCCATGATAAATCTTTAATATGTATTGAGACAAGTCTAGAGTGATCTTAAAAGAAATAGAACATCTTTCTCATCAGGAATTCTGATTCTTTTCAGAGACATTCTATCCCCTTTATTTTGTTAATATCCTGGGGAATGGACCCTATTTCAGATCTGGTCAGCTGTTTTTCACAGTATCCAGAAAAGAATTTTTTGGAAGAAATGTCCTTCTCCAACTCATTTTATAGATGAGGAAATTAACTGAAGCAAAAGAAGGTTAAATGACTTGCCTAGGGCACACAACTACTATCTGAGGTTCATAAAAAATAAATGGGATGTTATCAGACAACCCTTGGAATCATAACAATCTTTTTTCAAGACCACCAAGACTGGCTTTATGACACAGTGCAAGCTACTTGTTTTCTTATGTAATGCCAGAGAAACTGAGGTAAGATAGAGATTAGAGAGTTTTTAATATTTTATTTATTGGAGAGCTTAATTGATTAACCAGATCGGACTCCCATCCCAAAATATCCAGTAGCAAATGTGAGTTTCCCATGAAATATATACATGTGGCTCTAAGCCACTGGGGTAAACTAAGGTAAGGGAGTGGAGTCCAAGCACTGAGAGTAAGAACAGACCATCAATCTGGTTCTGACAGGGTTGGGGGTGAGGACCATAAATTCTTACAAATTGGAAGTTAAGGAGGTATCTAACTAGAGCCAGAAAGTCTGGAGAGATAGAGATAGAGCATGCCAGTTAGGGATCTGAGATAGGACATCTAGAGTTTTACAACTCTTTTGGAATGTCAGAGTGGCCAGCTACAGCCCTAATTATTTCAGTCCTAATGGTCAGGAATGGGGGTGGCAACCAGGGGGATTGACACAAAACAATTCAAGGAACTGAGGCAGTATAATTCAGGAAAACTGAAGCAGGACAATAAAAGGGAACTGTGGCACAACACTTATGCCTACCCACCCTTTTAAGCTCCCATTCCCTGGTAATTTTCTAATATAGATTCTACAACAGCTGCCAGTCTGAGGGATTTTCCTCACCTAAAGTTCTTTAATGAAACAAGATTTAGACTTCTACCCTTAACATAGCCCTTACCCCTCTGATACATTTCTTTTTTCTTTTTTTTCCGGAGGCAATTGGGGTTAAGTGACTTGCCCAAGGCCACACAGCCAGGAAATATGTCAGGTCAGATTTGAACTCAGGTCTTTTTTTGAGTTCAGGACTAGAAGCTAGCACCACCTAACTTCCCTTAGTACATTTCTTCAATTCTAAAAGCATACAACTGAGAATCCAAAAGTCTGGGGCTTTATAGAAACTAAAAACAGTTAATATGAAGAAAAACTAGGGGTCATGGTAGATTACAAGTTAAAGGTACATTAATTCTGAAAAAAAAAAAAAAAAAAAAACATTTAAGGTGACCCTATCTTAATTTAAAGGCACAAAGAGTCCAGAATACAAGAGATTATATTCCTGCTATTTTTTGCCTTGGTCAAACTATACACAGAGGTATTTTTTTTTCTCTGAGGCAATTGGGGTTAAGTGACTAGATCAGGGTCACACAGCCAGGATGTGTTAAGTGTCTGAAGCCAAATTCGAATTCAGGTTCTCCTGACTAGATGCAGAGTCAGATTTGACCTTAATATTATAGAATTCAGAAAAACTGAAGCAAGTAGAAAATGGTTTAATTGTAAAGTGGAGAGTTTAATGAGCTAGCTGGCTGTATGGGAATATGTTTCAAAGTACACAGTCTGAGAAACTGAGGCACAGAGCTTATATAGCAAGACCTAACTAATTACAGAAGCTGAACAAGCAATTAGCCTAACATTTTGCAGTTGCTGTTATCTTTAGGGAAACACGTCAAAGGTGAGAGCAAACAGACAAGGGAAGAACCATAACTCCAGGCCTGTCAGGCCAGGAGACTAAGGAGATAAGGTTCTCCTGGTTTGATAGGGACTGTGATTCTAGGGAAGGACAAGCTTGTGAACATATGGAAAATTAACTGGAGCTTTGACAGGACAGGAGGCAAAATAGAAAAGCATAACTTGATGTCTTGTCAAGAACAGGAGACAGGGAGGAGGGGGCAATGACTCAAGTCCTAGGACAACCTTGGACAAGAATGGAGTCAGACAAGCGGACACCTGATCACTGTTTTACTTTGTGTCAGAATGCTACGTGAAGGGGGGGTCAAAGCCTTAAAGTTTAGAGTTTTTTCCTTAAACTCAGGCCTAATTTCAAGAAGTGGGATGGGGAAACTTATGGCCTATTATCCAGGGTCTAAAATTACAAGGAAAAATATGTTCTGACAACTAGATACATCCAAAAGTAACATGGGATACTTCAAGATGTAAGTTCCTACTCAGCCAAGGCTTCCTTGACCACCTGTTGGGAATATTGTAAAGATTTCTTTATTGTTGAACTTCAATTACCTTCAATTCTTAGATTCTATAATTCTGTGGAATTCTAATAGCATTAGCTAGTAAAGGCTCTGTGTGGTTCAGAAATGGTGAGGGGTCACCATTTAATTTAAAAAAAAAAAAAAAAAAGCTGGAGAGATGGCTAGAAGCAAAGCAAAGTTTATTATACATTCTCGAGAGAAGGCCTCCCACCCATGGAGCAGACAATCAAAGGGAGGAAGCACCTTCCCGGCCAGGGTCAACACTTTTAATCCCTAACGCAAATACCCGCTCCCACCACTGACCCTCATCCTCATTGGTTGAGGATCTTACATTCTAAACGCGGGACCAATAAGTACATAGTTGCCCATATTTGACTGAAACAGGGAGAAAATGATGACATGGGAGGATAGCAGGAAGGGGACTTAGGTATGCCCTTGCCTCAATCTTCAAAGTCCTTCAGGCCTAATCAAACTCTGAAGTAGATGAAGCCTTACTCGATTTTCATAAATGTTTTGAAAGATTTCACCTCATCTTGTTCAGCTCCTTTAAATCTGAGCCAGGCCAAAAATAGGCTTTGGGCTTTGGGCTTGGACCCAAAAAATATATTGGGGTTTGGGGCCTGTCATGAGTTGTCTCAAAAATTTAGGTTTAGGCCATTTCCAAACCAAGATTTTATTACACTGCTGGCAACCAGTTAATTTCCAAAAGGGAGTTTTAGCCATTAATAAGAAGGCACTATTAGGCAGGCAGTTACTAATGAATCCATGATTCCGTAAGGTAGGCTAAATTCCTAAAGAAGTTAGCAGTTTAACACCATTAGACTGGAGGACTAAGTTCCCCAAAAGGGGTTAACTATAGTGATACTTAGTGAGCTAACCCTAAAAAAAGTTAGCAAAGAAGTGGGGTGCCAACAGGAGAAAAATATTGCCTTGACACAACTTGGTCTTCTGATTGGATACAGGAACTCCTGGGTCATGATAATTTTATAAATGCAAGAAATTCAACAAGGACCTAGAGCAATAAAGGTTCACTTAAGGATAACAAAGGCTTACTTAAGAATAAAAGGCCCATTTAAGGACTTTGTCCATAATCCAGTCCTTCTTGCTTGCCTCAAGGAGTAGCTTGGGTTGTGGATTATTTACAGTAATTCAAGTGTCCTTCCCTAAAACCTACCCAGCTATCCCAGAATGTGGGGTCTTTTTTTTGCTGAGGCAATTGGGGTTAAGTGACTTGCCCAAGATAATACAGCTAGGAAGTGTTAAGTGTCTAGATATTTGAACTTAGGTCCTCTTGACTTCAGAGCTGGTGCTCTATCCACTGCACCATCTGATGCCCCAGATATGGGGTCTTTTTGATGTCTTATTCATTCAATCAGTTCTGGTTTATAAATCAGAAACTTGATCAGTAGCATTGCAGCCAATGACAAATGTCCAAAGACAGTTCTTGTTTTCTATTTCTTTTCCCTATTCTAGAGCATCAGATATTTCAGAGAGAATTGTACCAAAATATTATGAAATAAAAGATGTGACTGTTACTCATACTGATCTTTTCAGAAGGAGTTCCCTCTTATCCCAACTAAATCTCTGTTCCCAACGGTCCATGAATCATAAACACTTTTCAGTGGTTAAGGTTATTCAGAAACAAGGTTTTCACAAAAGAAAACTGACACACATCTATTTAAAAAATCTATTAACTGAACTGTTCTAATAAACTACACTTAAATCAGTATATTACAAAAACAGATTATTACCAGAATGGATGACCCAGCTCTTCCTGAATACAATTCTAGTTTGGTTCTGTTAAAAATATTATCTGAACACAGCAAATCTGCATTCCTTGCCATTCCCCAATAATTTAATTTGAAGAATTTGGATTCTCCAAAACATAGCAATGTGCTGAGTGGGACAGGTGCTAGACTTCCTTCTCCAAATTAACTAATCAGAGACATCTTCAAGTACAAAAAGACAGCACTGATTTAGTCCTTGCAGGGAGAGGCCTAAGCATAGCTAGGAAACATCTCAGCTCCCAACATGTGCCCGCCCGGACAAGCCCAAAGCCGTAAAACTGGTTAAATACCAAAAGACCCAATGAATGGGGACTAAAAGGAAGTAATCACCATTGACCAGTGGTCACCAATGTTGTCTACTTCCTGTGGGTCATGTCACTTTCTGTCACTGAGCTAAGATCTTGGCCTTTAGAGATCTCTAGGCCTAGAGATCCATGTGAATTCCTGCAACCTGGACCCAAGATCTGATCTTCTGGCTCTAAAGACCTGTGGGAAGAGGGATCATGTAACTTGGGCCTAGTCTCATAGACTTCTTGAGAAAGTTTCACCTGTCTGTCTCACTCAGTGCCATTTACATCATAATTGCAACTAGCTTTTTTCAAGATGGTTAATAGTTTGACTGAAACAATGGGATTCATCTAATTCAAATTAATAGCTATATAATTTTGGAGCAAAAAGAAAAGAGGCAGAAACAAAGGAACAACAGAAAGGCAGTCAGCATTAAATCATTATTTAGTTAGAAAGCATTTATTCCTGGGTATGTCAAGTTCTGTGCTAAGTACTAGCTATAGAAAAGAAAGGCAGGAGAGACCCTGCCTTCAAGGAACTTCCAATTTAGTGAGGAGAAATCATTCAAATATATATATAAAGCAAGCTATATATAGGATATAGGATATATATAGAGAGAGAATATAGGATATATATATATAGGATATAGGATATATATAGAGAGAGAATATAGGATATATATATATATAGGATATAGGATATAGGATATAATATAGGATAGATAGGAAAATATTTTTTTAAAAAATAATTTTAGTATTTTATTTTCTCTTGTAATGCAAAAATAATTTTTAAATTCAATTTTTAAACTTCAAGTTCAAATTCTCTCTCTTCCTCCCTCCTCACTCTTTCTATTCCATTAAGAAGGCATGCAATTTAATATAGGTTATCCATGGGTAGTCAAGCAAAACATTTCCCTATTAGTCATGTTGTGAATAAAAAAAAGACACCCCCCCCCAAAAAAAAACCCTCAAGAAAAATAAAGTAAGAAAAAAAAGTATGCTTTACAATCACTGCCTTCTCTGGGGATAGATAGCATTTTTCATCATAAATCCTTCAGAGTAGCGTTAGATCATTGTATTGCTGAGAATATTTTAGTTATTCACAACTGATCATCCTACAATATTGCTTCTACTTTGTACACAGTACATTTCCCTTTGCATGAACTCACAAAAGTTTTTATAGGTTTTTCTGAGAACATCCTGCTCATCATTTCTTATAGTACAACTGTGTCCCATCCTCATCATAACACTATTTATTTCTCAATTGATGAACATCCCCTCAATATCCAATTCTTTGCCACCAGAAAAGAGATGCTGTAAATATTTTTTGTATATATAAGTTCTTTTTGGTTTTTATCTCTTTTTGAATAGAGACCTCATAGTGGTATTAATAAGATTAAGAATATACTGAATTTTATAGTCCTTTGAGTATAGTTCCAAATTGTTTTACAAAATAGTTGAATCAGTTCACAACTCCACCAATAATGCACTAACGTATCCTTTTGTCCATATCCAACATTTTGCTTTTCTATCTTATTTTTATTTATATTTATCTTATTATTATTCTATCTTATTTGTTAAGCTAATAGGTATAAGGAAGTACCTCAGAATTATTTTAATTTCTGTTTTTCCGAACAATAATGAGTTAGAGCATTTTCTTCCATGTCATTATAAATAATTTTGATTATTTCATCTGAAAACTATTCAATCTTTTGATCATTTATCAACTGGAGAAGGATTCTTATTTTATAATATTGGTTCAGTTTTCTGTTTGTGAAATGAAGCTTTTATCAAAGAAACTTCAAGTTTTTTCTCACAGTCACGGTTGCCTTGCCCCACCTCAAAAGTGTTTTGCTTCTCATTTTTACTTCTCCCAGTTTGCCTTTCCTTCTATCATCATTACCCTTTTTCTTATCCTCTCCACCTCCTACTGTTCTGTAGGATAAGATAGAGTTCTATAACAAATTTTGAATGTCTATGTTATTACCTCTTAAAACCAATTGTGATGGAGTGAGTTTCATTCATTCTCCTTTACCTTTTTCTTCCCCTCCACTGTAAAAGTTTTTGTTTTTTTAACTTTATCCCACTCTACCTTATCCTTTCTCCCAGTACATTCTTCTTTCAACCCTTAAGTTTTTTTTTTTTAGATATCCCTTCATATTCAATTTGTTTCTATGCCCTCCATCTACATATACTCTTTCTGACTGTCTTAATAATAAGAAAGTTCTTATAAATTATGAGTGAGATAGGGGAAGCTTTCTCAAGATGTTTATGAGACTAGGCCTAAGTCCCATACATTTGCAAGTATCATCTTACCATGTAAGAGTATAAACAGTTTAACCTTATTAGCTCGCTTATGATTTTTCTTTCCTATTTACCTTTTTTATGCTTCTTTGGAGTCTTGTATTTGAAAGTCAAAGTTTTTATACTTAATTAGTATTATCAGTATTATCCATCAAGCATGCTTGAAAAACCTTTATTTCATTGAATATCGAATTTCCCCCTAAAGGACTATCCAAAAAAGATTTTGATCAATGACTTTTCTACCTCTTTTTTCATTTGTCCAATTCTACTTTTTTAAAGTTTTTTCCTTCAGTGAATTTTTGTTCCTCTCTTTTCATTTGGTCAATTCTGCTTTTTGAGGAACTCTTATCCTCACTGGCTTTTTATGGTCAGATTTTTTTTCTGTTGTTTGATCATTTTTCCCAGTTTATGTCTTGATTTTTAACTCTTTGTTAATGTAGAGGTCTGCTTCCAGAGTGGAGGGCTCACTGTCCCAAGCTTTAGGGGTTTTATGCAGCTGTTTTTAGAGATATTTTGAAGAACCTGTAAGTTAAGTGGTATGATCTAAGGAGAAGTGTGTTTACTCCTCTCCTGGTCTGTGCTCTGGTGTGTGAGCAACCACAAGCCCTGGTATTATGACAAGGGTGTCTGCTCCACTGCAGCTCACTCTGGAACTGCCACCCAGGGCTGTGAACCTGATCTGAATAAAGACAAAACAATAGAGTCCTACTTCTGGGCTAGCCAAAAAAAAACCTTGTAATTTCCTCCTGATGATTTATTCGACCCCCTTACTGTCTGTGGGCTGAGAGCTCTGGAAGCAGCTGTTGCTGCTGCTGCTGCTCCTGGGTTTGCTAGGCCTGGGTCTGGGTCTGGGTCTGTGCAGGCCTGTGTTCCACTCTCACTCAGGTGTGACAGACTTTGCCTGAAGTCTTTGGCTAGAAAGTTTTCATATGACCACCCAACCATGTTTTTTATGGCATATATTCTCTTGTCTGACTCCTAGGGATGAATTTTTTTAAGAACAAGAAATATCAAATGACATCAAAATAATAAAAATTCAGAGGCAATACAAAGATAGAAATGGAATTTCAGAGGGTTAGGAAGAACCCATCTTCTGGCATGAGCTTTTGGCATGGGGCACCGTGAATGGATAATGGATAATGAAGAGATTGCTGGACCTGGAGTCACAAAGACCTGGATTTTAATTACACACTTCTTTCTCTCCTCTTACATTTATTACCTATGCAACTAAACCACTTAACTTTTCTGCCTCAGTTTCTTCATCTGTACAAAGGGGTTAATCATGCCTCCCTCTACTTATACTTTAATCCCTGTCATGTAGTCTACAGACCAACTACTCCAGTCTTCATGCTCTTTGTTTCTCATATATCTCATTCTCTCTCCTGACTCTTATTTTTTCCTTTGCCATTCTCCATGCCCAGAACAATGCTTCCTCATCTCCTGCTCTTACTGATCCCACTAAATGCTATTACCTTACAACCTTATCCCTCAAAATTAACTTCTATTAATATTTATATGTGTACATGTTGTCTTCCTCAATAGAACATACAAAGTTTTTTAGAGCATGGACTGTTTTTTTTTTCTTATATGTACCTTACCGACTGTTTATCTATTACCATCCATGGTTATTAGGAAGTTCAATGGGATGTCTATCAAGAATTTTGTAAAATCTTAAAGACTTGAAGTGCCACATATTTAACATGTATTGAATTACTTGCCATATAGGGAAGGTGATGAGGGGAAGAAAAGGGAAAAAAGATTGGAATACAAGGTTTTACAAGGGTGAACGGTGAACATTATCTATGCATATGTTTTGAAAATAAAAAGCTTTAATAAAAATAATAAATTGATGCAATAATATTTTTTAAAAGACTTGAAATGCCAGTGTTTGTTAAGTTATTACTGGTTGTATTATTATCTTTGTTTAATGTGTCCATTGCCTCTCAAGGAGTGGGTACAGAGTACATGCCCTTTTCCCTGCCTCATATAGGCCACAAATCTGGATGGAGCCTCTAATGGCTAGAGTCATAATAAAAGCCTCCACCCTTCTCTTTGGTTAAGAGTTACAGTAAGGAAGGGCAACTAGATGGGACAGTGGATAGAGTACTGGCCCTGAAGTTAGGACGACCCGAGTTCAAATCTGAGCTCAGACACTTAATATTTTCCTAGCAGTGTGACCCTGGGCAAGTCACTTAGCTCTAGTTGTCTCAGCAAAACAAAACAAAACAATATAGTTATACTATGGAGTCAGAGTCAAGATGCCAGAGTAGCAGGAAATGCAACCTAGCTCTCCCTCATAATCCTCCACAAAGATTTAGGAAAGACACTAGACCACATCCTGATTCAAAGGACGTCCAAATTCAAAGGAAAAAAAATCACAATGAGCTATCTTTCCAGGCCAGATTCTGGAGATAGGCAGAAAGAACTGTGGACATTGGGCATGGGATCTTGCCAGGGGACTGAAGAACATTTTAGCTAAAAGAAAACCAAGGTTATGCACAGGGCAAGAATTCCAAGAGCTATCTAGTATGATCCCAACTTTGCAATAATTGTGCAATTGTCTCACTTATCTACAATCTGTCTTTGCTGGTTATTTTTCATATTTCTGTCATCTTTAAAAAATACAACCCTTACTTGATCTTTTTCATCCCCACTATTGTGTCATATCATTTCTGCTTTTTGTGGCTAAACTGGAGAAGACCATCCAGAGTTGAAGCTTCTACTTCCTTTCTTCCCACTCTTAACTCTTTACAATTTGGTTTCTTGCCTCATTATTCAAATGAAATTGTTCTCTCAAAAGTTACTTATTAATTCTTAACTGTCATATCCAGTGACTTTTTCTCATATCACAGTCTTCTTGATTTCTCTGCAATTTTTGACACTATTGTTCCCCCTCTTCTTGGTATTCTCTTCTCTGGGATGTTGGGATATTCTCATGGTTCTCCTCCAAACCTATATGACCACTCTACCTCATCTTTGTGAAGATCTTTATGCAACTATAAATGTGACCCCTTTTCTTTTCCTCTCTTCTACTTTACTTAATTGTCTCATTCACTTCCATAAATTAAACTGTTACCTAATCACGCACAGCATCATTCCTAAATCTATATATCTGGCTACTCTCTGCTGATCTCCAGTCTCCTTTCTCCAAATACTTATCAGTCACCTTATACTGGATGTCTAGTAGACCTTTTAAGCTCATCTTAACCTCAACATAACTAACACGGAGGTCATTTTCTTTCCCCAAAAACCTTCACTTCCAAATATTCCTGTAACTATCAAGATCACTACTATCCAACCTAGGTGTCTTCCTTAACACCTCACTATTGCTTACTCCCCTATATCCAATCTGTTGCCAAGGCCAAAAGAGGGAAGAAATCACACAGAATTGGGGAAAGAAATATATTTTTCTTAACAGTGGAAATGGAAGATAAGGAGAAAAGGATAAGGGAAAATAAAAGAGAGTATGAATTTGTTATGCCATAGTTCTCTTTAACTGTTCTGACTCGGTTTCTCTGAACTAGTTTCCTTTGTCTCAGTTTCCTTAACTGTTCTGTCAAATCCCCTTAGTCGTAAAAACCCACTCTGGTCCATTAAGATTGGGAACTGTTTACTCTAAGGTTATAAATTGCTAGCAAGATAAACAAGAAGAGCAGACCTCCTGTTCTCAAGAATTTACAATATTCCTTTAAAATATTCCAAGATACCTCACTCACATCTTTATCTCTGGGTATTCAGACATCCTGTCTCTGGGCTTTTAGGATTTATGGTCTCCCCTGCAACCTGACAGAAGTTCCCCCCCACCCCCCACCCCTGCTTCGTGGTTCTTTGTCTTTAGAGAATATTTAAGAGGTTGGCTTTCTCCTATTCATTGCTGGAAGAGCCTGGCTGCTAGATGCAGCAGGCTGGATTCTTTGAGATGACAGTCTCTCCAGCCCTGGGACCAACATGGATTCCTTGGTCCCAGTATATCTTTATCTGACTGGATAATTTGAGAAGAGAGTCCTGCCCAGTCAATTATGCTCTCCAATTAATAAACTATTGAAAACTCTAATCTCTCTCCTGCCTCAGTTTCTCCAGCATTACAAATTAAGGATCAGTTTAAGAAAATAAACCTTAATTAAGAATGCTGGATTTCATAAAGAGACTTTTTGGGGGAAAAAACTTAAATTAGACTCTACACAAGTAAAAAGAAGGAATCCAAGAAACAGAAACAGATTACATCATACCTAGAGATGCTAAACTGTCTGATGCTAAAATGTCTCCTCTTTTTTTTTTTTGAACAATTCTCTATAAAGACAGATAAGAAATGGGGAATTCTATAAAATTCAAGCATGATAGACTTTTGGAGATTGTTGAATGGTAACGAAAAGGATCATACATATTTTTCAACTCTACATGGCACTTTTACAAAAATCAACCATGGATTACAATATTAAAAATCTCATAATAAAGAAATGCAGGAAAGCAGATACATTAAATGCATCTTTTATGGACCACAATGCCACAAAAATTATATTCAATAGAGAGTTTCTGAGACAATGATTAAAAATAAATTGGAAACAATTCTAAACTCAACTTTCTAAATTCTAAAAAGAAGTGGATGAATCAAAAAACAGATTATAAAAACAAATACATATAGTAACAAAATGAGACAATTTATCAAATTTACCAAAAATCTGTGGATGTGACCAAAGCAGTACTTAAAGATAATGTGTATTTCTAAATACATTCATCAATAAAAGAGAGAGAAGAACATCAATAAATTGAGAATGTAACAAAAATAACCTAGAAAAACCACAAATTTAAAAAACCCCAATTAAGTACTAAAAAAGAAATCCTAAAAATAAAAAAGAAGCTAAAAAACTGAATTAAATAAAATTTGGTGCTGATTTTTAGAAAATAATAATAAAACAAATATTTAGCTAACCTTTATTGTTTGTTTTTTTAGGGGGAAAAACAAATAAACAATATTAAAAAATGAAAAGGAAATTCACAACTAATGAAGAAGAAATAAGAGAAATTATTAGGAACTATTTTATTTAATTATATGATATAAAACTGATAATCCAAATGAAAAGGATGAATACAAAAACATATGATGCCAAAAATATAAATACTTCAATCTTTGAAAAAGAAATTGTATAATCTATTCTTGAATGCCCAAGAGAAAAGATTCCAGGATCAGATGAATTTACTAGCTAATTCTACAAAACAATTAAAGAATAATTAATTTCAATACTACATAAACTGTTTGAAAACATAGGAAAAGAAGGGGTTCTATGAAATTTCTTCTGTTATATAAATGTAATATTAAGACCTAAGACAGAAAAAGTGAAAACAGAGAAAGGATATCTCTAATGAATATTGATACAGATCATTCAAAAAAAATATTACAAAGAAGACTAGAACAATATATCACAAACATTTATGTACCATGATCAGGCTGAATTTCTACCAGGAATAGAGGACTATTTTAAAAACAGAAAAACTATAACTATAACCAACCATAATAATAATAACCATTATTATATTATATATATATTAATATTCAGGAAAAGCTACTGAGAAGATAAAACGTTTATTCTCATTAAAGCATGAGAAAGCATAAGAATAATTTATCTTTGTTTAGTACAATAAATAATATTTTTTTAAACTAAGAGTCAGATTATCTGTAATGGAGTACTCTGTAATGGAGAGTAAAATAAAAACCTTTCCAATAAGATCAAAGGCAAAGAAAAGATGTACATTATTACCATTACTATTTAATATAGTGCTAAAATTACCTGATATTGCAATAAAAAAAGTAGTTGGTAAAAGCACAGGCAAAAAGGAAACAACATTAGGAATATTTTACAGATGATATGATGGTTTACATAAAAAGTTCTTGACAATTGACTACAAAACTAACTGAAACAATTAAGAGCTTCATTAAAATTTTAGGAGACAAAATAAACCCACACAAATCATCAACGTTTCTGTTTCTTACCAACAAAATCCAATAGGAAGAGATTAAAAGAGAAATTCTATTTTAAAACAAGCACAAAGTATATAAAATATTTAAGAGTTTTCTACTCCAACATACACAAATACAATATGAGCACAATTACAAAATTCTCTTTATACCATTGAATACAGATATAAATAAAGATGAGTAGACTGAATCAACATAATAAAAACAAAAACATTATCTAAATTAATTTACTTATTCAGTGCCATCCCAAGCTAACAAAGAATTATTTTATAGAGTTAACAAAAAATATAATAAAATTCATTTAGAGGGACAAAAGTCTAAGAATCTTAAGGGAATTTTGGTGGCTAATATGTGTCCATTCTGCAAGAAAAGCCATTGAGACAAAGCTCTGAGCCAGTAGGACTTTATTAAATGGTCTGTGGTTCCCTCTAATGAAGTGAATCATAGGTTATCCTCACAATCTGAGATGTCCCTTTCCTCCAGGACCTCATTTTTCATAAGGTTTTATACCATATTTGATATTTGAACACTTTAAGGGGCTACACAAAATATAGAATCCTATTGCTAGACCTTGCTTTGAGTGCTAAGAGTTGTCCTTCATTCTCGAAGAGGATCAAAATGACATTACTATGTTAGAGTGTGTTCGGTTGTGGTTGGACCAATACAAGCTTAGAATGCTCAGCCATAGGTTGAACACAACATTTGGGGTGGACTCCCTAACTTTGCACATCTTGCATTTCTTCTGAGCTAATTCAATTTTGTTTTGCTCATAGAGCACAGCACTTTTTCTGATGAGAGTGCTGGGAGGGTCTGTGCCAATGTCTCCTATGTCATAAAATCAATTCTAAAGTTCTTTTTTATTATTATTATTCTAAAGTTCTTAAGAGAGATTTTGAGAATATCCTTGTGTCACTTTTTCTGAGCACTTGCCCTGTGTCAGTTCTCTATAAAATAATCTTTTTGGCAAGCATACATTTAGCATTTGGACAAAATGGGAAGCCCAATAGAGTTCTGCTCTCTGCAGTAGAGTTAGAATGCTTGGCAGTTTAGTTTGAGAAAGGCCCTCAGTTTCTGGTACTTTATCTTGCCAGGTGATCTTCAGAATCTTCTTAAAACAATTCAAATGGAAGCAATTAAGTTTCCGGGCCTGGTGCTGTTAAGACTGAAGGCAAAGCCCTGAAGTAAAAAGGAACTGAGTTCAAATCTTGCCTCAGACAATGCATTAACTAGAAATAGTATGTCAGTGGTAAGAGGAAATGTTTGGGATATCATAGGTGGTTGACTAAAGCAGGGAATATCTTCACCAATTGGTCATAAGGTGGATGAGTTTCTCTTCATATTGAGCAAGAGGGGATGATATAAGTCATGCATAGATACCAAGAAAAAATCAGGGGACTTTCTGCATCATAATGCCCATGCTTGGCTTGGTCATGGAATTTAAGCAAAACAGGATGGAGACATCAATGTCAGCATTCTTGCAGCTACGTAAATAAAATTCATAGCTAGTAAATAAATAGTGAATGTGAGGCCTATTATAGGGGGCTTCTATAAGAACTTAATTTATTTAATTGATTGGAATAAAATAGGGGTTCTAATGAATCATATCTCATAATTCATTTTTAAAAATATGGGAAGGACACAAGCTAATTGTACAATATTTCAGAGTCTGATTCTTTCTGTACAGCAAAATAACGTTTTGGTCATGTATACTTATTGTGTATCTAATTTATATTTTAATATATTTAACATCTACTGGTCATCCTGCCATCTAGGGGAGGGGGTGGGGGGGTAAGAGGTGAAAAATTGGAACAAGAGGTTTGGCAATTGTTAATGCTGTAAAGTTACCCATGCATATAACCTGTAAATAAAAGGCTATTAAATAAAAAAAATAATAAAATAATAAAAAAAAATAAAAAAATATGGGAAGGAGCTTTAATAGTACCAGATCTCAAATTATACTACAAATCAGTAATCATTTAGACAGTTTAATTCTGAGTAAGAAATAGAGAGTAATAATTCAGTAGAACAGATTAGTTACATAATAAACAGAGGTGAATGAGCACAGTAGCATAGGATTTGACAAATGCCAAGATCTCAGCTATTAGGATAATAGCTCATTGTTTGAAGAGGAAAAACTATTGGAAAACTGAACAACAAATTGCTAGAATCAAAGTATAGAACAGCATCTTACACTTTATACTAAGATAAACTTCAAATGGATACATAAAAATATCACATAATATAAGGGGGGGATGGAAGAAATTACTTCTCCATGGATAAGGGAAGAATTCTTAAACAAATGGAGTATGGAATGAAGCGCATATATCCCAAAGAGATTATAAAGAAGGGAAAGGGACCTGTATGTGCACGAATGTTTGTGGCAGCCCTTTTTGTAGTGGCTAAAAACTGGAACTGAATGGATGTCCATCAGTTGGAGAATGGCTGAATAAATTGTGGTATATGAATATTATGGAATATTACTGTTCTGTAAGAAATGACCAACAGGATGATTTCAGAAAGGCCTGGAGAGACTTACATGAACTGATGCTGAGTGAAATGAGCAGGACCAGGAGACCATTATATATTTCAAGAACAGTACTATATAATGACCAGTTCTGATGGGCCTGGCCATCCTCAGCAACGAGATCAACCAAATCATTTCCAATGGAGCAGTAATGAACTGAACCAGCTACGCCCAGAGAAAGAACTCTGGGTGATGACTAAAAACCATTACATTGAATTCCCAATCCCCATATTTATGCCCACCTGCATTTTTGATTTCCTTCACAAGCTAATTGTACACTATTTAAAAGTCTGATTCTTTTTGTACAGCAAAATAACGTTTTGGTCATGTATACTTATTGTGTATCTAAGTTATATTTTAATGTATTTAACATCTACTGGTCATCCTGCCATCTAGGGGAGGGGGTGGTGGGGTAAGAGGTGAAAAATTGGAACAAGAGGTTTGGCAATTGTTAATGCTGTAAAGTTACCCATGCATATAACCTGTAAATAAAAGGCTATTAAATAAAAAAAAAATAGAATGAAGCGCAAAAAGTAAACTAAAAATATTTCATTAAAAAACAACAATTTTTGTACAAGCAAGGGAAATGAAGTTAAAATTAGAATAGAATCTAGTAAATGAGGAAAAGCTTTGCAGAAAGTATATCTGATAAAAGTCTCATTTCTAAGATATACAGGAAACTGATTCAAATTTGTAAAAAATAAAAGCAATTTCCCAAATGATAAATAGTCCAAGGATATGAACAAATATTTCCAGTGGGAGAAATCCAAATTATCGTTAATATGAAAAAGTGATCTAAATTCCAATAATTAAAAAAATGCAAATCAAACAACTCTGAGGTCCTACCTCATACTGACTTAGCAAAGATGACAAAAAAAGAAAAATGACAGATTCTGGAGGAACATAGAAAAATAAGTATACTAATATACTTTTCATAGAACTATAAACTGGTTCAGCAATTCTGGAAATCAATTTGGAACTATGCTCAAAAAGGTATTAAACTATCATACTCTTTGACCCAGAGACATCATTCCTAAAAAGGAAAAGGACTCATATATACCAAAATGTTTTAGCAGCTCTTTTTGCGTTGTCCAAAAATTGGAATCTAATGATGCTCATGTCTATTTGTCTAGCAGTAACCTCTCAGCTGACTTATAGTCTCATATTTCAAACTCCCTATTAGACATCTCAAAATGGATCTTATAGACAACTTTAACTCATTAATAAACTTGAACTCATTATATTTCCCCCCAGAAAAACAACTTTTCTCTCTTTATAATTTTCCATTATTGTTAATTCCACTATTGTTAAGACTATCTATCACCTAATCACCTAGGATCACAACCTAGGACTAAGGCATAATTTTTCACACTCTTTACCCTTCATATCCCATCAGTTGTCAAAAGTTTTGATGTTTCTATCCTTCCATATTATCCCTTCTCTCCTCTAACACTGTCAATATCCTGGTGCAGGCTCTCATCAACTCAAGTCTGGAGTACTGCAATATCCCTGCGCTGCTTGTTCCCTCTACTTTGGGTCTCTCCCTATTCCAGCGCATTTTTCTCTCTCCCCTCCCCCAGCTCCCAAACAGATCTTCCCAAAGCACATATCTAACTCTCTATTTAATAAATCCCAACAACTTCCTATCACCTTCAGGTTCAAATATAAAATACTATTTGGCCTTTAAAACCTTTCATAACATTGCCTACTTTTCCAGCCTTTTTACACCTTGTCCCATTCCAGGAACTCTATAATCTAGTGACTGGTTTCTTGCTGTTCTTTTGCACACCATAATTAGATCTCCTGACTCTAGGCATTTTTACTAGCTATTCCCCATATCTGGAATTTTCTCTCTCTTCCTGTGTCTGCCTTAAGACTTCTCTGACTTTTTTCAACTCAAGAGAGGTACTTCAAGAAGCCTTTCTTAATCCTCTTTGATCTTAATGTATTTTCCCTGAAGAGAAAATGAGGATGCTGACTTTGCACAGACCACCCTCACTTACATCCAACTCACTGGTGTCACTTCCCTTATGTCATGGACCTCTTCAAGAATGAAGGACAATCTCTGTGAGTAGAGCTGCTCCACTGGGGATCTAACTAAACTTGTTACAGATCTACACAGGTCTACATTTTTTCCTCCCTCCCACCTTCCATTCCTTCTTTCTTCCTTTCCTTCCTTCCTTTCCCTTTCCCTTCCTCCTTCTTTCTTCTTTCTTCTCCTTCTTTCCTTCCTTTGTTCTTTTCTTCCTTTCCACATACATTCTTACTTGCAGGTGTTGTAATGTAGTTTTTTCTTTGTAATCACTGAAACCTCCCAAGATATCTTGGGGTTTACCATCTGGATTTCTTTCTCAAGAACCATGTCTTAAACCTAAATCATCCTGGGTCTCTTTGATTGGCCAACAATAGTTCCCAGGTCAACCCCAGTTGATCATGGTCTAGCCCCTATTGACTCAAAATGAATGTAAATAGAATTATTTCTATTTTGGTCAGAAACTCTGAGAGTCTTCCCTCCCAGAGAGAATTTTTTTTAAGTAGGTAAAAGATATCTTTCATTGCCTCAGTCTTATCTAAGCTGAATGACTGAATGGATCTTGCCTCAGTTAAACTGAAACCTGTTTAAAAAAAAAAAATCTTAGCTTAAAAAGATCAAGGTTTCTCAGTGCATCCAGGTCCATCTCCAATTGTCTATATCTTGCCACTTAACCCAGATGGCTTTGGAGGAAAAAAAATGAGGCTGGTAACTTTGTATAAGCATTCCCATTTAAATCCAACACACTTGTATGTTATGGCATCACACCTCCCCCGCCTCAATTTCATGGTCCTCTTCAAAAACAAAGGACGAACACCACCACCAAAAACAACCTCCCATACATATGCTGTACATATTGTTTTATACATGGTGGTTTTCAGGTTGTCGCCACCCATTATGCTGTGAGCTTCTTGAAGAATAGGACTTATTTTTTGCCTTTGTATCCCTAGTACTTAGTCCAGTGGCTGGCACAGACTAGGCACTTAACACTTGTTGACTGGACAATATAGATAACAGCCCATTCATGCCTACTTATCCTGAGATTCTTATCTTTGTCCTTCTCTAAGTGCACTACAGAAGACACATCCATGCAATATGCTGGAGGCCCTTTTTTTTTTTTTTTTTTTACTTTTTTTTATTATAGCTTTTTATATACAAAACATATGCATGGGTAATTTTTCAACATTGACCTTTGCAAAAACTTCTGTTTAAACTTTTCCCTTCCTTCCCTCCACCCCCTTCCCTAGATGGCAGGTAGTCCCATACATGTTAGATATGTTAAAGTATATGTTAAATACAATATATGTATCCATATTTATACAGTTGTCTTGCTACACAAGAAAAATAGGATTTAGAAAGAAGGAAAAAATAACCTGAGAAGAAAAAATAAAAATGCAAGCAAACAATAACAGAAAGAGTGGAAATGCTATGTTGTGGTCCAAACTCATTTCCCAGTGTTCCTTCTCTCGGTGTAACTGGTTCTGTTCATTACACATCAATTGGAACTGATTTGGATCCTCTCATTGTTGAAGAGAACCATGTCCATCAGAATTGATCATCATGTAGTATTGTTGTTGAAGTGTATAATGATCTCCTGGCCCTGCTCATTTCACTTAGCATCAGTTCATGTAAGTCTCTCCCAGCTTCTCTGTATTCATCCTGCTGATCATTTCTTAGAGAACAATAATATTCCATAATATTCATATACCACAATTTATTCAGCCATTCTCCAATTGATGGGCATCCACTCAGTTTCCAGTTTCTAACCACTACAAAAAAGGCTGCCACAAACTCTTCCACATACAGGTCCCTTTCCCTTCTTTAGTATCTCTTTGGGATATAAGCCCAGTAGAAACACTGCTGGATCCAAGGCTATGCACAGTTTGATAACTTTTTGAGTATAGTTCCAAATTGCTCTCCAGAATGGATCTATTCCCAACTCCACCAACAATGCATCAGTGTCCCAGCTTTCCCACATCCTCTCCAACATTCATCATTATCTTTTCCTGTCATCTTAGCCAATCTGATAGGTGTGCAGTGTTGTCTTAATTTGCATTTCTCTGAACAAAAATTATTTGGAACATCTTTTCATATGAGTAAAAATAATTTAAATTTCTTTATCTGAAAATTATCTGTTTATATCCTTTGACCAATTATCAATTGGAGAATGGTTTGATTTTTATAAATTAGAGTCAATTCTCTATATATTTTGGAGATGAGGCCTTTATCAGAACCTTTCACTGTAAAAATGTTTTCCCAATTTATTGCTTCCCTTCTAATCCTGTCTGCATTGATTTTGTTTGTACAAAAGCTTTTTAACTTGATATAATCAAAATTTTCTATTTTGTGATCAATAATGATCTCCAGTTCTTCTTTGGTCACAAATTCCTTCCTCCTCCACAGGTCTGAGAGGTAAACTACCTATGTTCTTCTAATTTATTTATAATCCCATTCTTTATGCTTAGATCATGAACCCATTTTGACCTTATCTTGGTGTACAGTGTTAAGTGTGGGTCAATGCCTTGTTTTTGCCATACTAATTTCCAATTTCGCCAGCAGTTTTTGTCAAATAATGAATTCTTATCCCAAAACTTAGGGTCTTTGGGTTTGTCAAACACTAGATTGCTGTAGTTATTGACTATTTTGTCCTGTGAACCTAACCTATTCCACTGATCAACTAATCTATTTCTTAGCCAATACCAAATGGTTTTGATTAACCACTGTTTTATAATATAGTTTTAGATCAGGTACAGCTAGGCCACCTTCATTTAATTTTTTTTTCTTTAGTTCCCTTGAAGTTCTTGACCTTTTCTTCTTCCAGATGAATTTTGTTATTTTTTCTAGATCATTAAAATAGTTTCTTGGGAGTCTGATTAGTATAGCACTAAATAAATAGATTAGTTTAGGTCATAATTGTCATCTTTATTATATCCACTTGACCTATTCAGGAGCACTTAATATTTTTCCAGTTGTTTAGATCTGACTTTATTTGTGTGGAAAGTGTTTTATAGTTTTGCTCATATAGTTTCTGACTTTATCTTGGCAGATTCCCAAATATTTTATACTATTGACAGTTATTTTAAATGGAATTTCTCTTTGTATCTCTTGCTGTTAGATTTTCTTAGTGATGTATAAAAATGCTGATGATTTATGTGGATTTATTTTGTATCCTGCAACTTTGCTAAAGTTGTAGATTATTTCTAATAGCTCTTTAGTAGAATCTCTGGGGTTCTCTAAGTATACCATCATATCATCTGCAAAAAGTGATAATTTGGTTTCCTTCATTACCTACTCTAATTCCTTTACTTTCTTTTTCATCTCTTATTGCCAAAGCTAGCATTTCTAATACAATATTGAATAGTAATGGTGATTGTGGGCAACTTTGTTTCACTCCTGATTTTATTGGGAATGGTTGCTGGAGGTCTTTCTTACTTTCTCCTGACATTTCAAGGGTACTACTTGTAGAACACTGTTTTTGTCATATGACTTGTCAATCTTTTTTTTCTATCATATAATTTCTTATTGGTGTATCACCTGATAAATGATCAATTCTTCTTTATTATAGGTCTTCAAGGAAAGACTAGACTTTTAAAAAATTCAAATGAATTTTATTTTCAGTTTAGAATTTATTCCCTCCCCCCTTCCAATCTTTGCCATTGAGAAAGCAAAAGAAACAAATCCTTTTTAAAAATGTGTATAATCAAGCGAAACAAATTCCCTCAGTGGCCTTGTACCAAGGAGAAAAAACAAAAAGAAAAAGAAAAATGCCTCTGAGATCATCATCTCTATAACAGGAAGTCATGTTTTATCACGATTCCCTGGAATTGTAATTGATCATTTTGTTTTTGATTCTTTCAAAGTTGTTTACAATCCTGTTGCTAATGTATCTCCTGAAATTGTATTCCTGGTTTTATTCACTTCCATGGCAGCTATTTTTCAGGTATATTCTAGTGAAAATCTTTTTTTGAGGTGGAGATTGGATTAATTGGCTAGAGTTCTCTTGCAATACATAGAATAGACTCTCTCAATGGTGAGTACCATAGGTAGTATAGGGGTAATCTGAGAGTTTGCATCTGGAGTTCATGCACACCCTACAGAGGTAGACCATAGGGAACACAAGTGTCCTTTTACAAGTGGCAGAGCAAATTAGATCTCTGATAGTGCAGGACTGTTGTCATCTTCTGGCAAAGGGATTGAACTGCCTATATTAGATAAATTCTCTGCTGGTCTCCAGGAAACTCATAGTCTTTGCATTGTGTCTACTTGGATGCCTGGAATCTCTGCTGAATAATGTTCACTCTCATCCAGTGGATGGTGCTGGCCAAAGCCAGGCAGATCTTCATTGACCATGTGAGATTGTAGAATTTTCCTGTTTCCTTGGCTGAAATATTATCACTTCTTTATGACAAGAGTAGATTGTCAAACTTTCATTTTAAAGTCATGAAGCTTTCTACAACAAAGGACCAAAAATATTCAAAGAGGAAGGAAAATTTTCTCAATTTTTTTTTCCCAAGAAATAGCCTGTTTTTCTTATTCTTAGCTAAAATAAGCTTTTTTTTTTTCCTTCAGCAGATTCTTTGTTCTTTGAAACCAGAATTTGGCATCTAATACTCTAGGCTTAAATCTGTTGTTGTTTACCCCAATTTCCTGGTTGCTTAAGCTTGGTTTCTTCCTTGGAGACCACACTTTAGGTTAGTGTGGGCCTTCTTTATTTCTCTTGAACTTAATTTCTGATAGGTTGTAGATCCATAAATTTAGAAATAGAAGGGACCTTAGGAGTCATCTAATCCAATTCCTTCATTTTCCAAATAAGAAAACTGTGACACAAAAAGGTTAAATAACTTACCAAAATTGATGCTGATAGTAACTGTCAGTGATAGAATTTAAACTGAACTTCTTTGACTCCAGATCCAGTCACTACATCATATTGCTTTCCCCTAATTAGTTTCTACTTTAAATGTTACAATCCCAAGTAAATGCCAGGACTCTGAACCAGGTCTCTGAATTTCAAATCTTCTGTTTTCATGAATTAAAGATAAACTCTCAGATTTAGGGAAGGGACAATCTAATGACAATGCTGAGGCCTAAAAGAATCTTTATCTTCCTCTTGCCTAGACACAATCTTACCTTCTTTTTGAAAATATGGCTAGCAAAGGTTAAAATCTTTTCAAGCTCTTAGCTAAATTACATTTTTAACATGTTACAATCTATTCACCCTCACTGGCTATTTCTTCATTTTTTGAGAGATCTTTAATTCTTTGGAAATAAAGTTTAATTATTTGGAAACTTAAGTATTACATGACTCATGATCACCCAATGCCATTGGAAGTATTTTGGTGTTAAAAATATGGGTCTTTCCATTTATTCTTGTCATGTAGCACAACACTAACTATGATACTAGTCAAATATTGGTAGCTTCACAGTCTTTGATAGAAAAAAAAGATTTTGTTGAAGAAATCATTATAGTTACTTTCCTTTGTTATGCCACAGTTCTCTTTAACCCTCCTGACTCAGTTTCCCTGCACTAGTTTCCCTTGTCTCAGTTCTTTAACTGAGACTGTCTTAATCCCCTAAACTGTAAAATTCCCCCTCTGGCCCATTAAGACTGAGGACTAATTGCTCTCGGGTTGTAAATTGTTAATGCAAGCAAGATAAACTAGAGAGTAGAACTTCTGACTCTTTTCTGTCCTCAAGAATTTACAATATCCCTATAAAATATTCCAAGATACCTCACTGATATCTTTCTTCCTGTGTATTCAGACATCCTGTCTCTAGGTTTTTAGGATTTATGGACTCCCCCCATCCTGACAGAAGTTTTCCCGGGCTTCTTACTCCTTCCTTTGTTTAGAGAAAAGGTATTTAAAAGTTGGGGTTCTCCCATTCAACACTGGAGGCTGGATGCTAGATGCTGGACGCTGGATTCTTTGAGATGACAGTCTCCTCCAGCCCTGGGACTAACATGGATCCCTTGGTCCCAGTATATCTTTATCTCTGTCTGACTGGATAATTTGAGATGAAAGTCCTGTCCAGTCAGTTATACTCTCCAATTAATAAAATATTAAAAACTCTCTAATCTCTCTCCTGCCTCAGTTTCTCCAGCATTACACCTTATTGCCTGTTCATTTCCCTCTTTCCAGTTTCATCTTTAAAATGTCCTCCAAACTATTTATTCTTGGTTTTCTCACCGAACTTTCTGTAAACATTTTTCCTCTTTAATTATCTGTTTAATCAAGTAATACTTTTTATAATGCTCCTCAAAAAGATTTTGACAAGTGAGCTTAGAATTCTAAATTAATATGCCTTTTAACTGCCATATCTTTCAACTTAGCAGAGATCAATTCTTTAGTGACAATTTCTAGATTCCTTTCACCTTTATGCTGTTGTGTTAGTTATATAAAAAGATCCTTAGAAAATTGTGACAATCCAAGTCCATTCTTTCATTCATATCCCCCTTTTTTTTCCTTTTGGTGTCAAGTACTTATTTAAATAGTTTGGGCTAGAATATGATACAATATTAGAGCTGGAATCTTGGAACTTAGAACATAGAATTTCCGAGTTATAAGAGGTCTTTGAAACCATCTAATCCATTGTCCTTATTTTCTTGAGGAGAAAACTGTAGCATAGAGAGAGGAAAGTGATTTCTATGATATCACACAGATGGTAAATGGACTAGAACCAAGGACAGGACCTGTGTCTTGACCTCGAGGAAGTATGGATTAGGGTAAGGAGAAAGAACCCACAATTTAGTAGAGAACAATATGCTTCCATTTAAGGTAAGTGATGCTAGATTTGTAGGGAAAGGGTTTGGAATTACAAACTCCTGGGGTTAATGTTGCTTCAGCCACTATCTGTGTAATCTGAGGCAAATCACTTAACTTTTCTTGGTTTCAGTTTTTTCATCTATAAAATGAAAATTAGCCTAAATGATCTCCAATGTTACTGGACTTAAAGGTTTTTAATGTTTATGGTAACTCTAAATCTGTGATCTTCTTTCATGTGGTGTGTAAGGTCAAATTTGAACTTTCTTCTGAGTTAGCATCAATTGTTATCTTTAACTAACAAGTCAATTGTTTCATGTTGGTACTCATAATAGACAATTACACCTAACTCTTTTTAAAGAAAATAGTCATGATATAAAAGCACAGCATACCTGAAATATAGCCATTAATAAATGCTTGTTGACTGACTTCTTTCATTTTTTATTATTAAACCAAGTTTTCTTATGCCCTCTTATGTCCATGTTAGTACAGAAATCTTCAAATTTTAAAATATTTCTGTATTGATATAGATTTAATTTGGAGAGTTTTATCAAATTATTTGAAGAGTCTACTTCCTTATCCTGGACAACAGATAAGTTACAACTGACTTCAAAGTGGTCTATTTCTAATTGTTTACAACATATGATAATCCTATGGGATATTTCTTTTTACTTTGGTATATCCTGTTAACCAATTCTATCATGATCTTTATTTGCTTCTCCAAGGGTTCCTGTGAGTTATTCTTCAAAGTAGAAAAACTTCTTTTCAATGTTTTCTGGTTTTATCTCTTATATCTATCATTCTTTCTTCATTAATATGATCATCATTCTAATTCAGGCTCTTGTCACTTCTTACCTAGACAGTTACTTCAGCTTCCTGATTAGTGTCCTTGCCTCCAGTCTCTCCTTTTGTCCTTCAAACAATATTGATGTGACTATCACAATCCCCTATTAGCAAGTTTCAGTGCCTTTCTGCTGATACTAGGGTAATGATCTCCTCCATTTGGTATTTAAAATCCTTCCCATCAGGTTCCAATTTATATTTCTGGATTGACTTTATATTACTACCCATCATGCATTCTATGTACTTGGCCTATTTGCTAGTCCCTATATATCAGATTCCATTTATCATCTCTCTGTCTTTGCACAGCCTTTTTGAATTCTTGTCCTTTAGTCCAAAGGGGTCAGGAGCTCCAGACCATGATAATAAAGGAACAAATATCTATTGAATGTTTATTTTGAGTTTGAATTGAAAGACCTATATTCAATCAGATTTTGACTCACCTAGATATCTTTTGAATTGAAGGTATTAATGAAAGAAACTTCATTTTTAGTTCATCATCACACTATTATGATAATTCATAGCTTGTGACATGTAAGGAAATAAGAGAAAAGTAAAAACAAATGAGCATGCCTCCTCCAACTTAAATTTACTTCTCTTTTTACCTCCAACTTTCTCATTTGGCAGATTGTCTTATGGTAGAAAGCCTAGGCTTATTTTACTCATCTCTAGAGGAATCTTAAAGAAACATGAGTTTCTCTTAGGATTAGAGTTACAGTAAGCCAGATTTCTGCTTAACATAGGAGATTTCCATTTAGAAATTATATTATTTTGAATTCTTGTCATTTCAGCCGTGTCAGATTCTTTGTGACCTCGTTTGTGATTTTCTTGGCAAAGATAATAAAATGGTTTGCCATTTTTACAAATGAGAAAACTAAGGCAAATAGGGTTAAGTGACTTGCTCAAGATGACACAGCTAATAAGTGTCTGAGGTCAAATTTGAATTCAGTTTTTCCTGACTCCAGGCTTGGTCCTCTATCAACTGTGCCATCTTGCTGTCCCTAATTTTGAATTATCAAATTCAAAACAACCATAACAGAAACAAAAACTCAAAAGAACTTTTAAGTAGTTGCAATAATAAATTCTTACAATACCCGTAGTTAAAAACAAAGAGTTCCTACTAAGATGAAGACTTTATTTTTGAGAATGAACTTCCCTATCCTACCCAGACTAGAAGTGTGGGTCATAGGCCTAATCCCATTGATGAACTTGGAAACTTTGACCTGTTTCATTTCTCCAAGCAGTTGATCCTTCCTTAAGCAGCCTAATGGCTCCCTTGTCCTAAGGGCTCATAGGTGTGGTCCCATATTTGTATGAATATAAATACTTAATTGACTTTAACCCTACCTCAGCTCATAACTCCAGAACTCAAGCAATTCACCCTAACCCTCTCCCTAGTAGCAGGAGTAAGCTTCCATCATAGCAAGCCATATAACAAATACTAGACCCCCTTCCCCAAATTAACTAGTCAGAGACATCTTTGGATACAAAAAGACAGTATTTATTTAGTCCCTGCAGGAAAGGCCTAAGCACACCTGGGAAACATCTCAATTCCCAACATGTGCCCAACCTGATAAGCCAGAAGCAGTAAAGCTGGTTGAAAAGCAAAAGACCCAAGTCTTTTCATTGCATAGACTAAAAGGAAGTAACATCATTGACCAATGTTTACCAATGTTGTCTGCTTCTTGTGCTGAGTCATGTCACCACCTGTCACTTCTGTCACTGAGCTAAGGTCTTGGCCTTTAGAGACCTCAAGGCCTAGAGATTATGTGATTTCTTGCAACTTGAGCCCAAAACCTGATCTTCTGGCTCTGAAGACCTCTGGGAATAGGAATCACATGACTTGGGCCTACTCTCATAGATTATTTCTTGAGAAAGTTTCACCTATGTCACTCACAAAGAAAACTACTTTCTAGATGTCCAAGCCACAATATATGTTATTGACGTTTTTTTGTTTTTTTAATAATTTTTTTGAAAAGAAGGAAATAAAATTTAGTGAAGCTGTACTTTTTTGGAAAAAAGTTTAAAACTGACTAGTAGTAGTTTATTAAAAGAGAAAACAAGGTATATATTGAAGTTCTGGAACACAGTACCATAAGTTTACAACATTTATACATTTGGGTTATGAAATTCTGACATCATGAGGATCATATTTCACTTTAGAGTTGTTCTTTAGAGTCAATATCTAACTTTAACACCCCATGGCAATTAAAAATTAAAATAACCAAAGATTGTGCTAGAGAAGAAAAGCAGTTCTACAAACTATAGGCCAAAGAGTCTATAGTTCCAACCAAAATTTTAAAACTTTTCATGAGAAGAAGAATGTTAATTATATCTAGAAATGGAAGTGGTGATCAGCAAGTTAGCATGACTTCAGGAAGAGCAAGTTATATCAGACAACCTCATTTCTTCTTCTTTTTTTTTTTTTTGATAGGATTACTAAATCATGGAAATGCTATAGATATAATTTATCTAAATTCCAGCAAATCATTTGACAAGATTACTAGATCATGGAAATGTTATAGTTATAATTTACCTAAATTTCAGCAAATCATTTGACATTTTCTCATGCTAGTCTCACAGATAAGATGGAGAAATGCAGGCTCCACAATCATGTGGTTAGAAAGATTTGCACTTGTTTGAACCAAAAATAGTCATTAATGATTTGATATCAAATTAGAAGGAAGTCTCTTGTAGAATCCCCTAAATTTGAGTTTAGTCTTGAGGACCTCATGGGCTTATCTGCCAGTAGAAGTTGGTGGTGGCAAGGAAGGTAGGCTCCTCTACAGTGACTGCTTTCCTGAAAGGTAGTTACAGGGAACCAGGCTAAATGTAAGATCTATGATCTGAGGGCTTGCCACTGTCCCCAGAGTGTTGAGGGACAGGTCAATTCTCCGAGAGCCTCCACAGCTGTGAATCATAACATCTGAAGGAGTTACAAGGCAGCCTTTGCTGACACAGGTATTGCAGACTGGGAATGAGATAAATTGGAGGCAGAGGAAGGAGAAAGAGGTGAGACAACAGCAATGGTCTCTCAGTCAGAGAGGTCAGAGAACAATAACAGCCTCTCAGTCTCCTTGTATCATCCTCTCACACCAGCAGATGCATTCTGGGTTGGACCTCTAGCAGCCACTGTCAGGTGGTTCTTGGGCACTTGGGCTCGGGTCTTGGGCTGTTTCCATCTATATTTGAAGAAGGATGGTGGTCCAGGTGGTAGTGATGCTAATTTAACTTGCCTGAACACTCCACCTCTTGTGGTTCTCAGGGGTGCGCTGTGTGTGTGTGTGTGTGTGTATCTGTTTCTCTCTCAGGATTGGGGTGATTTTTAAAATTTTTGAGGCTACAGGTAGGCAGGAGAGATGCAAATTAACAAAATCAAAGAATTCAAACTGAAAACTAACCAGAGGGCACAAAGATGGATGTTTTGTGTGAATCTGGCGCCATCTAGTGTCTTCACAGACTCTGAATCAGAAGGATTATCAAAGACCACGTTGCCCAGCTAAACCCACTGGTCAACAACCCTTAATTAAGTCCTTATTAAGAGCCCAGTACTAAGCACAAGAGATACAGAGAAAGGCAAAAACATGCCTTACCTTCAAGGAGCTCACATTCTAGTGGAAGAGAAAACGTATAGACATCTACATGTTAAATTTGTACAGATTAGATAAGAAATAATCTGAGATAAGAAGCAATGAGAAACTCTGGCGTCCAGGAAAGATCTTGTGAAGAAATAAGAATTTGTGGGGGGAGACCTGAAGGAAACCAGTGGGGAAAAGAAGTGGGAATCAAGGAAGACAGCATTCGAGGCTCAGGGGACAGTTAATATTAAGGCAAGAGAGTCAGGAAATAGAATATAGGTCAGTCTGGTATAGCTGGGTCATAGCAAATATGGAGGACAGTAGGTGTAAGAAGATTGGAAACATAGGAAGAAGCCAGACTTCACTCAATAAGCTTTAAGGAGAGGAAACCTATTTACCTCTTCATTCCCCTTTTGATATAGCTCCAACTGTTAGGAGAAGTCTTTCCTTACCTTATTTCCAACTCTATCTATGATTGTTAACCAAGGCTCTTAGCTTTTTTTCCCCTCCTTTGGAGGCATATTTTTTTTTATTAAAGCCTTTTATTTTCAAAACATATGCATGGATTATTTTTAAGCACTGACTCTAGCAAAACCTTATGTTCTAAATTTTCCCCTTTCCCCCCATCCCCTTCCCTACATGGCAAGTAATCCAATATGTGTTAAACATGTTAAAATATATTATATCCAATATATGTATACATATTTTATAATGATCTTACTGCACAAGAAAAATGAGATCAAAAAGGAAAAATGAGAAATAAAACAAAATGCAAGCAAATAATATAAAAAGTAAAAATTCTATGTTGTGATCCACACTCAGTTCCCACAGTTTTCTCTCTGGGTACAGGTACAGATGACTCTCTTTATCCCAAGATCATTAGAACTGGCCTCAATTATCTCATTGTTGGAAAGTCATATCCATCAGAATTGATCATCGTATAATCTTGCTGTTACAAGTCTCTTAGCATTAAAGATTCAGAAAGATGCTTCTTCCATGTGACAACTGTCCAAATACTTACAATATGATACAACACATCTCTCCTGCCATCTGATGAGGAACACAACTCATTTATCATATACTAGCATACTGTATTTATAAGAAGAATGACTGTCGTGGTGAAGGTTCATTCCCAGACCAAAACACTGAGCTTTTGCAAAGACTGAACTTGCAAGTAAGAAGGAGAAAAGTAGAAAAAGGATGCAGCTTTTGGAAAACAAATTACAAGTTTGGCAAAGAGATGATATAATAGTGACAGGGTGGAAGACAGGGGAGACTCCAGTTCTATCCCTCCCAAAGGGGAGGAAGCTAAATATTTCTAGCTCATCTTAATGATAACATTTTTCCAAAGGCAAAGGAAACAATGCGGGGAATTGCTCCCATGAATCTAAAAATGACCAACAAGGATTTAATAGTTTCTGGAGAAAAAAAAAAAAAAAAAAAAAAAAAGATGGAAAACAAAAGGAAGTAGTAGACATGCTACTTAAGAATTGGTGAAAGAAAATAATAGCTAATATTTCTATAGTGTCAAAGTTTGCAAACACACATGTATATGTATATATTTATATTATTTAATGTATGTATATACACATATATGAATGTACATAGTATATATACACACACATATATATATGTGTGTATATATATATATATATATATATATAAATATATATATAAATGAGACAGCTAGGTGGCTCAGTGGAAAAAGCACTTGGCCTAGAGTCAGTCCAAATTTCACTTCAGAAACTTAGTAGTTTTGTGGCCCTGAGAAAATTGCTTACTTTTTGTCTGCTTCCGTTTTTTCAACTGTAAAGTAAGGATAATATTAATATCTCATAAGATTGTTGTGAGGATAAAATGAGGTAACATTTGTAAAGTACTTAGCACAGTGCCAGGTACATAGTAGGTTCTTAATTTCCATTCCATGCTCCTATAATTGATTTTCAATCACTATTGAGTAAAAGATGGAATAGACTGGGAAGAGATTTGAAGTAGACCAACAAGGTTGCTGATTTGCCCAAAGATCTATCAAACTGCATAGCCTTTGATCCAACAGTATTTCTACTGCATCTATATCCCAAATAAATCATAAAAAAGGAAGAAGTACCCACATGAGCTAAAATGTTTGTGGCAGCCCTTTTTGTAGTGTCAAGGAACTGGAAAGTGAGTGAATGCCCATCAGTTGGGGAATAGCTGAATAAGTTATGGTATGTGTATTAATGAAATATTATTGTTCTAGGATAGGATAGAAATGATCAGTCGGATGATTTCAGAAAGGCCTGGAGAGAGACTTACATGAACTGGTCCTGAGTGAAATGAGCAGAACCGGGAAATCATTGTACACAACAACAACAAGATTATACAACAATCAACTACGATGGAGTTAGATTCTTTTTAACAATTAGGTGATTCGGGCCAGTTCCAATGATCTTATGATGTAGAGGGCCAGCTACACCCAGAGAGAGGACTATGGGGACTGAGTGTAGATCACAACATAGCATTTTTACCTTTTTGTTGTTGTTACTGTTTGCTTGATTGTTTTTTCTCATTTTTTTTTCCTTTTTGATCTGATTTTTCTTATGCAGCATGATAAATATGGAAATGTTTAGAAGAATCACACATGTTTAACCTATATTGGATTGCAGCAAGTAATCTAAATTGTCTAAAATAGGAGGTAGAAAAGGAGGGAGACAGAAAAATTTGGAACACAAGGTTTTGCAGGAGTGAATGTTGAAAAATATCTTTGCATGTTTTTTGAAGAATAAAAAACTATTATTTTTAAAATGCTATTGCTGTGGACCAAGTATGAGGTGTCATCACCTCATTAGAGTGTGGCTGTATGAGTGGAAGGAAAGAGACATATATGAAAAATATTCTAAAGATAGAATTGACAAGATTTGTAAATGGATGGGATGTATGGGTGAATGGGAGTGAGCAGGCCCTCTTCCTTGTTCTGTGATTATCTCATCTTCTCTTTCTGTTACCATCTAATCCATTTTTTATTCCATAATCTATCCTTCTATCTAATCTATCTCCTATCCCTAAAATTCATTCCCTGGGGTTTATAGAATTCCTTTCTTCCTTGAATGAAGAGCTCAAGCTGATCACCCCCAAATGCTAATGTCCTCTTTTCAACCTATCTTATATTTAAATATCTTGCATTTATATAGTATTTAGGAAATGTGTGTGTGTGTGTGTGTGTGTGTGTGTGTGTGTGTGTGTAAGTAGTTGTTAATACTCTCTTTTTTGGTATTAGTAAGGGCCAAGATTTCTTCCCATGCTTTGGTTTTCTAATCTCCTTTGCATATCCACCCCTTAATATTCTCACATTTGAATTGCCTTCAGCACAGATCTCCTCTATATACACTTAATGCCATCTGCTTAATTCTTTTGTGGCCCATTGTTATTAATTTTATATGTGAATCTGGGATCTTGAAATTACTATCCAAGTATGGTGGTACCCCTATAGTTAGTGGAAAAAAACAGTTCATTATTATTTTTGCAAATCTTTTCCATTTTCTATTTCACTCCTTAAATGAACTTTGCCTTGTTGGATATCTCTCCAAGCTCTCTTTAAATTGGTTTTGTTCTCCACTCCTATATGGTTTATAAAGTGATACTACTCATAATCTTTCTATCATCCTTCCTCATAAGACTTTTAAAAGACTTTATAATCTAATCACGTATTACTCTTTGACAATCATATTTCATTTGGCAAATCAAATGTTTGATGATTAAAGCACTTTATGTGCTCTTCTGATCCTCTTATAACAATTAATTTATATTGGTTAAACTTTTGGATCAATTTGTTTTAGTTGATGTCAATGTCGTATCTTATTCATTTTCCATTTTTTATCTCTACATATTTAATGTTTTAGGGTTAAGTTGTTTCGAGTATACATGAGAGTCTTTTCTAATTATTTTTTCTGGATTTGTTTTTTAAACTAATTCTGACCTTAGCTCTAATAAATCGATAGTCTGATTCTACACAGACAATTGATCTAGGAATAACTCCCATATCAAACAAGACTTTTCCTGTCAATTAAAACATAATGTATTTTATTCTTTATGGTGTTATTTGGTGTCCAATTGTTTTTTGAAAGAAAAGCTTCATGATGTAGTAGAATGAGGCTGTTACAAGTCTTAGTACTATACTATGAAATGACCCATTCAAATATCCCATGAAGTGCCAATTTGTGGGGCAATCGTTATAAATATTAGTGGGAAGAGGAGTTAGAAGATCTGGATTTGAATTTTAGTTTAATGGGAAAAGTGTTGGAAATATGAACAAACAAGATCAGAATTCAAATCCTGGCTCTGAGAAATGCAAATTAAAACAACACTGAGGTATCACCTTATTCCTAATATAAAAGAAAAGGAAAATGATAAATGTTGAGAAAGATATGGGAATATTGGTACCCTAATGCACTGTTGGTGGGAGTTGTCAACTAATCTAACCATTCTTAGGAACTATGTCCAAAAGGTAATTAAATTGTAATAAAAGGTAATACCACTGCTAGGTTTGTAATCCAAAGAGATTTTTTTTTTAAGGGAAAGGAACCTATTTTAACAAAAATATTTATAGCATCTCTTTAGGTGGTGGCAAAAAATTGGAAATTAGGGGATGCCCATGGGGAATGACTGAACAAGCTGTAGTACATTCTGTTAATGGAATACTATTGAACTATAAAAAATGACAAATAGAATGATTTCAAAAAAAACAAGACTTACATGAATTGATGTAGAATAAAGTGAGCACAATTAGGAAAAAACTATATTTAGTATACAATGATCAACTATGAATGACTTAGTTATTCTCAGCAATACAATGATCTAAGACAATTTTCCAAAGGAATCATGATGAAAAATATTATCCATATCCAGAAAAAAGAACTGATGAAGTCTGAATGCAGATTAAGGTATATTATTTTCCACTTTCCTTTTTTCATGCTTTTTCCCCTTTTGGTTCTATTGCTTATTATTATTATTATTAAAGTTTTTTATTTTCAAAGCATATGGATGGATTATTTTTCAACATTAACCCTTGCAAAACTTTCTGTTCCAATTTTTCCCCCTCTTCCCTCCACCCACCTCCCCTAGATGGCAAATAATTCAATATATGTTAAACATGGTAAAAAACATATGTTAAATCCAAAATATGCATACATATTTATACAATTATCTTGCTGCACAAGAAAAATCAAATCAAAAAGAAAAAAATGAAAAAGAAAATAAAATGGAAGCAAACAACAACAAAAAGAGTGAAAACACTATGTTGTGATCCACACTCAGTCCCCACAGTTCTTTCTTGGGCTGTAGATGGCTCTCTTCATCACAAGATCATTGGAACTGGCCTCAATCATCTTACTGATGAAAAGAGCCACATCCATCAAAATTGTTCATCCTATAATCTTGTTGCTGTGTACAATAATCTCATGGTTCTGCTGATTTCACTCAATCTATTACTTATTTTACAACATGACTAATATAGAAATATTTTAGATGATTTAGATATATTAAATTGCTTACCATCTTAGGAAAGGGGAAAGTGAGAGAGGGAAAAAATTTGGAACTCAACATTTAAAAAAGAAATGTTAAAAATTGTCTTTATATGTAATTGGAGGGAAATAATATTAATTTTTTTAATAATAAAAAAAACCTTAAAACAAATCCTGGTTCTGACACTTACTACTTGTATAACCTGGGAAAAGCATTAATTTTTCTGGACTCCCATTTCCATATCTACAAAGTAAAGGGGTTGGTGTAAGGGGGCAGGTATGTTCTGCCCTAATTATGACAATTGTAGGGTCGCATAACCTTTGAGAGAATGCTGAGGTACCAAAGAAAGAGGGGTTTATGCCAGCTTGGTTATTAAGATTTTATTAGAGTCAATTAGGTTAATTGGAGAAGTTTATTCATAAGAGGCCCAAACATCCTGAACAGCAGCAAGACAGTAATATCATGGATCCCAACATTAATTCCAGGCCAAAACAGTTATTATACAGAAATAGAACAAAGAAAGTATAGTGCCAGGATGGCTCAAAGTCATATGCAGGTTTTCCCAAGGGACAGTTGGAGCTTCTTTTAGTGTTTATCTTTACCAAAGGTAGTTTACATTTTTCTGTGGAGTCATAGATCACATCCTCACCCTGTTTTACCCCTATACAGTTGGTCTAAATCATCTTTAAAATCTCTTTATAGGATCTGGGATTCTATGAAAATTATGCCTATGTTATTGCATTCTGTGAGATATTGGGCAATTGGCTTGCCTTTTCCAATATGAATTCTTATCTGTAAAATGAAAGTATAATAGTAGATAAACTTAAGTTCATGCTAGTTCTATAAATCTCATAAAATTTTTTAATTAAAACTTTTTATTTTCAAAACATATGCATAGATAATTTTTAACATTCACCTTTGCAAAACCTTGTATTCCAAATTTTTTCCCTCTCTTCCCCCTGCCCCTTCCCTTAGATGGCAAGTAATCCATATGCAATTCTTCTATACATATTTTTACATTTATCTACATTTATCCTCAAAAATGGCTCTTTAATTATCAATCGTACCTTCCCAACACAGTGAGTACAATGATATATATCTTATTGATTTGCCTTTCTATGGAATTAGAGGGAAGTTGCTAGGGATCAATGCCCAATCTATCCTGTCCCCCAATATCTGATATCTCAAACAAGATCCAATTAAGAAAACATAAAACTGATCACCTGAGATGAAAAACTTCAAAGTGTAAGCTTTTTTGTTGCTGATTCACATAGCACAAAAAGGGGGAATATTTAATGCATTTTTCCTGGAGAAGGAAGATCTATGAATACTTAGGGAAACAAAGATGATAGTGAAGAAATCCAAAAACAGATGGAGATTATTACAAATCTCTTGGACAAAAAAAGTTAACGACCTGGTGGTGGAGAAATTTGATAAAGGCAAATATGTCCAAGATATAGGAGAATTTGGGGGTGAGTATCCTTCACTGGCACAAACAGTAAGCCATAGTGATATCATAGAAGAAGGAGCCTTGGCTGAGAATTCTCTTACACAAGCAGAATTAAGCAGTATATTTCAAGGAAAACATGGAAATTTATAGAAAAACTACATGAGTACTTTGAAGGAAGGTGGAAAAATTACAGTTGCTACGAGTAAACTGAATAGTTTGGGATTCACCGGAGCTTCAGCAGGGTAATAATAAAATTAATAATAATAATAATGATGATACTTGTTTTATGGAGAACCTGCTAACTGAAACTTGTATGTGCCAGGCATTGTGCTAAGTGCTTTACAATTATTATCTCATTATTACATTACATTATAATTATTATCTCATTCGATTCTCACAACACTATTGTTATTCCCATTTTACAGATGAGAAGTTAATTAACTTGCCCAGAATCACACAGCTCCTAAGTGTCTAAGACTAGAATTGAACTCAGGTCTTCTTTACTCTAGGCCCAATTGGGTTCTTCCGCTTTTTGCCTCTGGGAGAGTTTTCTCTAAAGAAATCTATATATGATTAATCTTTACTCTTCCACAGGAGTATTGAATTCCCTTTCAAGCAACTGCCTGCCAAAGCATGCAACAAAAAACCAAATTAGATGTTATCCACAGCAAAAACAAACAAACAAACAAAAAAAAAAAACCATAGGAATATTCAATTCCCTTGCAAACAGCTGAAACTACCAAAACACGGAACAAACAAACAAAATAGATATTATCCACAACAAAGAATACTTAAAAAAAAAACTCAATCTAGAACAACCCCAATCCAAAATCTAATGCCCTTTCCTCTAAAATGTTCTTGGATTTGTTTTGTATATGCTTAGAAATATCGTCTTCCCCAAAAGAATGGAAGCTCCTTGAGTCAGACAAGTAGTATTTTTTAAGCAGCTCCTAGGAAATATACTATGTCCTGAGTACGGACACAAAGGCAAAAAAAAAAAAGGTTCTGCTTTCAAAGATCTCATAATCTAAAGGGGGAAGGCAATGTGGAAACCGCTGTGAAGCTTTAAACAAACCAGATTAAAGACAGAGAGGAAAGATTCCAATGAGACACAATTTATTTCCAGAACCTACCATAGTGCTTGATTGACTGATTATACCCATCACTCTATAACTATGTGAAAGACACCTGGTGAAATCCAAGAAGAGTTCACCTGTTATAAATGAGTTGACAGGGACAGCGGTCCCTGAAGTCAAAGGGGATCTGAAAGGTGGGAATTGAAGAGGGAAGAAAAGAGGGAGTTGAACGGTGCATGCAGGAAGGGCAGCCACTTATGAGCAAATTAACGTTTTCCCCCAAAAGCTAAAGAGGATTCTCTTTTATCCAGTGCTCCGGCTATATAGGAAAGTTGGCAAAGCACCTCCTCTCTTCTGAAGCTCAAAACTTCAGGGTAAGCCATTGTATAATTATGCGGTGATTATAGTGGTGCAGATGGAGAAGCCTGAATCAAGCGACTAGCGAATGGCCCCCGGAATTTGAGGGCCCGAGGGAGCAAAAGGATGCTCCGCACTCCAGCCCCTGCATCCCAAAACTCCACTCTGCAAGACCAGCTGCGGGCTCCACGACCTTTGTTCTCATGTTTGCAGCCTCGTACCTCTCGAGAGCACAAGCGGCTCACGTGAATTTAATAAAGAAGAGACCTGGAACAACGACTAATTTTTTTCCTCCGACAGTGATTGGCTGAACAGAGAACCCTCCCCCCTTGCCCTGATTGGCCCGCCAACCAGAGAGGTGCACGAGGTCTGCGAGGCCGCACGTGCCGCTGAGCGACTGGCTGAACAGAGAACCCTCCCCCCTTGCCCTGATTGGCCCGCCAACCAGAGACGTGCACGAGGTCTGCGAGGCCGCACGTGCCGCTGAGCAGCGTAGGCAAGATGGCGGCGGCAGTCGCGTCGACGGGAGCTACAGCGGGTGCTATGGCTGGCGTGGGTTCCTCGAGCACTCGGCTTCCCGCGTCGTCCTCTTCCTCCTCATCTCCTCCTCACCGGCTTCCCAGGCGAAAGAGCCGGCTCTGGGGTCCCACTGAGGTCCTGTGCAGCGGGTGTGGAAGGAGCTCAGTGGCCGCGGCGGGTATGGAGCCCCTTGACCGCAGGCCTACTGCCTTCTCGGGAAACTCGGGTCATGCTGGGAGGGAGGGAAGGAGGGAGAGAGGCCCCTGCGGGCTCGGGCGAGAGGCCCCCGCGGGCTCGGGCGAGGCGGAAGCCACTCCTGGCTCTTCCTCCTGCCCTACCGGTCTCCCAAAAGGCAGGGGGGGGGGGGGGAAGAGCCAGGAAACTGAGGCAGAGTTAGAGATCCCCGGCCTTCTTGGCGACCCTTCCCCTCACCCCCATTCTCCATTCTTCGCGTCTAGTGGATTTCGTCAGTATCGTTCTTCCCCCCCCCCCCATCCACTCATCTTTTCTACCGTCCTCTCTCCTCCCTCTTCCTCCTTCTCCTGCTCCCTCCCCCTTTTTTCCCCTTCCCACCTTCTCTTCCCTCCGCCTACTCTTTTTTTCCTTTTCTCTGTACCTCCCCTCGTTGACTTCCCTGCGTCTTCAGATCTGAGACGTAGGGGTGGAAGCAACCACTCAAGTTTTCTAGCCCGTTACTTTATAATGGGAAACTGAGACTGAGGAAAATACCGAGGCATTTAGGTCATAGGTGAATAAGAACCGAAGGGTCCCTGCGCACATTTTTGTGACAAAATGGTCCCGAGATCTTTTTTTTTTTTTTTTCCCCCCTTTTCTTTGTGGACGTCTAATTCGTTTTCTTGAGACAGTTTCCAACAGGACACCAAGTTGTGAAAACGGTTGATTTAGTTAAGGTTGATAACATAGATGTGCCTCCAAAGGGACAATCTTGCATTCAAATTTACAGAATGCTATCTGTTTGGAAGAGCAGGCTCCCTTCCAACTGACCATCTGTATGTAGCCATTAGAAAGATCTGCCGGCTCTGGGCCTCACTCGATGATTCCTGGTTTAAGTGGTTCAGCCTCTCCACAAAAAAAGAACCCTGCAGCAGCTTCTTCCTTGTAAGGTGGTGGTGAGGATCAGAGGAAATAATGTATTAAAGTGTTTTTGCAAATCTTTTTGCCAGCTAAAAATAGCATTACAGGTTTCCTTACAAGCCACGTGTATATTTGGTCATAATGTTGCTCTCCTGCAATGTTGAAATCCAAATATAATGATACCTCAGCCACTTCTAATATTTAAAAAGTGCATCATAATCCCCATTTGATGTGTTATGTCTTACATTGTAATATCACGTCTGTTCGACTAAATCCCCCCAAATGCTTTCTTTGATTTGCTCTTCCCTTAATTAGGTAAGAGCTTGCTAAGCCAGTCTTATTTCAAATCCCCTCTTACTGTGACTCTTAAAACTTTTAGAATTTAGAATTGAATAATAAGCAATTGATGATATCCAGTCTTGGATTCGTTTTGACTGATGGCTTAACCTTTTTATTACAGTGAGATAGTCTTTAATGTCATAGGTATTTCTGCCAGAATGTGAAAGTTCCTTAAAAGTTGGACCAATTGAGGAAAATGCTATTTGCTTGTGCAAAAGCTTTGCTATATTTTCAATAGGATGTTGCTTTTGTGGGAGGGACATGGATATTTTTCAATTGTTTGCCTTTTCAAAAAAAAAAAAAAATGTAGATGTGCTGTAGAGAGCAAAATATGTAAATTCTCAGGGGATGACAAATAACTAACTAGTTTTGCTTCTGCCTTCTTCAGTCAGTGAGTTATTTAGTATGGCACTTTTAAGTAAATTACATAAAGTTTTGCCACAGAATTGCTTAGTATTTGCTACTCTGGAAGAAATCCAGTAATAATAAATGTCACTGTTTTGGTAAATACTTGTAGATGGAAGATTTTAATTTATTAAGGTGTCCATTTTTTCACTGGAACCTAAATAAGACTTTACAAATAAATTTATGTAGTTACAAAAATTTCTTACGACTTAAATTTTAATCTTACTGGTTAAATCATATAGCTGCTGTAATTTTTTTTTCCTTTTTCAACAAGATACCCATAGCTTTCCAGTGTTATAAATGAGAAATGGCCATAGTTTGTTTTCTTTGATCTGTGACATACCTAAAACTTTACAAAGTTTACTTATATTTAGATAATAATTTCAAATTATAAAACTAAGACAACCACGTTATTATAATTTCTAATTTATTTCCAATATTTAAATTTTGCATGCTGTTTTACATTGAGTTAAATTTATAACTATTTCTGGAAATACAAGATTTTATTAGGATTAGGGTTATAGATTGAATTTGTAAATACATTAATATAGGGAATTTTCTCTATATCACCACAAGTCTTTAACAATCTTAGAAAGTTATCTAGCCCACAGTAGGATTAGGCACCTAATTATATATACCAGGGTTTCTTAAATTTTTTCCACTTGCAACCTCTTTTTTTACCCAAAGAATTTTTATTGACCCCATGTATGTAGGTATATAAAATTATGTAAATCAAACATTAACAATCATAATTTTGCAATCCCCCCACATTTTCAATTACAAGACCCTATATGGAGTCTTGAACTATAGTTTAAGGAAGTGGGTACTGTACCATGTTGGTGCCTCTTATTTTTAAAACTTAAAGTTTACAAAAAAGAAAATATATTCTATTGTGAAATTTTATATTTATTAACTTGCCCAGTGTTGAACACAAAAATAGATATTCATTGAGTTCTTAATGAATTAGTGTTGGGGGGGGTTTAATTTTAGGAAAAAAAAAACAAAATAAGTTATACTATTGTGGTTAATTCATAGTAGAATTAATTTCATTAGCAGGTCACTACTGTGAGCTTCAGTGTGGACATGCTTACTGTGAATTGTGCTTGTCAGTAACTGAAGAACATAGCACAGTTGTATGCCCTGATTGTGAGGTAAGGTGTTTTTGTTGTTGTTCTAGATATTCTAAATCTTTTATAAAGAACATATGTTTGTTACAATTTAGTAAAAAATAAATGAAAACAACATAACTGTTGTGAATTGGATAAAGAGGATAGGAACTAGACACATGATTTTTCCATTGGTGTAGGGGAGTTTGGGATGAGGAAATTTTAACCAATTCAGCATGACTCATACAACATTTAATTTTTATTTTTTGTTTTTACATCACTTAATTGTATACATCCCTTCTCAGGGAGTCAACCTATTCATAAAATGATAAAAAAATTTTCTCCCAATTATTAAGTTTGTGGCTATTTTCCCCCCACTCATACCCCTCCACCCCCAGGGGGGAAAATACAGCAAAATAATTCCCCACTTAGACACATATTTTTGGATAGTTATATTCTGCTTATTAGTCTATTACTTCTGTGCCATCAAGTGGTCAACGTGGTTCATCAGTCTTCTAGAATTATAGCTGATTATTGTCTTGATCAGAGTTCTTAAGTCTTCAACATTGTGTTTTATGAGAGATTTGTTTTATATCTAAATCATATCAAGCTTGTATTGCTTGTGTTGGCCTATGGGATAAACCTAATTTCTGCCAAATGCCTCTCTACTAATGATTTTCCTGCCCCCAAAACTGGAGTCTTTGGGTTTATCAAATCCTAGGCTGAGTATATTTGCTTTGTATATTTTCTGTACTTAATCTGTTTGCTTTCTATACTTGCTGTACTTAATCTGATACCTGTCCATTTTTTTAACCAGTACCAAATTGATTTGATGATTAATGCTTTATAGTACAGTTCCTGATCTGGTATTGCTGGCTTTTCCTTTTTTCACTTATATGCCTTGTTGACTTTTATTTCTCCAGATGAGTTTTTTGTTATTTTTCTCGTTCTATAAAGTAATCTTTTGTAGTTTAATATGACACAGAATAATTAAATTTAGTTTTTGTCATTTTAATACTTTTTTAGCTCAGCCTCTATTGATGAGCAATTACTCTTTTTTCAGTTATTTCAGACTGTTTCTATAATCTTTAATAGTGTCTATAAAATAATCTCTTTTGCTGTAATGGAAGTGTCTTAATTGTCTTAAGGCTACCCATAAAAACTGGCCCCACCTCAAAGCCATTGCTGATCTTCAGTGATGAACTTATCAGGATATTACTACCTTGACCTACTTTTAAGGAACTCCTTATTTTATTTCTCATGAATTTTAACTTATTAATCAGTGTAAAAAGCCAAAATGAGAAAATTTCCCTTCAACTTTACATTGAATTTTGTTCCACAGTTATTTTTATGGTAATTGTATTTATTTTGGTTTGAAAATCCTTATGCTGAGCATTGCAATATGAGCTATTCAAATACCTCATGAATGATGTTTCATGCTGGCTTTGGATTAATAAGTCCTCCTCTGTCAATTTCTTTAAAAAAAAAAAAAAAAAACTTTTATTTACATGGTTCTTGTGTGTCTATCTTAATAGAATCCCAAGTATTTTATACATTCTGGAGTTATAAATTTTGAATGGAATTTTTCATTCTTTCTTTTCCTGCTGAGCTTTATTGATATCATGAAGAAATGCTGATTGATTTGCAGGAGGGGGCGGGGGAATGATGTTAATGTGTAAATCACACATTTGGTGAAGTTATTTCAATTAATTTTAAGTTGATTTCTCTAAGGTTGTCTAAATATACCATCACATTTGCACAAAAGAATAATTTTGTTTTGTCTTCACCTATGCATATTCTCTTAATTTGTTTCTCTTGTTATTAACATAGTTTACATTTCTAATACTGCATCAAAAAAAATTTAGCTTTAATGACCTTATTAGGAAGTACTTGAGTTTATCACAATTAAATATAATGCTGGGTATTTTAAACATATAGACTTTAGAAAATTAGAAAAACTAGATTTATCTTTTTACCATTTCTCCTAATGCAGGTTGTCATCTCTGCAGCTACCCTTTATAGAACATTTGGATTTTAATTAAAAAAAAAAAAAAATTACAAAATTGTCCTTTCTCTTTTCAAAGAGCCAACCCATTTAACAAAAAAAAAATTTTATTGGCAAAACTGATAGGTACGTTTTTAAAATTATGCACATAATTTACACATATGTATATATAATGTTTTATAGAGGTAGTTATGTGTACTCATGTACATCTGCCCCCATCCACCTACCTTTGAAAAAAACTAGGGAGAGGTGTCATTTCTTTGGGGTCAGACTTTTTCTTTAATTTTTTTATGTGTGAAGAATGTTACAAAATTATAAACATGAATATTTTCTTTTTTTTTTTTAATTTAATAGCCTTTTATTTACAGGATATATACATGGGTAACTTTACAGCATTAACAATTGCCAAACCTCTTGTTCCAATTTTTCACCTCTTACCCCTCCCCACCCCCTCCCCTAGATGGCAGGATGACCAGTAGATGTTAAATATATTAAAATATAACTTAGATACACAATAAGTATACATGACCAAAACATTATTTTGCTGTACAAAAAGAATCAGGCTCTGAATTATTGTACAATTAGCTTGTGAAGGAAATCAAAAATGCATGTGTGCATAAATATAGGGATTGGGAATTTAATGTAATGGTTTTTAGTCATCTCCCAGAGTTCTTTTTCTGGGTATAGCTAGTTCAGTTCATTACTGCTCCATTAGAAATGATTTGGTTGATCTCGTTGCTGAGGATGGCCTGATCCATCAGAACTGGTCATCATCTAGTATTGTTGTTGAAGTATATAATGATCTCCTGGTCCTGCTCATTTCACTCAGCATCAGTTCGTGTAAGTCTCTCCAGGCCTTTCTGAAATCATCCTGTTGGTCATTTCTTACAGAACAGTAATATTCCATAATTTTCATATACCACAATTTATTCAGCCATTCTCCAACTGATGGACATCCATTCAGTTTCCAGTTTCTAGCCACTACAAAAAGGGCTGCCACAAACATTCGTGCACATACAGGTCCCTTTCCCTTCTTTATAATCTCTTTGGGATATAATCCCAGTAGTAACACTGCTGGATCAAAGGGTATGCACAGTTTGATAACTTTTTGAGCATAGTTCCAAACTACTCTCCAAAATGGTTGGATTCGTTCACAACTCCACCAACAATGCATCAATGTCCCAGTTTTCCCGCATCCCCTCCAACAATCATCATTATTTTTTCCTGTCATCTTAGCCAATCTGACAGGTGTGTAGTGGTATCTTAGAGTTGTCTTAATTTGCATTTCTCTGATTAATAATGACTTGGAGCATCTTTTCATATGACTAGAAATAGTTTCAATTTCTTCATCTGAGAATTGTCTGTTCATATCCTTTGACCATTTTTCAATTGGAGAATGGCTTGATTTTTTATAAATTAGAGTTAATTCTCTATATATTTTGGAAATGAGGCCTTTATCAGAACCTTTGACTGTAAAAATATTTTCCCAGTTTATTGCTTCCCTTCTAATCTTGTCTGCATTAGTTTTGTTTGTACAAAAACTTTTCAGTTTGGTATAATCGAAATTTTCTATTTTGTGATCAGTAATGATCTCTAGTTCTGCTTTGGTCATAAAGACCTTCCCCTTCCACAGGTCTGAGAGGTAAACTATCCTATGTTCCTCTAATTTATTAATAATTTCATTCTTTATGCCTAGGTCATGAACCCATTTTGACCTTATCTTGGTGTGTGGCGTTAAGTATGGATCAATGCCTAGTTTCTGCCATATTAGTTTCCAATTTTCCCAGCAATTTTTATCAAACAGTAAGTTCTTATCCCAAAAGCTGGGATCTTTGGGTTTGTCAAAGACTAGGTTGCTATATTTGTTGACTGTTTTATCCCTTGAACCTAATCTATTCCACTGATCAACTAATCTATTCCTTAGCCAATACCAAATAGTTTTGGTAACTGCTGCTCTATAATATAATTTTAGATCTGGTACAGCTAAGCCACCATCATTTGATTTTTTTTTCATTAATTCCCTTGAAATTCTTGACCTTTTGTTTTTCCATATGAACTTTGTTGTTATATTTTCTAGGTCATTAAAATAGTTTTTTGGGAGTCTGATTGGTATAGCGCTAAATAAATAGATTAGTTTAGGTAATATTGTCATCTTTATTATATTTGCTCGCCCTATCCAAGAGCATTTAATATTTTTCCAATTGGTTAGATCAGACTTAATTTGTGTGAAAAGTGGTCTGTAATTTTGCTCATAAAGTTTCTGATTTTCCCTTGGCAGATAGATTCCTAAATATTTTATATTATCAGTAGTTACTTTAAATGGAATTTCTCTTTGTAACTCTGACTGTTGGATTTTGTTAGTGATATATAAGAATGCTGATGACTTATGTGGGTTTATTTTATAACCAGCAACTTTGCTAAAGTTGTGGATTATTTCTAATAACTTTTTAGCAGAATCTCTGGGGTTCTCTAAGTATACCATCATGTCATCGGCAAAGAGTGATAATTTGGCTTCCTCATTGCCTATTCTTATTCCTTTAATCTTTTTCTCAGCTCTTATTGCTATAGCTAGTGTTTCTAATACAATATTAAATAGTAACGGTGATAAACATGAATATTTTAATTTTAATTAATCTTTAGTCTTCAGAAAAGTAACCTATATTTAAGGTTTTCGCCACCAATTTCACAAGTTTTTGATGTAAGTATAGAATACTGAAATGGTAATGAAAACAGACAGTAGATGTAGAGAATGTGCATCTTGGTCCAGAAACAACTCTGATCTAAAAAGTGACATAAATATAATTGAAGTTCTCTGTAATTAACCCATTGCTTTTTCATGTCACCTATTAAGAATGAAATAATAACTGAAATCAGAATATCAGTAATTAAATAAGTCCTCTGAAAGATTTAAACTTTAAATGGATAAGAATCTTAGCAGATAAAGGGCTTGCACTTCTGTCAGTGAAGAGAGCACGTATCTGTGAAACAACCAAATTACCAGATTCACTAATGGATGGTGAGAAGGGTATGTGTCAGTATAGCTCTATCATCAACACCTACAAGTTGCAAAATATTTTCAAGCTTTTATTTGAATTTTGATCTGAGCATCACATAATTCGGTAAACTTTTGCTCCTTCTTTGCCTTTTCTTTTTCCCCATTTTGACCTTTTTTTTCCTCTTATCTCTACTATATAATCTTAGTCAAACCATACATTCAAAGTCCTGTCGTTCTCACAAACACTTTACACTAAAGAATTAGTCTTTTCTTTTTGGTTTATGGTATGTTATAGAGAACATTAGCATCTAGAGATATCCAAGGATTAAAAAGTTAGTGACTGGAAGTAAAATGAAACTAAAAGAAAGCAGGCAATCCTAAATCTGAAACAAAGGCAGTATAATAAAATAGAAGCATATCAGTCCATAAGCAAAGCAGTTGATCAAATTTCTCAAGATTTTCTTTTGGAAAATATGGAGAGAGAACATACCACATGCATGTGTTATTACAGTTAAAAGTATTTTAAACTAGCTGAATGGTTGGATCTAGAGTACAATTATTAATTGTTTGATATCAACTTGAAATAAGGCAGAGTGATCCCAAACCTGGGCTTAACCCTGTCATTTAAGCTTCTATCAGTGTTTTGAATAAAGGCATATGTAAATCATGCTAATTGTTTGCCGGTGACACAAAGCTAAGATATTGGATGATAGAATTCTAACATTGGATTGAATTAAATCAGGTAAATCAAATGTTAAGTTGGGTTTTGTACTTGTTCAGATAATACCAGGTATGTAGCACTTAAAGGTTTTCTAAGTGCTTTGTGTGTGCTCCTTTGACTGTTACCTACCACAAGGTAGTATACTAGATAGATGGCATATGCTATCAGAAGCTTGATGATGGGCAGCCCAGATTGCAAATATAATTTTTGGCCATATTTAGAGGTATAGTTTTTAAAAATAAGAAAGTCAAGCCTAGGAATAAGGACTAGTCTTTGTTAAAAGTGCTAAAAGGGGGCAGCAGAATGGTGAAGGGCCTTATGTTAGATTCTAACATAGGAATAGGAATGTTTGCCTTGTGAAACAGAAAACATAAGAAAGCACAATAGATATCATGGAAGTATTTGTTTATTCTGCTTTATCCCAGAAGGCAGAACTAAGAGCAGTGGGTAGAAGGTTCAAAAAAACAAATTTTCCCCCAGGCAATTGGGGCTAAGTGACTTGCCCAGGGTCACACAGCTAAGAAGTGTTAAGTGTCTGAGGTCACATTTGAACTCAGATTCTCCTGACTTCAGGGCTGGTGCTGTATCTACTGTGCCACCTAACTGCCCCAAGAGAGATTTTTTTTAATTTAAATTTTTTTTGGATTTCTGAATTAAAAAAAAAAAAATACTAAATCATCAGATCCACATTTTCACATAGCGGAATAGAAAAAAAAATGATTCTACTTTAATTGGGAATGCATTCTGTACAACTTGTGAATCTAGTCTGTATAACTTGTTTTTCTTTTTGAACTAAATATATTCTACATATAATCAACGCTATGTTTCTCCTCTTTGATTCTTTTTATTGTTCTTTCTGTTTTCTTCTTAAGGAAAAAAAACTGTTGATTTCATGGTTGCATTTTTTTTTTTTAAATAAGCAGAGTTCTTGTCTTTCAGATTTTTTTTTTTAACAATGTTATTGTAAAAATTGTCATCCTAGTTCTTTTCACTTAAGCCGTTCATCATTTCATGACTGCTTTTCCGTGCTTCTGAGAAGTCTCTTTTTTAAAAGATGTATCTTCAGACTGTAATATTTTACAGTCATATACCATAATT